>NC_084684.1:906147-1244060 GCF_028389875.1 Rhea pennata
TTCGCCAGTATGTTATAGCATCCTGTGATCAACTTTTCATAAACACGTGCGAGGAATTCATCAGACTCTGCAGGGCCCAAGATCCTTTCCAGGGAGTTGCTGCTTATCTCTGCCACGCTCTCTGTGCTGGTCTCCAAAAGAAGGGGCAACAGGGAATGAATGACCTGTGGTGGGTTCAAATCGTCTGACCACCTTGAAAACACAAACAAAACAAACAAAAAAGGTAAGTGTCTACATGATACAGCAAGGAAATTTCCTTATTGAATAAATCAAATGTCATACAAGACAGACAAGTCTGAATGGAAGCCTAAATTAAAAGCCCTTTGCAAAAAGCAGGAATAGATATACCATCCCATACCATCCCAACCATTTTCCCCTTGGAAAAATGGTTCTCATTTCCAAGATTTTGCCTTTTATTTTTATTTAATTTTTCGCGTACACACAGCTACAACATTTTCCTAGACAGTCCTACTACCGTTTAGTATGGTCTTCAGACATGTTTGCATTGTCAGTAACTATTTTGTTTCAGAATATCTTAAAAAAGGTCACCGGAAAAAAAATAACTGTTTTCATTTCAATTCTTTCCTATGCTTTGAAAATATCACACAACCAAACAGTAACAAAATACAAATTAATCCATTAGATCCATATTGCCACAGTTCATTTTCCTGGTTCAACAAGAAGCACTATAGATTTTTTGCAAGGTGTCTGACTTCTAGAGATATTTAATAGAGACAGCACGGCTAATTTTCATTCATTTTTGAATTTGGAACTTGAGTGTAAAGTAGCTCAATTAAAGGCTTAGTTCAAAATATATACACAGTTCAGGAAATGCTCTATCTAAAGAGTTGGATGAAGACAGAAATTCAAAAGAGCAAAGAAAGCAAGAATACAATATAAAAAGCAAGACTACAATATAAAAAAGGGCACTTACACAATGAGATCCCCAGTAAGTCTGACCAGGGAGAGGAGGGTGTGCTTTAGGGAAGCTGCAAGAGGTAGACTTTGACTGCACAGCGTGCCGAGGTGAGCGGCCTGAACTGCGCTGATGTAGCTTTCTGCAGGGATCGTGTCATTTGCGAAGGCATTGCGCTAAGAAAAATCAAGATAAAAAAAAAAAAAAGAGAGAATCAGAAGAACTTATCTTTAAACTGAAAAGCACACTACCTAGCATTCCCAGCAATTTACAGAGTTAAGATTACGTCACATCTATCCACAGGACTGGACTCACCCATGAGCCTATGTTCGGAAACTCATTTGTATGAATGTTGTTCCACGATTCACATAAAGTCTGCACAGCTGATGGCAAATTCTGAACAAGCGTTGGACCTGCAGTCAATACAGGCACTTAAGTCACTGAATAATTGCATGGATATTGCTGAACAGTAGAATGCTATTAAGGCACTGTTTAAAACTGGATCTTTATTTGAATCAGTCATAACTGTCTTGATCAGAAAGACACAGCTAACTTTGAACTCTAGTTCTGCTGAAGGCTAGTTTCACACTTTGCTACAAGTCAAAATTATCGCTAAAGTTTGCATGAGCTTTGCCGCTTCTTTCATCTTATTAGGGCAAAAGGAAACATGGAAAAAATATTAATTCACAACACTCTTTAACGTACGAAATTTCAGAATTCCCCCTACTATGCCCTGCTTTGCTGCTGGAGCACTGACATGGCTGTAAAAGCATTTCAAAGCCAGATAATCCCATAAGATAGTTATTTTTTCAAGGCACCCTCTCTTTTTCAGCTGCTACAATACTAAAAGGAAGACATATCCAGTCTGCTGCTGACAGGTGACACACAGATTTGAAATAAGTGGTCAAGAAAGATAAGGCACTAAGCAGCACATAGCTTTGAAAATGATGTTGGCAGGACTGTAGAAAGCTTCAGCTACGTGCAAAAGGACATCTAAACTCTCCAGGACTCTCACCTAGAGTATTTGACTTGCAACGGCTGGATCCAATCGCGAGGACAGCAGCATAACCTCGTAGCTTCTCTTCAGAGGGTTTTTTCTCAGGGGAGCCCTCTTCGGAGAGGCTCCGCAGCAAGTAAGATCTGCATTCAGGATGGAAAAGAGTCATTTCAGGAAACAGCATTTCAAAACCAAGTGTGCCAATACAGGGATAAATAGGAAAGCAAACTTCAGAAGTTGTGCCCCATACTTCATGTGACACCACTAAGGGAGTTCTGTGCTTTTATCTCCTCTAAGCCACTTACCAGGAGAAGTGACTACTCAAAAGAAAAACCGATTTACTTTTGCTTTCTTGTACACAGGAGCTAAAGAGAGTTGAGAAGACCTCAGACTTACTGTAAGAATTAACACTCCTCTCTCCCTTACCAGTCTCTCTGATAGTCTCAATTATAGCTCAGTGAAGTATCTTTGCATAGTACTACTCCACAGATTGGTAAGATAAGGAGAAGAAAAGCTGTTTTGCAGGGTCTTGAAAGATCAGGCAAGTAGACTACTGAGAAGTAACAACTACACACATGTGCTTAAGAAGTTATTTTTTTAAAAAAAGAACAAACATTTGATATTTTAGAGGATAAGTTAGAATAATTACACTGGACTATAAAAAGGTACCCAATTCTAAGACGACAAAACACAAAGTGAAAAGCCCCATGCACAGAAGGAAGTCACAGTCCTGTGAGAGGTGCTAAAGGTCGTACCTGGTAAACGTAGCGTAAGTGTCAATAAGCTGCAGCGTAGCCGGCAAGAGGTTCTTGGTTATCTCCGAAGACTTGTGCGGATCAGTTTCTGCAGCTAGCTTGGAGAAGTGCTCATCTAGAGAAACCTGGATCTTTGAAATTGCAGCATCAAGGGTGTAAATGGACTGTAAACTAGGAACTTCATGCAGCTGAAGAATAGTGGTGCAGTCAACGCCACAGAAAGAAGATATCTTAAAATATAAAGTAATGGAACTGTAAGTGCAAATCATTCCACAAAAATAGATGACCCACGTACACAGTAGCGTTCACACTAGCCTACCTGCCGAGCAAAGTACTCCTCTGCTATTTCCACATCATACTTCACTGAACTGCACTTGCCTGAGGCCAATTCAATGAGAGATGCGGCATGTTCAGCTTTCATGCCCTGCTTGGTAAGGTGATCCTAGAAAAAGATTCATCACACTTAACAATTTTAGAAAGGCTATAAAAATTAACCACACCGCCAACTACCAGACTAGAACACTTGAGGAATGGGAACTTGCGTCTGCATTTTCTAACCACCAAACCCGCGTGATTCCCGTGTGCAGTCAGTGTAGAATATCAGAGATTCACACTCACAACTCTACAAAACACCCCTATAAAGATGAGGCTGTACCTTGATCCATGTGACATAAGATGCGATACGCAGACGGGAAGACCAGCGCAACGTGTGTAAAATATCACATTCACTCATTTCTGGTGTGTTCGTGGCCAACTGATTCATGTAGTTTTTGGATGGAGGCAAAATCCCCAATATCCGCCACAGTATCAGGAAGTAGTACTGAAGTGCACAGGCCTCCTAAATGGAAGTACAGTTGGATATATTAGTAAAGAAAAAATGCTGCTGCAATCGTTACAGCCACTGTAATGTTAGCTCATCAAGGACCCCTGGACTTCCACAGATGTGCCAAATCAGATGACAAATGCTGGACTGACTTTTTGTCACATTATGCACCAAGTTTAACTCTGCTGAGTCTGACTTCATTTAATCATCTCACCTCACTTCCTTCTAAAGATGAGTTGGGGGAGGTTCAGTCAAACCTCTTGGAACTCCCAGGGGCATACAGCAAGTCTAAAACATGTTATGAATTAAAAGCTCGTACAGAACTTACTATCACCAAAAGTACTACCACTAGCCATAAGTTTTTTTTAAAGTTCTTCATTCCTCCAACCACTTTCCAGACTAGAGATCCTCCATTTTCTCAACACAGACAACGTTACTGCAACACCCAAAGCCTCACCAGTGCAGTGACATTTTTGTTCTCTTTCCTCCTGAGCGTATCAAACTGTGATCCAGCTGCAAGGAGTGAAGTCAAGGCTGTGTAAAGCTCATCATACTTCATAGTCCTAGAGAAAAGGACTTCACAAACCTGCAAAAGAGGCCAAATCAGGATTGTTGCCTTGCAGACTGTACAACTGATCATTTTTATACAGTCAAAGTCCTCCTTCAGATATTCAGAATAGCCTCAGAATAACTTCAGAAGGTTAATTCTGTCAAGTGCTTCTCCCCTCAAGTCAGGGTGCCAATACAGCATTAATACATGCTGCATATACATACCCTGGCGTGTCATCCAAAACTTAATGACAACAAAATCCAGGAAAAATAAAAAAAACACAGAGCAAAAGGAAGGTAAAGCAACTTCACTACCTAGTGTCTTTATCTCAGATATTTCATCAGCACTGAAAAAAAAAATCAGTACAGACACGATAGAGCCCTCTGTCATATCATGCTTATTACAATCACGGGCTACAAATGAACAGAAAAGATTCTGTCATCTCTCCTTAGTTACTATTTACTTCAGTGCAACCCAGGCAGCCTTCAATTCTCCCAAATAAGCTACCAAGACATCAGGACAGAACTGGATGAGCAAGGACTACCTCACTCAACAGCTTTTAAGTTAGGCTCTGCTTACATACTTCAATGTAAGCAACATATTCATCATATCAAAAAAAAAAAAAAAAAGTCTTTTGCAACTTTCTAAAGCTATAGTAATACATGCAGCCCTTTTTAGGGTATTACTAAAAGTAGCCCAATACATCTTCATAGTAATACACTTTACTTTGCATACAGATTTCCCTGACTTGCAGGGAAGTACCAAAAGAGAATGAGAATCCCATCTAATCTTACTGACCCACTATTCTTCTCTCCGCTTGGAGGAAGATTTCTGTGCTAGCTGCTTCATCAAGTCTTTCCTTCTACTTTCTCTGCCAGTTGTCAAGACAGTACAAATCCTCTAAAAGCTTAGAGAAATGTCTTTAAAACAAAAATTCCAATACCGAGCTATCTAGACGGTTCAGATCATCTTCAGAAGCTTCTAGAGAGAGGATGCAGTAGAACCTGGGCTGTGGAACTGCATCTGGAACGTGAGTAGTGAAAATAATGTTCAAAGTGACAGGCTGTAGTTAGCAGTACTGTCTCACCCTCTCCCCTCCATCCCCCAAAGCCCTTTCATATTTTAAAGCTTGTATCAGAGTCTACTGATCTAGTGGCATGATACATTATACATGCTTTTAACCAACGGTGCAGGCAGCCAAGGTTTTCGAACTCCCATAGCCCTGACATAAGAAATAACGACTTATTTTGAAGTTCTTGTAGCATGCTCCTAGACCACAATTACTTCGTTCAATAAAACCGCTCAAGTGCTCAAAAGTATTTGTTGACTTCTTCCTTTTCTATTTAAAATTACATGCATTTTTATCTCATCTGTTTTAACTATACCCCTCAAAAGCAGGGAAAGGTACTCATGCCAGGCCTCAGAAAGGGCTTCAATTTTTTGTAAAACCGTATCTTGAAATGAAAAAAAAAAATTCCTGTACATTTCCCTCTCTGACCTGATGAGCAGTGTTTAGTCCAGTTTTCTTCCACTTCTTTAAATCCATGATAGAGCGGGACAGAAGTTCGTCTGCTGCTGTCCTGGGATCCACTCACCCAGCCAATGGGTGGAGTCAGCAAATTATATTGCACCTAAGTGGAAGGAAAAAAAAAGAAAAAAAGGCATCCTCATTATTTAGGGTGGCAGATGGAATCCCGTAAGCCCCAAACAATTCCACTGCTAAAATGCAAACTTCCCAGCATCTGAGGGAAGCCCTGGACCATCCCTGGTAACTTTTACTTTGGAGTAAGCAGCTTAAATCAATAGTCATGATTCCAACAACTGGAAAAGCTGAACACTAGCAACCCACTGACAAGAACAGCACCAAACAAGCCCAATAGTGAAAAGCTAAAGCAAGAAGACTATGTATAAAGTATTCATGAAATAGTGCCTAAACACCCCAAATACTCATGCTTTTGAAAGATAAGGTGGGCTTTCACCTTGCCCATTGTCCTCATTTTTGTGTTTATTAGACAGTAGCTACACCAGGAATTTACACTGTATCTCAATCCGCTGCCAGGAATTAGATGCAATTATTTATTTGTTATTATCCCAAAGGCTGTTAACAAAAATCAAAACTGAGTTACTTTCAAAGGCCCTGAAGAGACCACAACACAGCAAATGATCACCTGCTACAGATTTCTGCTGAATGACCAAATAAATACCCAAAACACAATCTCAAAATCTTACCTGTTCAAATAGATACATAGGGGCCTTGGAATACTGATGGAGCAGGTAGTCAAACACCAAGAGCAGACGAGCCACAATGAGCGGTACAGAACACAGCTGCGTGTCCATGTTCACTGTCAGCTCCAGGATTGTCTGGATACAGAGCGTCAAGATGGATCTGCGGCCTCTTTCAGAGAAGTTGTGAAAAATAAGCAGCAGCAGCTGGAGATGTTCGACATTCAGATCTTCTGTGTCACTGGGAAGAGTCCCCTGCAAGGCATTTTGCTTCAGTGTGCCCACAAACCTGACAATAAAAAAGGAGGTTTATAAATGACATTTCTGTTCGCTTAGATCCCTTCTTAAAATCCTTTCAACTAGAACTTCAAGAAACATTTCAATAATTATTTTCTGCTTATACTTCTAACAAATACTATACCATCCACTGGAATGAGACTATACAAAAGTAAAACCTTCATAAATTCAATTAGCAAACACATTTCATGGGAAATACGAACAATCATTTAAAGCAGAAAAAGAGATGCAAACTCATTCCCACCGGAAAGGCCATCCACTCTGACTTTAAGTCAGTTAAACTCAATTAGAAGCTTTCACATCCAGGTAACAACACGAAGTGGAAAAGGCTTGGGACCATTGCTCCTACCAGAAACCTGCTGAAATAAGACATTTGCATCTCCTTTTTAAAACCAGCACTGCTGTAGGTTTTTCAATTTCCACCCACCTAAATCCTAAATTCTGGTGACCAATTTCATTTCTTATACAACACAAAAGGAATTCCAGCAACACAGAATAACTCCGAGCTCCTCTGAGCACTGCATAGCCATTGGAGTTAAGTTGGTCCAGGAGAACTGTCATTTAATAGAACATCAGACAGGTAAGAGAGGACTAATTTTCAGCATAACATAAAATTATCCCACCTTTCCCAAACTTTAAGGCACTCTGGGACATCGGGATCTCCCTGGGCACTGGCTTTATGTTGCCAAATTAGGAGAAGTCGAGATAGCACCGACAAACTTTGAGGATGGATGTAGAGAGGCCATGGTCCTTCAGAGAAAGGAGCAACTCCCAGCTGCTGAAGAAGTGTGTTCTGGAACAAAACAGAGGCTTGATGTAAAGAGGCAAATCCTACCTGCTACTTCAGTTAACAGCATCCTTTGAACACACAGATGGCAATAAACAGTAGGGCTCTTAGTGGCTACAAATGGTTAATATATCAGTATTTCTCCTTTCCAGAGTACTGGTACAGGTATTGAAGGAACTTGCGTTTCCACTTTGCCACTTAAAACACAACCACCTTTCAATTGCAATGCCAAAGTGGAGGCAGGGGGAGGGGAGGGGGAATTAAAAGTGGTATTAATGAGCTTTACTCATTTACGGCAAAATCCTAACAGGAGATGTTATGCTTTGGCAGAGTCATACAGGTCAGCTTGTAGAGTCTACATTTACTCTGGCTGGTACTATAACTAGTAAACGTTAGAAACTGAGTATTCTTCAAGTTGTAAAAGGTCACAACAGATCAGAAGTGCCTTTGGAGGGTATAATATTTCTCCAGACGTGGCAGAGTAAGAAACAAAGAGCTTAGAAAAGGAAAACACTCCATTAGATCCAATAAAAGGAGTGGAGTTGGGACTATTTGCTTCAAGAAACAGTACAGGCTCTTCATTCAATGCCCTTTAAAACTGACATAAAAAAATTAATTTTTATTTATCTCAGCATTCAATAAGAAAAGTACTATGTTCAAGATCTAAGAATTTGGAAGACCACTCCTTCTACTGATCACAGTAATGACTGCTTCTTTTCAGATGTACCTTCTTTTAAGAGTCTAGCTGCTTTAGAAAAAGTATTTTAAATAGCAGTAGAAGAGTCATCAAAAAGTATAGGGATTGAATTCACTAACTGGTAAGTAGACTGACAACCCCTACTTAACATGTTAAGCCAGGTCAGCACACAGCCTAGCAAAGAAACCTAGAAGGCCACAGAGTTAGCACACGAAAGCAAAGGAATTAATACATACTCCATGTAGAGACATTAATATATGCCAGCTCTTCAGTTCATTTACCCATTCATCACAGACCAACCTGCAAGGCAGGTGACTGAAGATCCGAGGTCACCAAGGAATGGTTAAAGTGATACAGTGCAGCAGCAAACTCCTCATCTGATGTGCCTATAACACAGAGAACAAGTCATTTACCACCGTTGCTCTCTTGTAACTAAAATATCCACATAAAACAAAGAAAACATACATCTATACATCCTATTCTACGTGTTCACTAGTACAGAAGTTCTGCTCACTCACCCTTCAGTCCATCTTTATCCACCTCCTTGATGATGCTCGCCAGCGTAGCCATGTGCTGCTCCGAAAGAGACACGCTCAGGTAGTTGCGAATGAAGTTATTCCTGGAGTTCAGCATAGAAGAAGTAATAAAGTTCAAAATGTTTGAAGCTAGGCTCAGAAACTGAAAGAGAAAGAGAAAGGCTCTATAGAAGCACCAAAAACAGAAGGCGTGCAAGCGAGCATTAAACAGAAACAAAACTGTCACTAAATCAGCAAAATAAATCGAGTCTCCCACTCCACCCTGGCAGTAGAGTGCAGATTAACTTCACTCATTACAGTCCAGCTCACTGCACTCTTACTGTGCTCTTTATCAGGACGGATTTTGTAATTCTCTGAAGAGTTGGCAAGTCCATCTTCTAAACCGCATGATTAATCTTCAACTTTACCCAGAGGAGTTGTTAAAAGCATTCTCTTAGACAAGTATTTTACTTAATAGTTCTGCCCTCGTTTTCCCTCTCCCTCTATAACCCAAATGGATACCATTTTTCTTCTTTCCTCCCTTGGCAATAACAAATACTATAGAAAAGAGTACAGCAAAAAATTTTTTTCAAAGCCAAGACAGTCACTGATTCTCCATCAGCAGTGTACTTCGAACACCTGACACTTATCATGTTATCTGTCAACACAGGTAGCCACTGACAGCACGTCAGCTATTTCATTAACCGTGAAGATCTTCCCCTACCAGTTCTGGATCTTTTCGGCTGGCCAGGATGTTCCCGTTCTCTCCAGCAGTCTGTTTGTTAGGGCTTTTCACTCTAGGGGAGCTCTCCAAAGGCGGTGGTGGAGGGGGCGGTGGGGGGGCCACTTTCTCTTTGCTTGGAGAGATCGTCTCTTCAAACCATTGCCCAAGGATGGGTTCACTGTCATCATCTAATAGGATGCAGGAAAAACAAAGACAGTATTTTAAGTGATTACCTTCTACAAACCACTCAGCTTAGAAAAAACCTGGCAGAGTTTCAGAGTTAAGGCTGCTGCTATCTTCATTTTTCCCCTTCCAGTCACAAGGCCAAGTACTTTTACAGCAATCCAGCAGGAATTCACAAGAAGTTATTTCCAACCTCCTCCTAAGAATTACTGCCAAATCCCAGGGTCTCTGGCTTCAGTTTACATAAAAGAATATACTCTGCTTTTGCCAAATAGATCTTACAAACTGCTTCGTATTTGCAGCATTCTATTTCATTCCAGTCCATGAAGGCAAAAGCCCAGGAGCTAGGTTTCCACTAAGTCTGAAAGTGTAAAATCCTGAGTTAAGTTGCTTGCTGCAAACTCTACCTTGGCTGCTGTCCTCCTCAGTGCTGCTAAAATCATCCTCATAGTATGTATTTGAATCAGTGGAGGCACTTGCATCACTGCTCATGGAGCCTTTCCTCTGACGTTGCAGGACACAAGCCTTAAAACAAGTGAAATTTTAGAAACATGGAAGATAAGAACTTGAAAACAAGACCATCTTCCTAACACGGTTTTAATTTTCTTCCAGCAAAAATCTACTAAATTATCTATTAACATTTCTTCAAGGCTCCCCCCCCTTAATTTGTATCAAAAATATGTAGAAAAGTTCAAAACAAGTCATCTACACCAAGCTTGTAAGCAACACTTCAGGTAACAGTTTCAACAAAAAAGCACCTGTGTTGAACACAGACTTTTCATCTTCTCACTTAATTCACAAATAGCACTGAGCTTACAGAAAAATTGTTCTAGAACAGGTTTGTCAAACCTACAGTCTCCTAAAAGGTGGGGGGGAGGGGGGAAGAGAGACAGAGAGAGCCCCCAGTTGATAGCTTAATTCTAAATTCTTCTTAATATATTCATAGCTTGTAATGAAAGAATTTTTCATGCAGCTGACACTTTGTGAGAGTGGTTCTGCTACACAACTTCTCTAGCAGCATGCCAGTTCCTACCTTTCTGTAGGAAGTAGACAGCAAAGTCAGCAACAAATTAGTGAGTGGTACAGAATCTATCAGCCGCTGGATTCTCTGAATTGAAGTGCTTTGTGCCATGATATCCAGCACTGCTGGTGGACCATCACTCTCCCAGCCCTGGACAACAGCATCGAAAGAGAATTTGAAGTGTGTATCCATGCAGAAAGGAAAATATTTCACAAGAACATACATGCTACCTACACACCTTGTGCAATGCCTCCACTTGCAGATCTTGAAAGAGCGATGATAGCAGTTTGATGGCATGATTCGCTAGCACTACTGACAGAACACCAAACCCTTGATGTCTACAGAAAAACAAAAGATAAGATGTAACCTCAAAGAACACCAAATTGAGCAAGTGGATTAAGGAACTGTTTTGCTAAACTGAAAGAAAAGAACTAGGCAATAAAGAATCAAGACTCGAATTACAAACATGGAGAAAATTTAAAGAGACCAGCAAGACTCTGAAGCAGTTGCTTGCTATGCCTTCTTAGATACATGGAAAATGATTACCTCCATGAAACATCAACATACCCTTTCCCAGGTCCTAGCTTGGGAGACCCAACTCCCTCCTTAGTGCGAGCAATAATGTCTCTGACACGTAAAGCGGCCAATGGATCTTTCTCCTTTCCCTTATCAGCCAAGGCCGTGGGGCTGAGGTTCAAGATGAGGAAGAGGCTGTTTAGCAAACACCAGGCCCCAAGCAGCTGGAAGTTCTGATAATGCTATCATCCAAAAATGGAACAAGTAGAGGAGGGGAGGGGGAAGGGAAAAAAAAAAAGAGAGAGAGAGAGTATAAAACCAAATGCCAAAATATACCAGCACAAAAAAGCAAAAACGCTTCCTGAAGAGACAAATCTTACCTCACCACCAGCACGGCGTGAATTGCTGATGGCTTGTCCAATCATTTCATAGATTTCAAGCTGCAAATAAATCAAAAACCTCCATAACGTTTAAGAACTCTACTGGGCAATAACTAAACCATTCCACACACTTTTAGGACTCCCATGTCTCAAACAGGAATTTTTTTGCCCTCCACAATTAACAACCCCATTACTTCTTGAGAGATCAGCTAGCCTAATGCCTAGCAGCAACAGATATGTACGGCAATCCAAATAAATACAAATTCTAGGTACATCACTTGCCAAGAATGAAAACAACAAATATGTTCTCCTTCTCATCTACTTACACATTTCTGTACAATAGTGGCAGCATCATTTTCATAATCTTCCTCTTTAGAACTTGTTGACCCAGTTCGTACCTGTTGAGTGCTACCCACGTGTAGGATGGCCATGCAAGTTGCCACGCTCACACCTGATTGTAGATAAGTGAAGGTAACATTCTTATTAATAGATGATCTTGGGACTAACTGTTTCTATTCAGTACATTAGGACAAGCACTATTAAACACGCACATAAACTTGAGGGAGTTGAGAATACTCAGTAATACAACTGACAGATTAGAAAATCTTTCTGAAGTATTCCCAAAAGAGTAAAGTTTTGTCTGATAAATAAAATATGATGTATGTAAACAAATCAATATCATCTTTACGGCAATCTTCACACTCACCTTCGCTCACCTTTATAGAATATATCAGGGTATCAGTGTAACTGGAACAATTTTCAGATTGGCAGAGTCACCACATTATACAATTAGCTTTCAAGTCCATGGGAAATAAAGGTTGCTTTTAAGCTGACCCTTAAATAGGTACTTAACAAAGCAGAGAAAAAGCAAGAGCACCTTAAAGCTCTGCAAACAATAAAGAAAATCCACTCACCTGCATAGAGACAGCTGAGAGCAAGAACAGTCACATCTTGGAGCCGCGTGGGTGTCAGGGGCTCCAGTACAGGCAGAGACAGAGTATCCAGAGCCATGGTCACATCTATTACCAGCGAATGAAATCTACAGTAACACCACAAATTAAGGTTCAGAAATGCAATGTACACTCAGAAAAGGGCTTTCTGCATCAGACAGCTCACAGAAGCAGCACAGTAACCAATACCACACAGTTTGCCCATTTACATTGTCTCCTACAGTGCACCCAGCATATACTGGAGAACAGCGACTACAGAGTCTTACCCATTGCGAACAGCAGTGGCATCTGCCACCGTGGCTGGCATAATAAAAAACGAGTTGGCTGACACTGCGTCTTGAAATCGATTTATGTATCGCAAAAAGTACGGCAAGTTCAGGCACACTCTCAGCAGTTTTTCAGAGCCACCTACCAAACAAAAATAGCAGTGCTTTATTTTTATTGTTCTGTGGGAGAGTTTTTAGCTCAAACAGATGAGCCACAGGCTAACTTCAATACTACGCTTTCTCCTGTTGTTTCATGTCTACCATCTGTTTCATCTGACCTTCATCAGAAGCTGACTTAATTACACTTTGTGGTGAAAAAATACCATCATAGATGAGGTAATAGGTTAAAGACTTAAACCTAGTTTACAATGCTTAACCAGAGAGTGACATTTTCAGTCATTACTTGTAACAGGTGTCAGAGGCTCTGTGTGCATGCTACATGGCACATCAGGCCTAATTCAAACAGCAAGCTCTCCCTTCCTCCCACACCTGCTCAGTAACTCATCCCACAATGCTACTTCATATTGTCCTTTTTCTTCCCCGCAAAACACAGCTGCTGTATACAAATATATTGTGTTCATTTCTTCTACAATGAAAATGAGACTATGTTACAATCACAACTTCCCGTAGCAATGTCAGCATATAACATGATGACCAACAAGTGGCTCTTAAAGAACAACTGCTTTAGGTCAGAAAGTTTCCTCCTGTTCAGAGTCATAGGGTGTAACACAGGACAGACATTTCCTCTAGCCCTTTTTTTTTTTACCCCCCCCAACCTAAAAATCTGATTCTCACCAAGTTCTTGCAGGCTGGCTACATTCTGAGCGATGAATATGTTTTTCGTCTTTGCAGCAGAGGTTTGATCTGTAGAAGCCTGATCTTCATTTTCTCCTTCCACCTAAAGAGAAGCGTATGCTAAATACATCACAGAAGCATTTAGAGCACATAGTATTGCAATGAGTCTCCCTAAAGGAGAAAGGCTCATCAGCAGTACAGTTCCAAAGAGCTGCAAGTATCACAGAAAACATTAGCTTCCATAAGCCGTTAAAATCATTATAACCAGTTCAAGGCATACTGTATTTTCTGCTACTTTGTTCCTCAACAAGCAAGGGATATTTAAACAGTAAAGAAAGGTTTTACTTATACATGTGGATTAAAAAGCTACCACTTACTGCCCACTGCCCTTCTCTGTGTCAACATTATTAACACTAAAAAAAAAAAAAAACAGACCACTTCTATTCTAGGGTTACTTGATCACCTGTGTCTCTGGCGTGACTGATAGCGATGATGAGACTCTGGGATTAAACACTGATGTCAGCTGATTCAGGAAGTTCATCTGCACTTCCTTCTGTCTTAGTTCCGGGCTCACTGGGGAGGCCAGCTCCTTCTGGTCCTCTACTGTAGGAGAAGCAGCAAATCATAGTTTCACTTATCAAAAACATTGTATTTTCCACGCCTAACTCAAGTGCCACAGCGAAATAATCATACATTAAAACACCTACCATCAGAGAGCGTTTTGACGGTCTGAGGCAACTTGGCTGATTTCATCATTGCCGTGAAAGTAATAATTTCAGTTCGATCCAGGCGGCTGCAGCCTGTGCACAGCCCCTTTATCAACAGAATCAAGTGTTTCTGCAAAGAGACATCACGTAAAATTCAAATTCTCTTGATTCCAATTATTCTTTGGTGTCATTTACTCTCAACAGCTGCATTGAAACAACTGCAACTTCAGCTAATAAGGTTATTGCACCCTCACAGATCAACTCTGCTCTCATATCAAAGATCAGGAAGGCTTATTAATTGCAGCTGATTCAGCTAACATTGTCTTGTGCACTTGTTATGGAACAGTGCCTGAAAAAGCTATCTTTCTTACGGCATGCTAAGGCTTAAGACAAGCCCTGTCAGAAGCTACAGTGTCTGAACAGATTTAATTAACATAATGTAACATGCTTTTCCTCTTAAAGCCTTTTAAGATTCAAGCTCTTCCTAGAAGACTAAAATACAACCCGAGAAGAATCTGTCCTAAAAGACTGAAAGGACTGTTCTGATCTACATCATTATATAAAAACAAAACAGACTACAGGGAATTGCATCAGAAACACTTGAATTAGCTGACGTTCCCGAACAGGTCTGTTTAAACAAGGCTTCAGGCAACATTCATTTCAGTGCTCCCAAGCTGAAATTTTGAAAAAAAAGAAAGCATAGGGAAGACACAGCAGGTAGTAGCATCTACCAAAGTGCTAGATCTTAAACATTTTCAGAACTTCAGGAATTTTGCTTTGTACAACATGGAAGCAAACATGGAAGAGGCCTTTTGCTCACACGTTCAAAATCTGTGCTCACCTGTGAGACAGCACACGCTTCATCTGGGTTCTCAAGACGCAGCAGTGAGAATTCAATCAGAACTTTGCAAGCAGCTGCCACTGACTGCAGCTGGTTTCTTGGTACTGAAAAAAAAATAGATGTTTGCATCAGTCACTAGTTTTTAAATAATTCAGTGTAATGTATTCTTAATGCTTTCAAAATAACAGAATGCACACATGCGCACAGACAATCTCTCCTGTCTAAGACACAGATGCAATATGAATTCAGTCTCACCAAAATGTAACAAAAGAAGTGTCCATAAAGTAAGGATGATACCTACCACCCAGGTGCAGGGACTAAAACGAACAGATACAACGGCTTCTCTAGGAACACTTACTATTAATACCAAACTGACAGAGAAAGCACTGAAGAACATGAAAGAGGTTGACTTTTTCACAGAAATTATCAAGTTCTTCCGGACTAAACAATCTAAAATGTTTTCAGTCAAAAACTCTTGATCATTAAGTCTAGCACAGTAACATAACTTTACTTTCACATGCTAAAGAGTAATTTAAAAACACTGAAAATACATTCAAATGAAGTATTTGACCAAAAATAATTTCCCCTACATGAAGTCAGGTCAACATACGAAACACCAAAAAAATCAAAGCCACCCACAATTCGAGGCCAAACTCTGATATCGACAAATGCCTCTTTCCATCTGAATTCATTTGCCGTTAGAACAAAAGCTAGCAACGCTAGCCTGGTGATTCAGAAACAGGATTTGAGACAAATACCGAAAGGACAACAATCTTAGTCTACTTTTACTATCTCCTAGTCGTTAAGAGCAAACAAAAGCAGAGCATGGAGAACACTTACTCAGACCGCACACAGTAGTGATGTAATGCGTAGAAAGTGCAACAAAGGAGGAGTAGAAGGGCTCGTATTGTTTGTCATGGTGCAGGATTTCAGATTCGCTGCGATAAGAGAACGGAACAGAAGATAAGTCAATTAGATACAGCACAATAGCAGCTGCCATACAACACTCAGAACACGATATATCTACTAATATACGCAAGCCGAGCTCGTTAAAATCCCATACTCTTTCCAAATCCCCATCTGGAAAACAAAACGGTATTTCCAGACCAAGACAGAAACCTCTGCCCTACGTCCCATCTCGCGCATCCTCAGGGCAGATCCCTCCAGTAGCACGTGGATTGAGGCACCAGGATCACTCTCCACATCACAAGTTGAAGGAAACAATTTTGATACTGCATGTATTTTTCATTTATATTGCCAACAGGTCAGCATCTTTAAAAAACTGCCCTTCCAGAATTACCTAAAGCTTGCTTACTACTGAACTCCTGCAAAGTTTGGACAGTTTGTTCTGTTAATGCTACACAGCACTTGCCAGGACCGGAATACAGGCATTCATTCCCTATCAAGGCACGTTGTCAACTGAAGTTTATGCAATTCTGCAAAACAGAGAATCAAAACAGCCAGTTGCGCTATAACAACAAATACTCAACGTGTATTTGTGTTGGAGAGTACGGAGTTTTAGCAGGTAACCCACAGCAGAGAAAAATAAATCACACACTCTTAACCTGCCTCATGGGTAGAGACTTACAACTTCTGAAAACCGCATCGTTTCGCTATTCCACCACCGCAGAAATCCACACAGAGCGCAGAGTGAGCAAAAATTTAACATCAGCTCAAATCAAAAGTGAAAACTGTAAAGCAAAATATACACCAACACGGGTTTCTCAAGGAAGCTTCCTAGCCAAGGAAGACATCTATTACGCACAGAAACAACGCGCTAAAGGCAGCAGCAGCAAAGCTTCACACCACATCCTGCTTGAACAGAAAGCTGAAGAGAAACAGTGCTCTGCCTCCAGGGCTAGCTCAGCCCTTGATTTTTACTGTAATAAAATTAAGTAACACAGACACCTGCCTATTAAACGAAGGTCTCATCCCGCCAAGGATTGCTATATCCAACTAAAACGATGATTTCCCATGTTCAGCATTCTGCCTCCGGAAACGGCCAGCACCACTGCAAAATGAGCCACTTATCCCCTTCACGCGCTCGCAGCCAACGATGCCAGCTTTAACGAACGGGGAGAGGAAGAGGACGCACCGTTCCCTGCTGACCTCAAGTCTGACCTATTTATGCCCAGTCACTTTCCCTATCTTCTGTCATCTCTTCCTGACCCAAGGGAAAGTGTTACTGAAACAGAACAAACCATGGAAGATGGGGTTTTTGTCTGCCACAGAAAGAGGGAGAGAAATACTCAACAGCTTTGTAGCTGTGCTTTCACAGTCCCGAGAACATTTTTTTCAGTAGCCTACGCAAAAAGCTTAAATGGAAAAATAGCTGTTACAAACTGGGAAGCTTTGCTTGAAAACATTCAGTAACGCAACAGTACTGGATTTCAAAGGTTTGCCTCACCAGGCTCGCTTGCCAGAAATGCACTGCTGGGTCAAAAGCCCAGACTCAAACACGCAAAAAAGTTCACATCTCATATGCTGAGACACCAGTTTTGCTCATCTACCTCTATGTGCAACCATACCTTAGAAGCAGGAAATATATGAAATATATTTCAAGAGAACAAATAAGAACACATTGGGAATACTGTAGTACAGAAAAATTTGGCAGCTCCTCCGTTACCATTCTGCTGCATAGGTCAAGCTGTGCAATGTGGAAAATCCATGAGATATAGAAATAAAGGTATAGAAACTAGAACAAGTCAGGGTATTTCATGACAGTCTGAAAATAAGTGATTTGTGTTTTATACAAATAAGTCATGGACATCTTAGGGTATAAAACAACCTTTAAAAGTGGAAGACAACTGTCAACTAATCATCATCAAGTCTTTGCAAGTAAATGTAACAGTTTAATCTAGAATAAGCCAGAATAATGTTTTTTATATAATGAAATTTATTAATAATTCAGGCTTTGCATAGCGAGAGTCACTTAAGTATCTGCTTCACAGAAAAAAAAATCCTTACTCACGCTAACCCAGAGGCCTCCATGTCACTATCAAATATAACATGTCAGCAACAAATACCATCTCCCTTCTCAGTTCTGCTTCCAAATTTTAAAGGGGTCAGAAATAGACCTCTTGTGTAAGACAGCAGGCACAAAAGCAGCCTCTTCCTTGAAAAGGCATAAACAGTAGGTGCAGGAGTTTGCTGGCTACTGAAAGACTCCTGAAAAAAAAAATAATCAGACCCATTTGACCACCACAGACTTTGTAAACTGACCGCATCCCAAGTCAACTGTGTCTCTCCCAGTCAGTATTTCCATAACTTATGTTAAATAAGAGGCCAAAGCCTACTAATTCCTGAATGTACCTGCTAATAAGAAAATTCCAGTGACCTGCTGATGCCTAAACTCAAAAATGAAGCAAACCACTCGTGAGAAAAACATGTAAATCTATTTATTTCAAAAAGAATCACAGTGCTGATTTTGCTGTTATTACGCCATTTTTATTTACTGGTGATTAGTTTGTGGGCTATATCAACCAGCAGTCTCTCTGAAACACCTGCCAAGCATCTTACCAAAATAAGCTGAGCAGATACAGCCTTTTCAGAAATCAACGGATAGGTTATTTGTGCAGACTATAAAGAGCATGACTCCAACTCTGAAGAAGGGATTTTCATCCCCTGTGACATGTAACATGCTACGCCAACGCACGAAATACAAGACATCGTTCCGCAGGACTCCACGGCCCTCGAACTTCCATGACTTTAAAGCCATCATTTTCACTAAGCGGGGGAAGGACCCTCCCACAAAAGTCAAGCATATCTGTTTAGTGATACTGTCATACAGAAACGATTCAATGAGCATTAAGCACAGTGACAGCAGAGCTCCACAAGACAGAGCTGAGGCGGGAAGGTCAGTAAAAGAAAAATTACTCTAAGAAGCACCTGGATAGCATAAACGCTCAGCACGCGCAGGTGCCTGGGCGGACCGCTGTGCCTACGTACAAAGGCGCAGCGCACTGGTTTCAGGCACCCAGTTCAGCCACTCTGCGCCAAAACAGCACACCACAAGGCTGGATTTTGTTATCCTCGTTACTACGGCACTTAGTCTTCGTTTCCTAACGTGTAACTGGAGGACACGCTGCTGTGCTGTTCCGACCTAGCGTCTTAGGCCGCAAAACGAGCTACAAACCGCGCCGAAGCGCGGAGTGCGCCCACGCGCCGAGAAAAGGCCCCTCTGCCCTTCCCGGCCGCGGCGCCTCCCGGGCTGCGGCAGGCCGCGACTAACGCTGCCCCACCCCCCGCGGCCGGCCTGCCCCGGCGGGGAGACCCCGCTCCTCCCCTCACCTCTCGATAACCGAGGCCAGCAGCTGCGGGAGCTCCTTCATCTCGAAAGCCGAGTAGGAGGCGGAGAGCAGGGGCCGCACGGCCACCTCCCAGCCCAGCTCCGCTGCGGCCCCCGCGCCGCCGCCGCCCGCCGCCATCTTGCCGCTGCGCTGGGCGCGGGGGGGGGGAAGCGGCGCAGTGGGACGGCGCAAGGCGGAAGCGGCCCCTCCCGCCCCGCCGCCAGACAGGAAGTGGCGCCGCACGCGCCGCGCCTTCTCATTGGAAGCGCGGAGCCCGGCCCCGGCGCCTGCGCAGTAGATGAGTCAGCAACTTTGCGGCGCGTGCGCCCTGGCCCTACAGGGGCGGGTGGGTGTGCGCATGCGCGGTGCCTCCTCCCTCCCCTCTGTCATCCTTGAAGAATGACCCAAAAGAGGCAAATCCACTTAATAAACCGTGGGGACTCGGTGCGTGAAGCAGCACCCTTGTGTTGTTTGGAGAGGGAGCTTAAGTACAGCGGTGACCGTTAGGAGAAGTGTCCCAGTGAGGTACAACTAGCTGCAAAACTTGATTAGGACAACTTAAAATCAGAGCCTGACATTAAACCATACCATAGAAGCCAACTTCCAAGCTCCACCGAGGGAAAACGAAAGATCTTTACTCCTAAATGACAGTTCATGAAACCCAGCTTTGAGTTACCAATGAGCCACTTTACAGGTGCAGTTCAACACAATTCACGTCTCACCTTTTTGGACACGATTCTTTATTTTCTTTCTGTTAAAGAATGACACCAGAAACAGCCAAATAAATGAGCTCTGAGCTGTCCACCAAACATGGGAAATTTTTCAAAACAGGAAGAAATAATAAATAAAGACCATGAGAGACTTGACATTCAAACTCCTCCCACGCCCTTGCAACATACTTCAAATGGTCTCATGCTTAAATTTCCCACCAACATTCACGCAACTCCGAATGTTCCTCTCAGTGAACTGATTCAGCGCCACCTCTTCTTCTCACGTCTTGCATACAGTAGCTCACACATTTACCAAGTCCAGCATTCAAACCACAGTAGTTGTCAGTGTCCGACTGCCCCTCTTGCCAAGGCTTGAGTAAGGGTTGGGGTTGAAGAAGAGTTAGCATCAACTGGACACTCATCCTGAGAACGTTGGTTCAGGTAAAATCGGGGTACCGTGCTTTGGGAAGATAATGTGAGCACCAGATTCTAGGGCATTAGGACTTTTTTTTAACCTCATTTTGAAAGTTTTGGAGGGTTTTTTTAAAGTCATAACAGACTGATGTCTCTTTATTGTCTCTGTTCCATTTCTTCTCAGTAGGAGGCATACAGGCAACATACTGTTTTGTTGTCCTAGCAGCTTCTCCTTTCAAATATCTTCCAGCAGAAATGCAATATAGATACTCACCTCCGTTGCAGCCAGGAAAACAGGAATTTCTAAATGAACCCAGCGGCGACACTGGGTTGCAGACCATCAGCCAGTCCGAGTCTCAGATACTTTCTTCTCCAGCCTCATCGATGCCCTCAACATTCCCTTCGCCCGCAGGCTTACCGCCAGGCACGGTTCAGCAGCTTCACCTGAGCAAGTCTCTTTGTAATCATAGTGGCGAAAACCAGGCCAAAGAGAACGCTGCTTATCAGCACGTAGTCATAGTCATCTTTCAGGACATCGAACTGCTTCGATGGGTACACTCGGGTCTGATAGAGGTCCAGGCCATACGCAACAACCTAAAGAGAGGAGATCACACGCTGGTAATGCAGCTTCAAGCACAAAGCCAGGTACATCAAAAGCGATGGACCTTTTTAGCTCTCATTGAAAGAAGAAATGATTAAGCAGCGAGCAGCTGTGTGATGTGAAGTTACAGACTCCCTGCCACGGGTTATAGTATCGTGCTGCTCTAACTGCCATCTCCACAGCTCTGCCAAGAAGCCTCTGCCCTGTACTCACCAAACAAGTGGACTCTAGGCCAGAGGGGGCTGTATAAATTCCTCTCATTCGCGATATGGTTTGATTGTAGTTGATAAACCTCTCAGCATGGATCTGCACGTCCGGAGAATACGGAATCAAGTTCTCTTCTCTGAAAGGCGTTGAAAGAGAAATAAAAAACCATCTAAACATAGCATGCAAAGGAAAACTTCACTCACATTTTGTTTCCTAGGAATCAAGTCTGACCATTGTAAACTACTGACCTAAAGTAACAAATTTAGCAGCTTTTCATAGTGCAGGTTTATTTTTGCAACAAGTAGAAAACACGTGCCAGCTGGGTCACACTATACTGCAGCAGACTCCTTTTAGGGTTCTAAAGGTTTAAAAATAATCAAGTGTCATTCTAGAAACTTTGGTTACATCGACTGCTGTTTCTTTAACAGCAAACAATAGGCATTTTTCCCCTGGTGACAGGACCTGCTGTGTTACAGATAAATGTCCTCTGTCATCACAGATGGGCAAAAAGACAGCTGCATGAAGTGTCATGAAAAGATTGTCTTGAATCTGTCCACGAAAATTTGTTCTACTTCAGCATATTACACACAAACTTGTCACTCTCAAAAGGCTCATGAACGTTGTCCGTGAACAGTGGTTATCGCGCTTTCCTTACCTGCTTTGTTCCGTAGGGATTTCAGGACGGCGAGGATCCAGCAGAGCCTTTGGAAGGGAGAGGATGGCCCCAGAGGGAAGCCCAACTGTGCATTAAAAAGAGGTGCATCTTACAAATGGTCATTTCTGACAGCATTTTCTAACAACTAATGTAAATGCCCTCCTCGTGCATGTCCTTGCACTTGTCAAGAGTCCAACGCAGCCAAAAAGCAGGTAGGATCTTTGGCAAAAAGCTGCCTATCGCTCAGTTTTAAGTGTGATGCCTGGTTCGTGCAGGTAGCAACAATCTCTGAATACATTCAGAACAGAGCAGCGTGCACTTACCGAGCAAGTGACGACTGGTGATGCCTCGTTCAGTGATAGTGGCCTCCATGGCACTGATAGCAGACGGGAAGATGTAAGACTGCTGCAGGACCTGAGGTAAAAGCGGACGGTCGAGGGAGCTGAAGGCTGTGGCGTTGTATTGCTCCGTCCCCTCATACAGCTCCAGCACAGTGAACTCGTTCCGACGTGCCTTAGTATTCCAGTACTGGTACTGAAACAAGAGAGGAAGATGGATGTCCTTCAGGAATACAGAGCAAGTCAAGTCTACAGTACAGAGGTAGCAGCAAATCAGAGAAAGGTCAGGAAGTAGTTTGCATACAGGTTTGGCAACTGCTCCTACCTCCTAAAAATAAAGCACAAGAAGACAGGAGTTCTTACCACCACCCAGTTCTCCGAATGGACAATGTGAACAGGTCCCTTCGCTTTCTTCTGCACTGACGAGTGAATGATCCTGCCTGTGACTCCATCGATCAGATGTATTCCAATGAAAGTGCGCTCATGATGTGTATCAGTGCTCTCTGTCACCACAGCAAGCAGGTTTGGATTCAAGGACTGTAGCAGGAAAAGAAAAAAAGGCAGCTGAGATCCCTACTTTAGTGTCCAAGGCACCATAGTTACCTGCATTTCATGTGGGACCAGAGAAGTAATGAACAAAATATCTTATTAGCATAGATCATCTGGAGAAATCAAGCAGCAATCCCTCCCATCCTCAGATGTTTGATTGGCTTTTAATTGCTGCATGAAAACATTTCATATAAAAAAGCCCACCAAAATTAGTATCTTCTGCAGAAGATTCTGATTTTCTTAGGTTAGGGACACTGACTTCTGTATAGAAAAAAATGGCATCATAGAGCAAAGATTTAGTACCAGCAGTGCCTAAACAGGGTATAGAGATCTTCCAGTGATCTAATGCATCACCACAAAAGTTTCTACAGCACCTTATAGAGAACGCTGCGATCACCCATCACGCGGCCCTGGGAGTGCACATGCTCACTGGATCTCTTCCCTTTCACAGTCACTATCTTCTGCACTTCCGTGGGAATGACCACCTCCCAACTCTCCTCTGTTGTCAGGTCCTGCAAGAAACACAGGATGTAGAAGGTTTTATCTGATCCTCTGAAGACAGAGTCTCCACTAATAAGACACAGGAAGCTTCCTCCGCTTTTGGATTTTGAAAGCTTTTTAGGAATGTTCTGAGGCTTAGTAGAAGTCAAAAGCGAGCTGAACCGTTTACACTCCAAACAAAACTCCATAAAAGAAGTGCAAAGATCTACTGTTATCTAGAGAACTTACAGGAAAATATCACTTATGCTGTAATGTTTCTTCTATACCTTTTTCAGCCTGAACCCAGACAGTTTTCCCTGGTCGGCATCCACTAAATAAAAAAAGATAGAGTGGGCTATTTCTTCTAACTGACGAAGAACGTTCTTAGTTGCTGGGAAAGCTGTGACCTAGAAAAGAAAAGGAAAGAATTGTAACACAGGTTAATAATAATATAAAACAATAATTAAAAAAAAATCAACCAACAAACATGCAAAACAAACAAAAAAAGACCACTGGATATTTTAGAACACATTTGTTATGAAGTTTTACTTGAATAAATAACCTCATCTCTTTTTTTCAATGTAACTCTCTAACTCTCTCTCTCTCTTTTTTTTTTTTTTTTTTTACCTTGCTCCAAAAAAATGGGAGGAATAATTAACCTGAACAGGAAGAATGCTGCCTGGAGGCAAAGCAATTTACCTTATACTCATCATCAATCAGGAGCAGTACTTTGGCATAGTCTTGATCCATAATAGGCAGAAGCAAAGTCTGAAGGATCGGACGCTTCAGAACAGGCGGAGCTACCTGACTCCGCTTCCCAAAGATGGGGTTGAAGACATAGAGAAAACTCATTTTGGTTTCCTAAAAAACAAACAAGATGCAAAACTTTCTTTAAAGCCAACAAAAGAGCTGTTTTTCCATCACCACATACTGGTGCGGGCTATTCAGACCCTGGGTTCAACCGCTCCACTCTGAAAACGCGTTCTGTTTGAACACGCATACCAAAACAATCCTCTGTTGAGAGAGTAAACATTGTTCTATCTAACCCCTATCTGCCACCTGCTGAAAAAATGAATCACATTATTCTTTTTATTTAAATAATTCAAAACAAGCATCCCGACAGAGTTAGGACTGTGTTGAGCTTTGCTTCCCTTCAGCTGTCATTCCCCTCCTCTCCCTACCCACATCAGTGATAACCACATGATCACCCCCCAAAAATGCTTCCTAAATGCAGTTTCCCTAGTTAAGCGGATTCAACAGAGGGATAGAGAAAAGGAACTCACCTTGTCCTTCACAAGCAGCGTACATTGTGGAGGGTGGGGGAAATGGGCTGTTGTTCTCTGGACCATCAGCTTAAAGGAGGAACCTGGTCTCACATTCCTGAGGTACTGCTTCCACAGGATGGTGCCAGAACTGCTCTCAATACCAAAAAGCTGAGCAACAGAGAGACCACAAAAAAGCCAAAGTCTAGATCAACGCATCTTTCACATTTAAGCACTGCAGTTTAAGCTCTGCAGCTTGCTTTGGAGGATGACAAAGAAAGAAGAGTCTTAGTCCCTCTCCAATGCCACCACAAAACACACTGCTCATATTTTCAGGATATTCTTACATGATGCAGGGAAAATTCAGTGGTGAGATCCTTTGCTACAGTCTAGAAACAGATTCCTACCCTACCTTCCTCACCTTGCCTGAAGCTGTGACCATCACCATCATTTTCTGGAGATTGAATTCATCTCTAGCCAAATTATCAATATTAATCTCATTCTTGATCTGGCTCCGGGGTTTCCTGGCATCATAAAACATCTTCCAAAGATGTGCTGTCCAGGCTTGCAGCAGGATAAGTTGGGAGGACAGCCGCTTCAGAAACATCCCTAGCAAACCATCTACAAAAGGACCAAAAATGATAACTGAAGGGGGAAAATATTACATAACTGAAGGGGAAAAATGTTACTTCCCATTCTATAATTCAATTACAGTCTCCGTCAGTAAAAGTAAGGGGCCATGCCTGAACTTAGACAACTCTTGGCTTCTGCCTTCCTCTCCAGAACAGCAGATTTATATTTACCATTTCTATTACGGACTTTTGGGTATTTACCGTCCTTTTCCCACTTCACCCTAGTGCAGCTCATTCCAAAAGACACTCTCAGCAACTGAAAGCAAACTTTCAGTTTGCAGAGGATATGCTCTCTTCTTTTGTATTCCTTCTTTCTCACTGGTGTACTCAGCAAGTGCCCACCCAAAGCTAACCTGCCTACATAGTCTCAAGTTCTGTTTGTGCTTGTTATTCAGAGTAACAGAACCACATGTGAGGAAGGAAAAAAACCCCAAAACTTAATTCTGCCCAGTGAGGGTTTATATTGCTCCTGTCAAGGAGCTAAAAACACCAGACAACTATATTTCACCACTGAGGAAAACAAGCAGTAAAAAAGATAAAGATGCACTAGAAAAAACTTGTCAGAAAGATTTGGAAACACTGCATACAGTCTCTGAGGTTACCTTGAATGGCTGCATCCAGGACAGCAAGAAAAACAAAACAAAGCAAAAACAAAAGCTATTGCAAATGAGTCTTCCAGAAAAGACAATAAGAGGATCAAAGGGAAATGTTTAGGAAAGATGGCAAAAGTCTTTCCTACCTCTGTTACATTCATAGACTCACGTGATTTGCCTTTGGCATTGGGCTTTAAAAGTTGGGACAGAAATGAGTTTATTTCTGATCCTATTGATCATGTTGCCAATAGTGAAAATTTAAATCCAAAGAACTCACGGCTTAGAGAAAAACTATACATTTCTTCAGGAAAACAAAACAAAACAAAAAACCAGAAACTCACATGTTTATAGCTAATACCATTAAGTTTATGGCTTACCTGCTTTCTTTCCAAATTCCCCCTCCAACTCAGCCTGTGCCCCTGTTAGAGGTAGATCCACCATCTCCAAGCTTACCACCTCTGCTAGTGACTCCTCTCTACTCCATACAACTTTTCCTGGAAAGAAATACAAGTAGAATATCGGCAAATTAAAAAAAAAGCACAAGCATACTGCACATATGTGTTACGTCCACTATCAGGATTGGCTAAAGCAACTGAAGATCTTTTGAATTTCATCTCTGGAAATAGATTTTCAAAGGTAAAATCTTTGCTCACTCTAAGATCTTCCAATGGTCCTTAAAATGCAAATCACTGGTTCTGGAAGCAATGCAAAATACTGTACATCTGTTTAATATAATGTGCCCTAGTATTTCACACAAAGACTATGAAAAATACCTTATTCAACTGGAATCACTTCAGAAAACATAGGAACAATAAGAGCAATCAAACATTTTGAAAGGGTTGAAGCCATTAAGTCCATTTAAAATAACAGACACAACGTATGAACTCCGGAATGCCTATTAAGCCCTCGAGGATTCAAGTTGTCAAGACAGACTTTCAGCCTTTTCTGTAAACTAACAATTTTGCCTTGAAGATCTTTTTTGAAGACACTTTAAGAAAGATCTACAAGAGGGCTTAGGCTCTCATTCTACAATGAGAGTTCTGAAATCTGTAGAAATCCATGAAACTCAAAGGCTCTGTCTGCACAAACACCACTGCAGAATAGGTTTCTCAGATGGATTCTCTTGTGACAGTGGAAGATAATATGACTTTCTGGTCTCCTTCCCAGGACTTAGCTCAGGACCATCCATTAAGCTCAGTAACCTGTATATTGCAATCACACAAGTCAAATTAATTTTGCCACTTTCCAAAGAGAGCAGTGATAAGATATGATAGTTTGGGACTGGATTCCATAACTCTGGAGATAACTTCTTGTCCTACAGTGACAAAATGGACCATTTTAGCTGTTTGTGCCACTTACCAGGCTGCTGGAGGAACACTAGCATGTGATCTTCTGTTTGTACCAGCGCTCGATAGCCCACAGAGTCATCCTTCTTCAGAAAGACCTGGATGTATAGCTGGAAAAAAAGAGCAAGTGAAGCACTGAGGATGATGTCCATCAGCTGCTTGGACAAAACAGAAACAACCCTCAGGCCTCAAAAGTGAAAGGAGTACAAACAGTATGGCTGTAGGCACCAGTCTCATACATCAGCAGCAAGCCTTTCACCTTGTCTGAAGAGCTCTACTGGTCCTGCCAAATTGGGTTATAGAGAGCAGTACAAGTCTGATAAGCCACATGATTGAAATAAGCTCCCTGCTCACCTGCTCCGGTTTGGCACCACTCTGATCCAGGCTAAAGGTAATTGTGGTATCCAACAATCTTTGACCAGTTTCAACCAGGTAGAGATTAATATTGTAGGTGTGATTGGAACAAGTTAAGGATTCCTACAACATCATGGAGGAGAAAAAAACAAGTTAAACACACACATCACACCAAATCAAATTCCATAAGAAGGTTTCATGTTTAGCAAATTCTTGTGGCTTCAAGAGGTTTTAAGATGGTTTTAGATTGGTTATACAGAATTGGTGCAAAACACGCGTCTCCAAAAATATGATATAATACCATTTTCATTCTGTTCCCATGTGAAGGAAGAAAATGGACTATCAATCATCAAGAATTTCCACTGCTCTTGGGAACAAACTTGTTTTATACCTGTTTCTGGGAATCCTCCAGAGTACTTTCAGCATGAAGGCCATCAGAACTTCCAGATTTCTGCAGTGAGGATGAGAAGAGATAACATGGCTTGGGAGCACAATGAGTGTGTGGATGAATATGGGGCTTTGAGTGCCTGACAACAGCAAGCTCTATCTCTGGACTTGACTCTAAAAACAGGCCAGAGACAGTTCTGAAAAAGATGAAAGCTTGCTAAGTTCAATATTCCTAAGAACAGAAACCCTCTATGGATGGATAAAGCTGATTCATAGGCTGCATACAAGCAGCTTACACAAGGTTAAAATAGGCTGTACACAAGGCAGCGTGTTTCATGAAGCCAGAGGTAGCTTCAGCTGGATGTAATCAAGATCTGCTTGTGTTGTCTTCACATGTCTGCAAAACTAATAAAATCTTACTCTTTTTGAGGTTACTAAACACTCCTGGACCTGTGAAGGAAAATTCTTGAGGAATCCAATCTCAGCGCATGTCCATATTACAAAACTGTGCTGGTCACATAGTACAAGCAAATTGTATTCACCAGTTCACTCCTGCAGGTGAGGACAGCAGCCACAGTTTTCTCCCCAGTTGTTGCAAAGCTCACCAGAGCTGCCTGAAAATAAATTAATAGGAAAGCTTAAAGCCAACAAAAACAACAAGAACTACCTGCGCAGGAAATTAAGCCCTACTGAAACTAACAGTGGCTCCTCTACAACCAAATTCCAGATTTTATCATCTCACCAAAGATAAAATTACACTTCTTCAAAGCCTAAAAAAGGTTCTTGTAAAGAAGTAAATGTTTGACCTGCACAAGCTTTTGAACCACTACCTTTAGTATTATTGAGCTTTTTAAAGCTTTTTCACCTTTCAAAACTTCTCAGCTGGTCTCAGAGAAGTACTACTATGTCACTGGTCATTTAGACGTACACGACTCTCTGTCTAGCTCAAAACCAGCAGATCTACCCCACGCTAACAGTTGTCAGCAACAAAGCACACCTAAACTGACGTTTAAAAATATTTCATCAGCTAATATGAATGAAATCAAATGGTTTTCAAATGTTGCAGCAGAAAGCACAATTGAAATGGGAAACTCAGCAGCTTGTTCGCAATGCCAGGTGGGGGCAGGGGGTTCTGCTTGTTTCTAAAATTTTTAAGCTACAGTCAGCTCTTTCAGTTAAGAGTTCTGCAGCTGCATTTATCTTGGTTACCTGCTGGAAGTCCCGAAGGTGGCTGAGCAGCCCGTGCCTGTACTGCAGCAGGGAGAAGTGGCTTGGAGACAGCTGAAGGAAGAACTGGGTCCGCGAAATGCTGACAAAACTGGGTTGAGTGGCCAATATCCTGGGCTGGAAGCCATCAGCAAACTCCAGGTCAAGCGACTGAGAGAGGGAGATCAGCACATGTTTTCTCCAGTGAACCTAGCATCTTCCTTTTATAACCAGCAACGCATGCTTTATAAAGAGGTTGTTCGTATCAGGATAAACATGGAATAGAAGCAAGGAAGCTTGCACTACCACTGGAGCAAAGCTCTGGATCAATCAGTTTGGTATGCTTAGTTGGACAAGTAATTACTGATGATGCTCTGTCAGCGCTGCTCACCTGCAGTGGGATCTGCTTCATCTCCTGCTCCGTCGCCAAGGAGCAAACATAGAGCGAGAGCGTCTCCACGTCCACGCACACCAGCACGGCCTCCCCCACCACGCCGCATGCTCCAGGTAAGCTCTTCAGCCATGGGGCTGCTACTACGATCTGCCAAGCAAGACGCAGGCAAAGTTGTCAACAGCAGAAAAAAACTTTGAAGAACCAACATGGCCATGACCAAGATATTAAAGTCAGAAGTGTTTTTACCCATGACCCCAGGACAAACTGTCCATCAGCCTGAGATTTCCAGGATGGTCTTGACTCTGCCAGATGCAAATCTGATTAACTTTTGCTTTTCAGGGCATTCAGCAGTGGAAATCTATTTCTTGGCCCATAAGCAATGCCACAGTAAAAGGAAAGTTTAGACTCTAGTACTCTAAAAATTAATTTCTCTGCACATCGCACCATAGCTATCTAGTTGGAACAACATTCAGTAACATCAAAGCCAAGCTGGCAACAAATCCAACATTTTGAATCCCTATTCAAGCACTACCTGTTTTGTGATTTCTCCATCCTCCACACTGAAGGTTAGAACATTCAAGTGGCTCTGAGGAACAATTCCAAGTACGTGGATCATTCCAGTCCCGTGGGAATATAATAGCTGGTAGTGAGCAGTCTCACTGTAAGAGAAGCAGCTACTGTAAAGCATCATCTTCAGTTATTGCTCAAAACTACACTCAAATTACACTATTATGGGTCTTCTGAGGAAAAACTGACTCAACTCCTAACTCGCTTGTTCTAAAAGAAATATTCTTTCCATCAGCACAATATTTTATGGACATCTCGCCTTCAGTTACCGCTTTCTGCAATGAAAAATGTAAAGATGACAGAGACATAACAGGTGGTGAATTTCTCCATCCTTCTCTTACACTCTGCCCAATATTCTTCCTATACAATTAAACAAAGCAAAATAGTTTGTGGTTTCAGACGGGAGGACCTCTGTCATTTTCTGGAAAGAGTATTCCATTGGCAACGCTCATAAAACACATGGAAGTTCCCTCCCTACTGACTCTGTTTTTATCCTTTCAGCAAGTAACGCCTAGCTTTATTTGTTTTAGTACCTAAGTAGTTTTTGTAAGTAAAAGGAAAGCACAGCATCCTCTTATTCTCAAGAGATCAGGTTGCACGTCAGCAATTGAAGCTTCTGCTTAAAATACGTTCTTACCTTCCTGGTAAATGCTCTACCCATTTCTGGTGCCCATTGGAAAGGTAGTGAAGAGAGACGGCTGCCTTCTTCAGGACCGCCACGTATTTCACAGTGTCCTGTAGCCCCACCAGACTAGCCATCTGGAAACTAAGCACAGGGCAGAAACAGTGGAGGAGAAAATGATGTTTATGAAGAATCCACTCTGTTTAAAGACCTTCTTCAAGCATTCAATAGCAAACCGAAACTAAACATAGTCCGCTTTACCTATCTTTAGTGATTTCAACAGAGAGTATTAGGCTGGAATGCAAATGCCCCATATCAAAGCGGCACATTCCCTGTTCAACATGTTGTACACTGGGGGAGAAAACTTACCTATGAAAGACTTTGTATCTCCTCCTACTACTTGTCTGCCAAAGGGTAGAAACAGCATTAGACCTGACTGTAAGCTTCAGGAATTCCTAAAGTATTTGTCCATGTTTTATTTTAGAAACCTCACACCTAAATAACATTTCCCTAGAACACAACCTCTGCTTCCTACATCAGCACTACAAAGGGAAAGAGACAGTCCAAGCACCCACCTGCCAGTGTCCAGTGATGTCTCCCAGTTCAACCCACCAATGTTGGTCTCCCAGGAGCGGAGAATGCGCCCACCGTTGGACACAGTGATGGCATCTGCATAGAAAGCAAACAAAAGGACATAAATACAGGACTTTTTCCATCATAAAGTAGCGAGACAAGTAGTTTTGGCAAGTTTAATGGTTAGTCCAACAACACATGGCTGGAATCTCTCATGCAAGGACAGTTACTATTCCCCAGAATACCTATTAATATTCTCCTTACCCTGTCCATGGATCAGCATCGCATCTATTGCTCCTTCGGGAGTTCCCTTATCTACGTGGCGCCACACTGAAGGAACAAAGAGTTAAGTAGGAAACAGATTTGCTCCCCCAAATGCTTTTACTTGCTATTATGTTTAAATTTAGGTTTTTTACAGCTAAAAGCTCCTGCAATGCATGAGTCTGTCTGTCCTAAGCAGTAAGCTTTTGATCTGTGAGCTGACATAGCAGTCTGGCCAATATTAACTTACTGATATGAAAACATAGCATTAGCCCCACCACCGCCAGCAGACTGCCCAAGAGAAAATCCTGTTCAGCCCTAAAACCCGGCTCACTCACGGATTTCACCGTTCCTGGAGTTCAGCGCAGCCACAACATTCTTCTCGGTAGCCACGATGAGCTTCTTTGAGCCCTGCGAGGCCTCCAGGGAGGCGAACTTGAGCTTCCCCACATACTGCTGCCTCCTGGGAGAGAAGAGGGAAGGGGTGAGAAGGGGCCACGAGGAGCCTCACCGAGGCAGCGAGCGGGGAAAGCCCCCACACGGAGAGGATACAGCAGGACGGGGCACCAGGAAAGAACGGAGAGGGGGAAAACCAAAGCAGAAGAGCTGCTTCCCCCACGCACACGCACATCGCACGGAGACGAGGCCCACCGCTACCGGGCCGGCACCGCGGACGGGGCAAGCCCGGCCCCCCAGCTCCCCCCGCCGCTTCCCCCCGGCCCCGGCCCCGGCCCCGGCCCGCACCCACCAGTCAAACTTGCCCACTTGGTCCTCGTAGACGGCGGCCACCAACGGCGCCAGCAGCAGCAGCAGCACCACCAGCCCCCCGAGCGCTGCCGCCATGACAGCGGCCCGCCGCAATCCCGGCGCGCCCCGCGGCGTCGGCGGCCGCAGGGGGCCTCGCTCCACCGGGGCCGCCCGCGCCGGCGCCTGTGCGGAAAAGCGGCCGGATCAGGCGCGGGCGGTCTGAGGACGTTCCCAGCAGCCCCCGCGGCGCCGCGGCACGGAGGGGGCCTCGCGGCGCGGCGCGGCGACCATGCCGAAGTCGAAGCGGGACCGCAAGGGTGAGCGCCGCGCCGCGCCGCGCGGCCCCCTCCGCGCCGCCGCCGGCTCTAACGCTCCCTCTCTGCTCCGCTCCCCGCAGTGTCCCTGACGCGGACGCCCAGGAAGGGGCTGGAGGCCAAGCAGGCCCTCATCGCCGAGGTGAGTGCGCGGCCGCGGCCTGCCCCCGGCCCCCATCGCGGGCCGCGCCGGGTCTCCCTCCCTCCCTCCCTCCCTCCCTTCCTGCCCTCCGCGCCCCTGACGGCTCCCGCCCGCAGCTGCGGCAGTGCGTGGACACCTACAGGCACCTCTTCCTCTTCTCCGTGGCCAACATGCGCAACAACAAGCTCAAGAGCGTGAGGAGCGCCTGGAAGCACAGCAGGTGAGCGGCGGCGGCAGCCCCCACCCCCCCGCCGCGCCCCGCGCTCGCCGCCCGCACTGAGCCGCTTTTCCCTGTGTCGCCTCAGGATCTTCTTCGGGAAAAACAAAGTGATGATGGTGGCGCTGGGCCGGGAGCCAGCCAGCGAGTACAAGGAGAACCTGCACAAGGTACGTGCCGGAGGCTAAAGCGTTGCGGTGCGCGCAGCATCTCGCCCGTGCCGGGCGCACGATGAACAGCTTGCAAACACGGCCGCTTTCGTCAGCGTGGAATAAGCTTCGAGTCAAGGCGGAGCTTTTCCAATCATATTTCTGCGTGTATGTTGTCCTTAACTGAGCAAGCCAGTATCAAATGACGCCTAAAGGCAAGAAGAAAATGTCAGGTGCGATTGTGAGTAGAACTGACTGTGCAGATCTGTGTGGTGGTGTTGCCTGCTCGTGGACTTTGCAGCTGCACTGGACCCTGCACCAGAAAACGCCAGGAGGCTGGATGCTGCCTGCTGGGAGTGCTGGTGAATCCCATGGGTGGCTTCTTTGTTCCAGGTCAGCAAACATCTGAGAGGTGAAGTCGGTCTCCTGTTCACTAACCGCACCAAAGAGGAGGTGAATGAGTAAGTATGCGTGTGGCTGGTAGCTGTGATACTGAAGTGCAGAAAAGGGCTTTTTTTCTTTCTTTCTTTTTTTTTTTTTTTTTTGTTGTTTTTTGGCTGCTGGTGGTGGCAAATCTGCCACTGCGCTCACCGCTGCTCTCAAAACTGTGATGCTCTCATGAGATTTTTCTGCTTGTCTGGCTCTGGCACCATAAGGTTGAGGGCTGCAGCAGGGGAAATAGCTACAGCGGGCTACACCACGACTGAGAAAGAACACGGGAGGGCCGTCTGTCTCGCGTGGCTGCGACCACGGAAGCTGAGCGTAGGAGGACAGGGAATGCTCTAACAGTTGAGCTTAGCAGTAGATGAGGATAGTGGTGGTGATCACGTGTATTCATCTCCTGCCCATAAATGGAGCCAACACAGTGTGTTTCTTCTGTTTGAATCTAACTCCTAATTTATCATTTTCTTGTGTACCCACCTATCCCATGGAATTCCATTATGGTTTTAATTAGCCCACTTTACATCTAAAGTTCTTTGGATATTTGCAGCCACAGAGACTACTGTGAAGCTCAGGGTTAAGTGCTGTCCTGATTTGCTCCCTGTTGAAGAAATCAGCCGGGAATGATCTCAGTCTCAGCCCGTGCGATGTTTCTTACGCAGCTGATGGTCTTGTTACCTGTCCCTTATCCCAGATGGTTCTCCCAGTTCAAAGAGGTGGACTTTGCCCGTGCAGGGAACAAGGCAACATACACAGTCAGCCTGGACACGGGGCCCTTGGAGCAGTTTCCCCACTCCATGGAGCCTCAGCTACGGCAGCTGGGATTGCCAACGGCTTTAAAAAAAGGTAGGTGATCTGGCTGCAGAAAGTGACCTTAATTGCCCTTCTGCCACTTAAATTTTACTTCACGAACTTTTGCTGCAAGTTGCTAAAGATAACTGCCATCTTGGTGCAGATAAGCTTTTTTTTAAGGACAAGGTTAAATAGTAACGTAGAATTGAAGGACAGCGTTTGAGAAAGTCTTAGTCCCGGCTTCGCATTCCTAATGGCTGAAGTGGATTTATTCAGTATTTAGAAGCCTGTATCAAGAACTGAGGCTTGCTACGAACTCCTGCATCTGCCCTGGTTACGCTCCTGTCTGTCTGAAATGCTGTCAAGTCAGCTGTCTTTCACTTAAAACTGCCTTGTCATCTGCCACGGGCTTCATGTCGGATGGTAAACTGGGACTGGCAGGAAGTTCTGATCCGTCCAACAGCCCTGAACTATCTTCCTCCCGGGTTTCCCCTCTCTCCAAGACTCAGCCCCTCTCCCTCTCATTCCTGCAGGAGTGGTGACGCTACTTTCAGATTACGAAGTCTGCAAAGAAGGGGACGTTTTGACCCCTGAACAAGCTCGTGTCCTGGTGAGTAATGCGTCAGCACGGCATCTGCGCGAACTAGTAGCTCCCCCGAATCTTTCCAGGTATGCTACCATTGTTAACTGTTGGGTTTTGTTTTCCTTGAGGGTAGGAGTTCTCAGACAAACGTGAACAGCGCTTCTTGATAAGAATCGGTAGGATGCAGCTAACGTTCTTGTGTATTCTTAACGCAAGCACCAAAACTCTGCTTTGGCTCTAAGGCAGTAGTACCGAAGACTGAGGTTTAACAGCCAGTCTGAAGAGCTGGTAATCCAAAATGCAGTGGAGGCCAAGTTGGTCATTAAGCAGTTACAGTCAGCAAAATGAGCAACCCTGTACTAACTCTTGCCTATTAGAGAAAGCAACTGTTCTGCACAATATTTCCTGAAACTAACTTTAAGTAGTACCCGTACAGGAAGCTTTTGACACTAGCTGTAAAACCAGAAGAGTATTAAATTGGAATAGAGTTGAATTCAGCTCTGAACCATAGCTCCATAGCTGAACTATAGCTGCTTTCAGATTTTCTGAGGTTTAAATCTAACACTTACTTTGCTTCTTGCTTTGCTGCAGTCCCCATGTGGAAGAGTTGCTTAGTGGAAGTATTTTAGGTAGGCTTGCCACAGAGATGACCGAGCAGGAATGACAGATAAGTGTGTCTCCTTTCCTAGAAACTCTTTGGCTATGAGATGGCAGAGTTCAAAGTGACCATCAAATTCCTGTGGAATTCTGAGACGGGAGACTTCCAGCAGCTTACGGGAGACCCAGAGGAGGAGGATGACGAAGAGGAGGAGGAAGAGGAGGATGACAGCAATGAGGACTAGTGGCAGTCCTTGCATTTGGACACTAGACAGTTCTACTGTATTTCAAAGACAGAGGTGTTTTTCTTCCCTGCCTGCAGCAGGAAGACAAGGCTGATCACTTCAAACATGCCCTTCATAAAGGATGATCTGATTATGTTTTTTTATATAAGCCTATGTATAAAACTTTGGATTGTTGTTACTGCTACTTGTTATTGTTTGAGTACCACTGGATCTGCTCGAAGGCTACATCAGATGTGAAAGCTAGGTAGAGCATACGTAAATGCTTGTGTGTGCAAAAGTCTGAACGGCCGTCTTCGCAGCAGCAGTCCCTCGGAAGAAGGGGCAGTTTCCAGGGAGATCCACTTCTGTTTCAACAGTCAACTTTCACACTTACAGTGCAGCCAAGTCTGTCATGCTTATAACTTCTATTACGTTAGGAGTAATTTTAATTCTAGGCAGCCTGGGCCAAGTCTGTTTTTGAGTGCAGAGCTGAAGGCTCAGGCAGATGCTTCAAGTAAACATCCCTCTCCGTGCCCACTACTCTAGTAAAGCTTTAGTAGTTTGTGATGCAGCTTACACATAGCACCAGCTAAGATGCCAAGGACCATGCTCAGCTTCTGATATAGAAGAATCTGTTGATTTCAGTGTTCCTGAGCAGTGATCAGGAGATGACAAGCACAGCAGAGCTAAAGGAGCACATGCAGGGACTCTGTCAAAGAACAGAAGCTGTATTCCCTAGTGGAAAGGGGGAGGTAAATGGTGTATGGACCAGCCATGGTAGGAGGGGGGAAGGGAAAAATCACTTAGGAAATAAGAGGAACAGTGAAAGGAGGCAGCATGTTCTTGGAGTTAGCTGATGGCAGGTCTCGCAGAAGCCACAGTCAAACTCCCAAGGTGCTGTCTCCAGGCTGACATGTTGAAATTCCTTATTCAACAGGACTAAGCTTGGCATTTGTTTTGTAATGTCAATTTGTCTCCTGTTCCAACTCCTGATGTTGACAGATTGAAGGGAAGTTGGGTAGACAGTGCTGAACAGCTAAGCTTATGTAGCAAAGGGAAAGGTTGTCATCTCTAATACCATCTCAAGCTGGCCAAATAAATTAAAGGCTCTTTCATCTGATGCTCAACTTAAAATGTCACGAGCTCGCATCCTGGCCACAGCATTCCTGTCAGCTCAGGCCAGCTTCATCAGGCCTTGTTGTTTCAAGGTTGGCTCTAGTCTTTTCAGGTATGCTTAGGCCCACAGCTGGAATATAGGAAATACAGGTCCAAGGACTTGGCCAAAGTCGCTTCCACAATGAAGGCAGCTGTGTTGTCCCTGAACCAGCTCCCCCATCACAGGATCCTAGCTGCCACTACAGTTGGATTGAGCTGTCAAACCATAAACTATGCTACAAATCAGAGATAAGGTCTGCATTAGAGAAATCTTTATTTGTCTACAGAGGTAATTATTTAAAATTTAAGGTACCATAATAACTGAAAGCAGAACGATAGCCTTCACCCAATTACATAATCTTTTTCCCATATCAGAAGCATCCTTAATCATCATACACATTGTGCAAAAGTGAAGGCGCACGAGGCGAGAAAGAATAAGGCATCGCCCGCACAACAAGTGCCGACAGTGTTAGCGTAGGTACAAGAAAAGCTGATCCTACGAGTTTCATTCATGGACGGAATTCACAGCCTGTTGGTGTGGATCAAAGGGCAGGGTGGATAAGTACCTCTCCCATTCAAGAGATTTAAAATGTGTACTTGAGACTGGCAGATCTGATTATCTAGCCCCTTGACACCAGCTTTCCTTTCCCTGCCCTCATTTCTAGCGGAAGTAGTTGGGGCAGTCGTGCGCAGTGAGTTTCCAGGCTTTATCGAACGCTTCCACTACAGCCGGGAGCAGAGGACCCTCCTCGCTGCAGTCAAGGTTCTGCTCTAGCTGCTCCAGATTGGACATGCCAATGATCACCGCATCTCCGAGGGAACCCTGTAAAGTGGTAAAGGAATTGTCCATCCTGAAAGAAACCTAATTCATCTCCTAAGCCATCACAGGCCAATCTTTAAACATTTCTTTCAAGCAACATAGTAAAGCAATAACTATGGGATGTTTAGACAACTGACGCAATGAAGTTCTGCTTACAAGGCCAGCACCTAGTAATCACCATCTGCACAATATGGCAGTTCATCAAAAGCTGCCACATACTACTCTTCTGTGAGGCAAGAGGGACACTCTGGGAAATGGGGAAATAACATTAATTTCCTAGCCCAGTGAAAAGCCAAGTTATCTTCTCACAGGGAAATTGTTTTGGTGGGAAGCCAAGACCATAGCAACTGGCCCTTAAAATCTTCCACCTTCTTCCAGTCTGACGAGTGCAAGATAGGGTGCAGAAAGGTAAAGGTGACTCACTCCTACAGTTGTCTGCATCCCAACAGCCTGGCAAGCATAGACCATACAGCGCTGCTCATTTCGAAGCACCACAAGCCCATGGGATGCTCAGATGGAAAGATAACTGTTTGTACGCAGTCATTTCCCAGTTTGTGTACTGCAAGCAGATGAGATGCTGCCCAGTTGTGGTGCTGCTGCGCAGACTGCTGTCTACAGCAGCATCAGAGCTCTTTCTTACCTGAAGTTTGGAGTGATTGTATATCCAACGCAAAGCAGCAGAGGTCAGGCTTGGTGGATTGGAACCATAAGCATCCTTCAGAGCTCTTTCTACTAGGGCAATTGCTTCAAAATGGTGCTTTTTCCAGTATCTACAGCAAAAGAAACGAATGTTATTACCTCTAAGACCTCTAGTTTCCTCTAATGAATCATAGATCTATATTCCAAGCAAGTATGAAAGGCTTTCACAAAATCTCATACAGCTCTTCCTAGCCTCCAAGGACTTCACAGTAAGTCAGGAGGAAGCTGAGCCTAAAACCCTCTCCACAAAGCCTAAATGCAAGCCGTGGCCCCAACCACATTCAAAAGAAGGAAAATGCTCAGCACCCTGTTACCTGAGTCCCAAACGAGGGCAGCATAAAATCTGCCCTGCTGCAGCCCAGAGAGGATGCAAGCCTGTGGACATAATCACTGAACAAGTTTTGGTCAATTCTGCTGCTTCCTAGCTAATTATTAGGTTTGTATGCAGCCATTCCTGCCCCACCTCCCTGCTCTTTTATTAGTTGAAAATGTACCTGTTCCTGTAGATCTCAGCCCAGTCATTCCCAAAAAACCTTCCAGCAGGCTGGTTTGTATCTTTGTCTTCATACTTGTACTTGCCTGTCAGCAGTCCTCCTGCAAAGGGTCGGCAACATGTTAGTGATGGGGTGGTTCTTTTATAGCCCGCGTTTCATGAATTTTAGTCTCAAAGCCTCCATGACCACCCACAGCTCTACGTGCAGGGTCTGTCCATCAGCACTGGCCTGGAAGCAAATGAAAGAATGGACTGCATGTGGCTGTTCCAATTCACAGATGTAAAAATGAACCCTGATCATTCACTCTTATAATCCATCCATGACAACTGCCGTCTCCAATTCTGAGTCACAAAATCAATCCACAGTTGGAGTGAGGCAGTAGCCCAACAGCTCCAACATGTACAACACCTGAACAAAAGCTGAGGGCTGCAGAATAGTTTCTTGGCTCTTTTTGGTGTACCATGGCCGTGGCCCTCCCAGCCTCCACAACCCCACTCACAGCTCCTCACCCTCACCCATTCCTCCCCATACCAGCCAGTGGATTGTAGGCGTAGAACCGCAATCCATAGTATCTCAGGCAAGGAAACAGCTCAGTCTCCACCTGGCGAGTGGTTGCATTGTACATGCCCTGCCACGAACATGAAGGAGACAAAGAACTTCAAACACTAGTTCACAGCAGTGGTGATTTGCACAGAATAGCTTCAGGCCTCCTGGCACAAATCCCGGCTAGCAAATCATGACTTATGTCCGCTTATCAGATGGTACCTTGGTAAGGTGCAGCAGTGACACTGCTGCACTGATCAGCAACAACATAGTTAATGCTGAGAGTAATGCATCTCTGCACTTTGTTCCGCTTTTCATCTTAATTTCTGCTCAGAAGTAAAACCTGGTGTTCTGGGACCTTCCTCATGGCCAAATAATCTGGGAAAATGTAAGTCTTTTTAACTTTTTTACTAGTTCCTGAAAAAACAACAGGTCTGTAGCAGTCAAATGCCTCGTCAGAATTTCAAAGCGTGAATATCTGCAGACTAACTCCCACTAAACAGTGTGCGAGTGCCCCAGTCTATTAATCACAGTTTTCTCAATGGTGCACCAAAGGAGCTGGAAAAGCCTTTTCCCCACCCTTGCCTAACAATATTATATCTTATCCAGAAGGGATCAGAACAGAGAGGCTTCAGGTCATACAAGATTACTATCTGCTTAGCAACAGATTCTCTAAAGATTGCTCAATAATGTAAAAAACTTTAAGTTCCATATCAAGGGTATTATTACTGACATGGACAACAAACACATACTCAGCTTTATCTAAGAAATGACCTCACTCCACTTTCTAATTGTGCATGTCCTGAAAGCACTTCCCAGACTAACTGCAGCAGCTTCCTGTTCTGTGTTTACATCTGACACGTTGGGGTCTGTTCCAAGACTAGGGGCTCACAGACCCTACCTCACGGCGACTGACCTGACGTCACTGTAACAACACAGACAACCTGCCATCAGCCACTTTGATCTGAAGCCTCAGATTCTTTTGGGTTGACTTGTCTCAGCTTCCACAAAAGATATGCTGGAGCGTGGCAAGCCCACATCCCTCACCTGGTACACAGTTGGGATCACCCACTTGTTGTGTTTACAGATGCTGCAGATTTCTGCTACCTCCCATGCTGCATAGTTTGATAGACCAAGCTCTTTGAACTTTCCCTGTAATGGAATGAAAGGGTATTTAGTTCGTTTTAAGGAGTACATTTGTACATACATGGTGCAAGTGCATACAGTGAAAAAGAGCCACCAAATTTTAGTCCCCCGAGCTCTGTGTTCATCCCTGTTTACCTCTTCCAAATGAAGATGAACTATCAGATTGGACAAAATACTTCCCCTTTTATTAATTCACACCTTCTCATTTAAATTGCATTTGTCTGATTTAAATGACATCGATGAGGAGAATAACTCTTCTTCACCCATTACCAACACTAACTTTAACCTAGTTAGTTTATACAGCAGAAAATAAAGTTCAAGTAATGCTTGCAAGAGCTCCTGAGAACAAAGTTCATCAGATTGTGAACATGCAAAAGACTATCAGTTGTTTTGTTTGCCCTTCCCCCACCAGCTGTGTTCCCTCTTCCTTTTTGTTCCTTTGTGAGTTTTTTTTTTTTTTTTTTTTGCACAGCTCAGCCATGATTTAAAAAACGGGGTAAGAATTAAGAGGTGATCTGAGTTTGGCCTTTTACTTCTTTGTGCAGCTCATTGCAGGCACGCAACGTCTCTTCCACTGGGGTCCCATGGTCAGGCATGTGCAGGTAGAAGATCTCCACGCTCTTCCTCCCCAGCCGCTCCAGAGACGTCTCCAGCTGCGACCGGATGCTGTCGGGCTTCAGCGTGTTCCCCTCCAAGGGATTGGCCTTTGTGGCGATTTCCACTGATGAGAGAGAAGCAGAAAGGCAGGGGATGAAGAGGCAGGAAGGCGCACACTGCAAGGGGGAGGCGCCCCTCCTCAGGGACCAGGGTCGGGCTTTCCCAGGCTCAGCCTTCACATGGGAGCCCCTTCCCTCAGAGACCGGGAGGGACCGTTACGCGGCGACCGTTGCGCCTCCTTCCCTCAGGCACCGGGGGCGACCTATACACGGCGACGGTTACGCCCCCTTCCCTCAGGGACTAGGGGCGGCCGTTACAGGGTGACCGTTGCGCCCCTCTCCCCTCAGGGATTAGGGGAGACTACGTCACGACGACCGTTACGCCCCTTCCCTCAGGCACCGCGGGCGACCGTTACGCGGCGACCGTTACGCCCCTTCCCTCAGGGACCGGGGGCGACCGTCTCTCCCTCCTCCCTCACGGCCGGGCCGGGCCGGGCCGGGCCGCCCCCCCCGTACCCGGCGAACTCTCGGTGACCAGCAGCGTCCCCAGGATACGCTCGGAGCTGCCGCCCGCGTATATGTAGGCGGTATCGAGGAGGCGGAGGCCGCGGGCCAGGAAAGCCCGCAGCAGCGCCGCGCTGGCCTCGGGCCCCGCGCGCCGCCCCATCTCCATGGTGCCCAGCACCGTGCCGGGCCGCACGGCCCCCGCCGCCGCCGCCGCCATCGCCGCCCGCCGCATGCCGCCGCGCATGCGCCCCGGGGGAGGGGGCCGCGGGGCCGGAAGGGGCGGCGGCGGCGGCGGCGGCGGGGAGGGAGGTTAAACGGCGCAGCGCGGCGCCTGCCTCGCCGGCTGCTATGGCGGCGGCAGCCACGGCCGTTTCCCCCCTCGCGGGCTGCCCCAACGGCTCGCGGTGGGTGCGCGACGTGTTCAACGAGTGCGCCCGCGACGGCCGCGACGTGGCCAGCGTGGTGCTGGGGCTCGTCTCCATCGGCTGCTTCGCCGCCGCCTCCTTCCCGTGAGTGACCCCGGCCGCAGCGAGGCGGTGGATCCCGGGGCGGGGGGGGGGGGCTGCGCTGAGGGGACGAGGAGGAGGAGGAGGGGGGAAGGCAGCGAGCCTGGCCCCGGCGCCTCGTTGTCCCTGCAGCAGCCGCAGAAACGCGGCCCCGCGCCCGGGGTCAGCGCTGAACTCCCTCCCTGCAGGCAGCTGTACCAGGCCTGCAAGACGGGCATCATGGACCAGGCTCTCTCCATCTACTTCCTGCTGGGCTGGCTGGGCGGAGACCTCCTCAACCTCATCGGCTCCTTCCTGGCTAACCAGCTGCCCCTGCAGGTGGGTCCCGAGCCCGGGGTGTGGAGGGGGCAGCCGTGGCGCAGCCCGCTCCCTCCCTTTGCTTCTGCACTGGGACCCTGCGGGGCTGCTCGCGTCCCTTCTCCTTGGCATACGCTGCTCGAGCTCGAAGCCGTCGGGGCAGCTAGCGGCGCGCAGCCCTCGTTCGGAGCGGAGGGGCTGGCTGCGGAGGGAGCCCTTCCTGCGACGTGACCAACCTGTCCTTCTCCCGCAGGTTTACACTGCCATTTACTACGTGCTGGCAGACCTGGTCATGCTGTCCCTGTACTGCTACTACAAAGCCAAGAACCAAAGTGGAGGATGTGAGTTAGTTATAACCATAGCTTGGCAGTGCTGTCCCTTTCCAGCGTCTTTAAAGCTTGCTTATACTCAGCTATGGAGCCAGGAGAGCACAGTCAAAGCGAGCAATCCCCAGGGGAGATCCATCTTGGCAGTGGTACCTTGGATACATGCTAATACAGCTGTTAGGTGCCTCTGCTTGCTTTTGCTGTTATCTGAACACCTGTAAAAGCTGCGCTATTTTAAAATGGGCCACAGGTCCTGAATAGCTGCTAGCTCACAAAGAAACCATGCGTGGTGCCTGGGTTGAAATGAAACCCCTGGTAAGCTGCATAAGCACAGGAGGAAATGACTTACGGTCACCTAGCAGCTCCATGTTGGAGCTGCTGCTAGGTCCCTTAAGGGAAGGGGGAGAGCTTTCTGGCTCTTGTGCCATCGGTCACCGGCTGGCTTTGGGGTGAGTGACCTTCTTGCAAGTAAGGGCAGCCCCAACACTATGGAGAGGCCTTGGGAAGAACTTTCTCCCTGTTGGGATGGGGTTAAAAAAACCCAAGAGAGGCTTAAAAAAAGGAGAAGCTGTTTAGTTGCACTGCAGTTTTCATAAACAGCAAGAAAAAAAAGCTGCTTTTTAGCATAGTGGCTTCCTGTGCACTACAAACAGGAATCTCTCAGGACCCTGAAACTTTTTTAACTTATTAAGCTGATTGACAGAAAGCCAATGTTGGAGAACTTAATTACAGAATCTAATACAAAGAGAGCCCTTCTTACTGCCATCCCTCATCATGGCAGGCTGTGCAGCTGGAGCCATAATGGGCAGAACTAGTAACAGGAACGCGAAGGCCTTGATTTTTGGAGCAACCTGTAAATCCAGTCGGACAATATCTGGCTGAAATAGGAGAGCTAGAAAGTAAAAACAGTGTCTACAGACAAGTTCTGCTGTGAAAGAGCTTGGCACGGTAGGGGTTTGAATTTGCACCGCTGTGATTTAAGGCAGCGAAAAGCCTCAAGATGAGTGGAATGGTTTTTAAAAGAATCTTAAAACCGAAGAAACTTTACTGTTCTTGGTCAGCTCAGATAGGAACAGTTTCCTCCCAGATAACTTGCAAATCATCCTTATCACTGCAAGATAAAAAGCCCAGGCAAGTTATTGCTCTAGTTACTTGCTACTAACTCTGCAGCCACAGACAAAGATAAGAGAATTTTAACTTCTTACTCAGCAGTATTCCTCCCCAGGAGGGCTGCCGGAGGGTAGAGCCGGCCGCCCTCGGGGCTGACAAACGAGCCGTCCCTGATGACCTCTGCTTGCTCTGCAGTCCGTGCTCTGATCAACGCTGCCTTTGTCTTCGTTTTCCTCGGAACGGCGTCAACCGTGTCCTTCCTGGGCAGAGACACCGGCTTGGTGCGGGAACCGGCTGCGTTCAAAGGGAGGGCTCTGCTGTCCGCTGGTGTGCAGGAGTCCGGGTATACGGTGAGCCGGTTCCTAAATCAGAGTAGTGAAGAGGGCAGAGAAGAGACAAACCACTCACGGGGGTGGAAATATTAAGCAGCGATAATAAGCAGCAGGAAATCGTATCTGCTGCTTATGATCCTTGGCAACACCAATGTAACCCCACTTCTGGTTGGGATTATCCAGGCAAGGTACGGTTGGAGGAGCAAGAGACTTGATCTTGGTCCCACAATCGCTGTTGCGCGGATTGGCGGCTCTGGTACACGAGCGTATCCCCGAAAACACGCGCGTTGTTCACGGCCTGCCTTGCCTTGCAGCCGTTCACCAGGAATGAAATGATCGGCTTCGCCATCGGCTCCATCTCCTCCGTGCTGTACCTGTGCTCCCGGCTCCCCCAGATCTACACTAACGTAAGTGCCACACTGTGTGCGGGGGGGGGGGGGGGCAGCCTGGTCCTGGGCTCTTTCAGCTTGGGATGGTAAATTAAAGAGGGGCAGTGGGGTATTTACTTGGGATCTTGATTTTTCTCCTCTCCCTTTGAAATGCAGAGACTCTGAGTGGGGCTTTTGCTTATTTATTTACAAGTGAAGAGGGGAATTGAAAGGCATGTGAGTCAGGGTTTTGTTTGTGTGCTTTCCCTTCAGTACAAGAGGAAATCGACTGTTGGGGTCTCCTACTCCCTGTTTGCTCTGGTGATGCTGGGGAACACTTTGTATGGCGTCAGCGTGCTCCTGAAGAACCCAGAGCCGGGCCAAAGCGAAGGCGACTACATCCTACACCATCTTCCCTGGCTCATCGGCAGCCTGGGTGTCCTCTCCCTTGACGTAATTGTATCCTTCTCCCTCACATGTTAGTGACTAATTGTGTTGCAACAGCTAAATGCTTCAGATGCTTGCTTGCATGAGGCTGTTTGTGCTGTTTCCACATCAAAGACTGTTTGCCTGCTTTCCCAGCATGAGCATCTTTTTTGGGGGGTGGTAAGACCCAGCTTGTCATGCAGACAGTGATGCTTCTCCATGTGTGGAACCTTAACCCTTCCCCAGATTTCTTTCCAGTTCCTCCTTTACCAGAGAGAAAGGCCTGGTGCTCCGGAAGAGGGAGACGCCCTTCTTGGCGAGCAGGACGAGCCCTTTGACAGCTGACCAAGGGCGCTTGCCCCAGCATGAGGACATGATGATGCAGGCAAGAAAGCTGACTTTAAAGCCAGGCAAACTGGACTCTCCATCCTGTCATCCTCTTTGAGTGGCCCCTGGCAGAGGAGGCCACAAGGCAGGGAGTGATGTGTTATGCTGCTAAAGTGTCCTGCCTGCCTAGGACTCCGCTGGGAGACCTCGTGTCTTGTCGATACCAATGATGCTAACAGCATAAACGGGGAAGAACTAGATACCTCAGACGGTCGCTCTTCACTGCCCTTGAGCCCCACAGCTGCGCTTGGCCACTTCTGCTCTCTGTACTGTATCTCAAAGGGGATCTCGAGCTTCCCTGTTACTGGCAAAAGTGAAAAGAGCCCAAGGAGCTGCGGGGAGGGGACAGAGCTAAGAGTGGCCCGTCACCTGCACAAACACACTTCCCTTCTGCCCTTCGCTCGCTGCTGCGCTCTCACCTCCACCGCTGAAATTCTGGAAGAGCCGGCAGTGAGGGGAACTGGTGAGGAGAGGGAGTAGCAAAAGTGTTTTAGTCCACGCATATGTATTTTGATTGCAATGGCTCACACTTCTATAAAAACAAGTCCTTGCCCCCCACCCATGCCTCCGTTGCTTTTGTTCTGCAGGTTTATCTGGCTGTTGCTGCCTCTTAACTTTGTGTTCCCCCTTTCCCAGAAACGCATGGACTTTGCTGCCTTTCGTTTTGCTGTGGCTTTCAGCAAGGCTGCAGTCCTGGCTGCTGGCTTTCTGCTCAGGCTTGGTTTTAGTCCCATCCTCTCTCCCTGACAAATTTATCCCCAACTCCTCTGTCCCACCCCCTTCCTAGCGGTGTTCATGATAGCCCTACACCTCGGCTGAGGGCTAGACAGGAGAAACTATCTTCCTTTCTCCGTTACCTGTGCTCACTTCTGTCAACCATCAGCTCTCCTAACATCCACCCGTCCCAGCTGCTCACCTCCTGAGCCCCCGTTTTAAGCCCTCTCATTGTTTGTTTGTTTATCATCGTTGCTTTCCTCTTGCTCAGCCTGTCCTGTGACATCTGCCCTTCCCTGGGAAGGGGAAGTCGTTGCTCCCTGTGTCCGTCCTCGCTGAGCCGCAGCTCCGTGTTTACGCAATACAGCCTTGACAGCTGCAAAATAGGAGTCACGCGACTAAATGCATATCAGGCTACGGCAGCAGGTTGATTAAAAGAAAAACTGAGCCCCTGAATTGACTGAGCTCACCTAGAGGATGGTGAACTAAACTAAAGGAGGCAAAAAATACATGTAACTTAATTCCTTCCCCCTCAGGTGCAGTTGAAACACCGATAAGGGTGATGCTGGTTTAGGGCTGCTTTAATTCAGCCCTACTCGGTTTAGGTAGGATGGGAGCAAGGTGAAACAGCCGCTGATGCTCTGCTCTAATTCAGCCCTGTTCCCGGAAGAGCCTGCGATTTAAGATTTGAGAAATACGTGAGCATTGCAGCGCAGCAGGAGAGGTGCAGGCACGAATGAACTTGTCCCGAACTTGCGGAATAACACGACAGCAGATTCAGGAAGTTGCAGGCTCGTAGAAGCCAAGCCCGATCTGGAGGTTTGTAGCCAAACACTTAATTTATGCCGCTTCAAGAAGAGGAATAAACTGACGCACTAGCTGTGCCTATCTCAAAGCTTCTACCTGCACAATTTTTCTGTGAAAAGTGCTTGTCCTCCATATGCCACAAAAGGAACTGAAATCAGATGCTCTTTTGTTCCGGCTTGTGTGCAGGGACAGCTTTGGCGAAGGAAAGCCAACCCACGCCCTCCTGCTCCGAACCCTTCGCGCACACACGCCCGCTGCAATCGGAAACGGCAGCGAGGAAGCGAGATGCTCCCCCCCGTCCCGGCTTCACATGCTATTTTTTTTTCCAGCTTCAACGCTTCACGCGAACTTATTTCTGACATCAAAAAGGGTCTGAGAGGCAACACCAACAAAAATCCCAGCATGAGCCCCTCAGCGCTGCCCGCTTTAAGGCGAGCATATGCGCGCGCCCTTTCTCCAGCCTGCGTCCCATATGAGTCGCGTTAGAGCCCGGAGGCCCCTGGGTAAATACTTCGGCACGGGACCATAATCACCTGCAGATGTCTGGATGTTAAACGGGTCACGCTGGAAAAGCAAAATTAGAGTAAAATTAGAGCATGTTAATCAATATTAATGCCAACAGGCGTGCTCTGCTGCGGTTCATCCAAAGGCGAACGCCGTCGGCCACGTGCAGGAAGAGCCCAGCAGGCACGTGCTTTCTCTTCCCGTGTTTCACCGGGATTAAAGAGGTCGTTAAGCACGCAGATGCAGCAGACCTGGAGCAGAGCGAGGTGCAACTCGGAGCACCCCCTGCCTTAATGAGCCCCTTAGGCCAGATTTTTTTTTGGCGAGAGGGAAGGTCTGGAGCAGGTTCCCAGCCCGCGCAGGGAGGCCCCGAGCTGCCTTTTCGCTACCATCTGTGGGCAGAACCATCCACACACGTAAAACCGCCAAGCGTTGGTGCACCAAAAAGCCTCTCCTCTGCCTGCAGGACTTCTTCTCGTTTTTTTTTCTGTTTTGTTTTGGTTTTTTTTTTGTTTTTTTGGAGGCAGCCAGGCATCTGTTCCGCGTTTGCTGGCCGCCTGAAGCGTCGGTCCCAGCGTGCGGCGGGATGCCAGCTTCCGGATGCCGACGGCTTGCAAGGCCGGCAGCCGCGCGCCGCTGGGGGTGTGAGGAGCAGCAGCACGTTGAACCTCACTCGAAGTGAGGAAGGTGGAGCGAGAGGAAAAGCGCTTTCGTGCTTTAAGCCGGCATCTAACACAGAGGCTGCTCGGATTCCCGGGCTCGGTGGTTGCCTCAGCGTTCGAGCGCGTCTACCTACGGACAGGGCAATCGCTTCCAGGTGCCGTGAAGGAACGCGCTTAGGGCACAAACCCCAAGTAACGCAAGGGGGAAGGAAAGAGAAATAAGGACACCAAATGCACATGCTGCTCCTGGGATTTTTTTTATTTTTATTTTTTTTTGTTGTTTTCAATCTTTTTCTGTTTTTTTTTTTTTTAGTATGGAGGATCAAGTATCAGATGTAGATTCAATTTAAGCTTTACAAAAAAAACCAAAATCGAAACAAAAACCCCTTTTGCATTCCATTAAAAATTGACAGAAAAGCGCCTTGGAACCAGGCTCTAGAAGAGCAGAACGTTCAGCAGGTCTCCTAACCGCCGTCTCCTTGCGAATCTGGTTGAGTCAGTATAGTACAACACCGAGGAACACCCTCTCGTCCCTCCCTCCCACCAGCCAGCCCCTGTGCCCAGCCCCCAAACATACGTGGAATAGATTTATTTTTTTTTCCAGTTCTTCCTCTTTCACACACCACAGTATTTAATAAATTTTTGTTTTACATTTTTTACACCAATGTAACAAAAGGCAGGAGAGGAGAGGAAAAGACAAACGATGATCCGTGTTTATGCATATAAATGGGAGGAGGGTGGAAGAAGGGGAGGGGGGAAAAAACATGGACTTCTACAGCAACATAGCCTAAGGTCTCGATAGTAAAATGTGGTGCAAAGTAGGCCTCAGAGACTGAAAAAGTTTGTACAGCTTTATTCACGGGGAGAAGATGGCGTTGCATGGGCAGTATTGAATGCAAGTTGTGATGTAATGTAACAGAAAAAGGGGTGGGGGCGAAATGAGTTTTCTAAGAAAGGAATCTAATGAGTGCATGGCAAGTCTCGTTAGCATGAAGAGTATTTTAACTTTGCTGCTTTCTCTTCAAAGCCTCCACCAGGTCATTTTTAAGAGCTTCTTGTTTTGATTTGTCTGCAAAAGTCTGCACAGACCTGTTGGGAAAGAGGAAGCACAAATCAGAAGCGATGCAGCGGAAAGGAGGCCGTTTTAACCGTTCTTCTGGCACGTGAGTCTAGAGGAGAAGCACCTCAACCCAGGCTTAGAGGAAACAAAACTCAGCTTGCCTGTTGTAAGCAGGGAAGACAGAAAGCAAAGCGAACACTTCAGTGAGTATATCAAAGCAAAATTCACTCTAGCAAGGATGGCACCAAAGACACGGTGCTTCCCATGAAGCCTCCCTATGCTGGAAGGAGATTCCCAATTTTCATGTGACAACTGGAAAAATCCAGGTGTACTACCAGCAAAGGGTGTTAGCGCTCTCATCTCAAACCAATCATGCCGAGAAGGCAGAGAAATCCAGCCTCTCCCAGCGAAGGCGGAAGGGGCCGGGCTGTGGGAGCTCCTGAAAGTTCTCGCAGAGTTTTCCTGGGCTAGGGGCAGCATGTCACAACCTCCTGCCAGCACGTTCACCAGGGGGAAAAGCGGCTGTAGTTTCTGATCTGGAATTTGCTTTTCCAGCTTATACTTCACCTATAGCAACTGGTAAACCAAAGCAGCTGAAGAGTAACAGAGAGACTGCAGGCAAGATTATTTCACGGGTTCCCTTTTACTAGAAGTTTGGTCACGGAAAAAAATCCTTTAAGGATTCATCATGGCTCACTGCTCTGTTAGGCGGCTGTGGAGGAACTTAGACTTTCAGCAGTGCAGTAAGAGACTTCTTATTTAAAAAAAACCTGAACTCATAAACATGATCATCAATAGAATAACAATACTAGACTCTTCAGGAGATGCTAACACAACAGAGAAGTGATTAGCATCCAGTTTGGTAGGACTTCTTCCCACATAAACTATAGTTCACACTGTCTTCTGTAGTCAAGGCTACTTTATTTTGCCTGGACGCTGTCTCCTGTAAACAAGGCTGTTCTTTGTGTCTGTTATTTTCCTAACATTTTTATAACAGTATTTCCATTCTCTTGTCTCCGGAGAGACACTTCACTGCTTTAATAAAAATATATACATTTTATATTTGCATTTGTCATAGGCTAAAGAAGTGGTTCTCAGCCATTATCAACAAACAGTGCATTTTCCCCTTCGTCAGCGTAACGCGTTTAAGACAACATCTGTAACTCATTAGGAATTGGAGTGGAAGGTTAAACTGGCTCAGGGTTAGTCACCGACGCGCGTCCTAGGCACTCAGAGCTCCAGCGCAAACGCGAGCACAGGAACAAATCCCTTTACAGGCTGTGCAGAGCACAAGCAAATGGAGGCCAGAAACATTTCAGCAGAGCTCGAGTGGGACTGAAGTTTCAAGCTCCAAGGCAATTCAAGATGCACAAGGCAAACGGGGGAGATGCGTGTGCGGGAAGCTCCTGTTTACTCAGAAGTCTCAGGAAGTACCACAGCCATAATTTTTCATAACTGCAAGAACAGCCATTTATTTCCAAGATTTCTTGTCTTTCTGCAAGGAAGACTAAGATTACAGGGAATTTGTTCATTAAAGTGGTGTACCACAGCTGTAAAAACTGACAGCGCACAAGGGACGGAGTCCAAGGGTTTTTGGACAGAGTAAGTCCAAGCTAACACCGCTTTGGGTACATGACCGCACGCTGTTTTCTTGCTCCCGAGCTAGAGTGCAAAGCGGTAAGTCCTGCCACATTTCAGAGCGTGATATTTCAAATGGAATAAGGGGGAAGAGAAACACTTAAAATGAAATCACAACACTTAGTTGGCCAGATGAAGAATTAACCCTTGGGTGAAACATGGATCAAATGTTCTTTATCAGTCCACAGGAGTTAGGGGTTAGTTCTGGTCTCAGTTATCATGCAGAGGTCTTGGCTGGGTGAGTCCTGGTTTAGTGCTGGTTGTCACACCTCACAGGCAGGGGTACCTGGATTGGTTTAGTTATCAGGCTGGATGTAGATCTGGCGCTGGGTCAACACTTGAGAAAGCTCCCTCTGCAACTGCTTATACTTTTGGTTGTCGGGGATAGCATCAATAGATCTACAGAGAGCAGTTTAGAAATGAGGGAAGTAAACAGGGAAAAGAACAGTCAGAAGAACTCAGTAACACAGAGTTGGTATGCTGGAAACCACCAGAAGCACGCTCAGGAAGAATAATTGTAAAAACACAGGTTAGAAGAAACAGGGAAAAGGCTAGAAAAAAGCCAAAGCCAGATGCTCCACACGTTACAAGTTCTAAACAGACCAGCAAAACCAATGCAGAGGATAACATGACTCAAACCGAGCAATGGGAAGACATAGGAAATAGATTCAATTACAAAAGCTTAAGGCAATGTTCACAAGGAAAAAGACTGCATTACATATTTCCCTTTAATGCTAATAAATGCTTCCTGGCTAAACCCCTGCACACCACAAAATGAAAATACAGGCCTGTTATGAAAGCAGGGGTTTGGGGAAGAAAAAAAAAAGAGAGCAGCTGCTTTCTCAGATACTGTCGACTGCTTCTGCCCATGCTGTTAAGAAGGCATCACAAATATTTAATTAGCACCATTATTCTATCGTCTGAAGGAGAGGTTATGGATTCCCCCCACCCCCATATTTCAGCAGCACACGTACTTGCGCCATTCGTCCATTCTGCATCATCACCCTGTGCAGGGGACGTTTATTTGTGATGTTTAAAATGAGAGGATTTGGCATCACCGGTCTGCACTTTCCTCTAGGAGTCTGAGAACAATCAACTTGGGATTTCTACACAGAACCCCCGACCAGGCATGAGCAGGGGTTGCAAAGCACAGTGCAGTTCCCTTCAGAAAGGCACAGAGGGCTTATTCAGTTATCTTTCTAGTACACTGCATTTTGGCCAGAAGTATTGAGAGAAAGTGAGAATTTAAAACAAAAGCCTAAACACTGCAAACCATTAATGTCATGTTTTAACTCTGGGACCAGCTAACTGTTTTTAAGAATGCTAGAAAGAAGATTCAGAATTTAAGGACCACTTTTAGGAATGTGGAGAAGTAAAACCCCCAATTAAAAATAATCCTGAAGAACAAGCATTGCTAACTGCTATTTTCTTCCTGTTGAGGGAACAAGGGATTAAAACATTGCTTCAAATTCCTGCAGTTAAAAGGCAGAAAAGCAGTGTTCCCAAAACACCACAGCACAAACAGTGTTTCCAAATCGTGCCGATTAATTAGGAATGTGAAAAGACTTTGTGTAGGAAAGGGAAGTTCCAGCAGAAGAAAGCTGACCAGGGCCAGGCTGGGCACAGCACCACGGGCACTACGGGGAACGCAGGCAGCTGGAAAGCCCCTTACCTCAGCCCATTAACGATGTCCTTTGTTTTTCCAAAATAAATCTCATTCAATGTACTTCTGATTTTGTTTTCCATATCCTGTAAGAAAGCAAGAAACCAGATTCTTAGTCATTCCAATGGTTTTTAGCATGGGTGCAGTTACATCCTGCTACGTTGTCTTACAGGTTCATCTGGACGTACAACACCCGCCAGAGCACGGTTCAACGCAGCGTATTCCTACCGCATAAACTTTCACGGGAGACTATACGACCTCATCTCTCTGGTCTTATCTAAGAGAAAGGTTTAGCTCCATTGCTGTCTGAGCAGTTTCTCTTCCTGGCTGTTGCTCTAGACTGTGCACACAAGATACCTGTTCAGGACCACAAGAGGGCAGTTTCTGTCCAATTTTTCTGCATCCAACTGCAAAAAAGAAATAGCATTTCACCTCAACCTTGCTTGGGAATTTGGTGGCACTGAACAGAGTCCAAGTTGCAAGTCAGTCACTTAGCACAGCCAACACGTCCAGTTTTGTGCTTGTGGGTTTCTTTGAGTTTTTGAGCTATTGACTAATTCGTTAAACCTGGGTAGCAAACTGTTTTGAGACGTATCTTGCAAGTAAGCAGTATCTTCTTTCTGTAGGTCACTTTCACTCAAGCCAGATACTTAGAAAAAAAAAGAAATATCTGCCTGCTTTCGAGGCCTCAGTTTAATAAATGCATTATAATCTATTTTATTTAAGAATTTCCTTCTCTCTTCCCAAAGCAACTATGAAGATCAAGGAAATCTAAAACAGCTTTATACAGGACAGCGTCGCACCAAAGCCCTTCTGAGTGGCTAATGCAATCACACGCGTCACTCTCAGCATGCTGAGCAGAGATGACCGACAACTGCAATAAAACAAAGTACCAACAAAAACAATTCCAGTGGATTTAGGAAGTGCTTACTACACACTCAAATTTCAGTCTAAAGGATAGTTCTGTACATTACAGCCTGGCTTTAAATAATTCTGCCCAAAAGTGACTGTACAACAAGCATGAGCGTAGGAAATTGTTAACTAGTGCTGAATTAACTAGTGATAAAATATTTTGCATGAAAATTTTACTATTGTATTGAGTAGGAAAGAGCAAAATAGTGCACAGAGTGGACTTTTTCTATCTACAAACTTGCGCAAATACCGCAAAGCCGTCAAATACCGAGCGAAATCAGAAGACTAGACTTTGTACAAAAGGAGTAAATAACTTTGTAAAGACAAAAGCATACAACAAAATTCTTAGGCATGGGACCAAACACGGGCAAGAGAGCCTGCAGCAGGCTCAAGCTGTGATGGCTTGACCGCACTTACCTCTACCAAGCGTCCAATATTGGCTATGTGTGGAGAGGAGTCGCTCACAGTCTCATCTTTCTCCATCTAGAACAAAAAGACACGGAGCCATTGCTAGCGTGAAAATCAGAGAGCAGATACGTAGAAATTTTACGTATCGAGAGAGGGGACTGAAGAACATGGATGTCGACATCCTCAAGCAACTATTCTTTCAATGTGCACACAGGCTAATAACATAATGAGAAATTCCCAGAACTAGACAAATGACTCACATCTTCATAAGGGAAGCATAAGGTAATGAAAACCATGAATCAAAATAAAACCCTGTTGGCACAAGCAAGCTCCTTCACTTCTACGTAACCCAAAGGCGTAGCCAGGCACTACGAAATGGTCGTTCCCTGCCTGCTAAGGGGCTGCAGATCTACGGTAGCGCACACGCAGCAGGACAAGGAGCACAGTAGCACAGCGTGGGGACGTGAAAGACGTTGTTGTTGCTGATGAGATGCACACAAGTTTGGTGCTGCCAGTTTAACAGCTGTGAACTATCCCTGCAAAGCCAGCTGTTGCTTTGCATCTTCATCTCGATGCTACCTCCAGCACACGTGCGGCAGAGTCTCCGTTTTCAGGCTCTCCTGGTGAACTACACCTTAGACATGATTTATCTGCCAGTACCAAGGGAAGGAATAGAGAATGCAGAAGTCACAGCTACCTGCAAGACTGCTGATGACTTAAACTACCGCCGACTTTAAGATGACACTCGTATGCAATTATACAGGAAGAGAAATATCACCGAATGAGTCTTTGGTGTTTTCTTTTAGATCAACAAGCTGAACCAGTATACCATACATTTGCCTAACTGTCCAGGGGAAGGAAGTACTGGAGGGAGGTTTGGAGGGAAGAAGACAACTACCGTTTGTAGAGCTGGATCACATTAAGCATGTAACGGTCCCCTATTCTTAGTACGGTTGGAACAGGAGACAGGTAGCAAACCAGCAGAGATTCGGAAGCTCCCTCTTGACCAAGATCACAACTGCGAGCTGGCAGAGTAAAACGCCATGTGCTCTTTATTCGATCCACCTTTGCCTAATAGGATGTTCATCTGGAGGCCGCGGCTGGCCGTACACGATCTGTGAGCTTCCGGTGCTAGAGAAGACGACCATCTCCCCTGGTTCTGGAGATGAAAATTCTTCTGACTAAATGCAGACAAGCTGTTGAACAACGAACATCAGTCACAGGAAACTCAACTGATACAATATGTGCTGAGATGGCATGAAAACACAACTGGGAGAAAAATGCAGTGGGAAGAACAGTCTTCAAAGGGTTTTACTAATCCCACTGAATTCTCTTATCCATCTGTTCATATCCCTCCCTCAGGGCAGAGTTTAAAAATCTGGGCCAGCTACAGGTTTCTTCTAGTAAGCCAAGTATCTAACAGGCTTGGGGAAGCATGTAATTTAGTTGGAACCCTGAAGGCAAAAGATAACCTAGAAGTGGGGGAGAAAAAGAACAAGAACGTTTAAGTTTTCCTTTAGATTACAGTCGGATTGTTTACATATAGTGGAGACATGCTGCCAGGAGAATGGATCCAACCACAGTAGAGGGAGAATATAAATCTGAACTATGCAAACACACATATACATGTTACAGTGAGTTTGGGAACTAGCAGCAAATTGACCAAAACTGGGGCAGCAGGGGAGTTGGCAGCGGGTAATTTATTTCCACGGACTCCCCACCGCGTCTACTCCACACCTGGACACACCAAGCACATTGGGTAAGAAACAGAATCTGAAAATAGAATTGCTTTTTGCAAAATGTATATTATTACATCTCCATAAAATCCGCTGCCAGAAGGAAAACATTTTGTATATGCTGCAGAAGGCCAGATGTTAGGAGAGGCTGTTTTAATGGAGTTCGGAGTCAGTAAGCAGCCATGTTACACAAACAGCCGAGTCGCTGGGATTTTTAAAGCTTCCTTCTGTGGGCTGTTCCTGCACAAGTCTAAGCCGAAAGCTTATAGCTGCTTAAAGAAAGGGGTTAATTTGCTTTGAGGGGAAATTCCATTCTGCAAGTTGATGTTAACAAGCAGCTCATCTTCCCACTGTCACTCCCCATCTGCCGTTGAGCTCAGCCAAAAAACCTAACACTCCGGAATGAGCCAAGCCCGATCTACATGGCTCGGTCGCTCTTCTCCCGTCCGAGAGATACAGACCAATGCAAGCCAACAGCTCCCAAAGCCACAGCCAGTGGGCAGACTGAAGTCTGCAGGTGGAAAATATGTGGAATTATTTGGATATCAATGAGGCAAAATTTGGCCTTTTTCTCCAACACTCATTTCAAACTCCAACCATACAAATGAAGGCTGTGAGCACCATATAACTCGCAGCTTTGCACAAATCCACTGAAAACTTACCTCATCCTTCCACAGCCTTCAAGCACATTTATTTCTATCAGCGTTACCAAGGTGCCCCTGATCCTTTACCAAACTGTAAATTCAAAACCATGAGTATATCTGGTGACTGTATATTAGTTCTCTATGCTACTAGTCCATACTTGCTCATCTCTTCTACTCCCTCTCTTTTATTCCAACCCAACTATTACACAACTGTACCACCGTAAAAATCCACGTAAAGCAGAAATCATTTCCTAGACAGTTAGCGTTCAGTACACCTCTGCAGTCCTCCGCACCCCAAAATACTGCTCATTTAGCAACCACTTGCTGAGGGGGAGCTTAAGGATTGTGGCTGCTACAACTTGAAAATCTCTCTGGTGGAAATACTCTCCCCGTCTCCTCACAGCATCTGGAAGCCAGTGGGATAGGCCTTTACATGAAAGCTCAACTTGAGGGAAATATATGACTTGTCTAATTGCGGAGTACAAGCCTCGGAGGATTTACCTATTATGATAAATGGCAGAATGTCTCTGCTGGTGTTTTATTGAGCTACAATATATCACGGCGCACATCTTCCTGAATGCAGGAAAAGCTCAGTTTGCAACAAATCAGCCTTCATCCAGCTCGGCAAAATGTTTCACCTTCATATTTCAAATACAAAAATCAACATACATCTGTAGAGCTTTAATCTCAAATCCCAGGCTACGTTTCCTCCACAAATTCATACCCTCCCCTTCCCATACTGACAGATGTAAATAAACTCTGACTTTTGAGCCAACTTCTTTCTCAGCAAATCGGCACTTCCTCACAATGTTCGTCCTGGCTTCGGAGAAACACACAGGTTTTTTTTTTGTGTGCAAGATCTCAGAAAGGCACCTGTTAGTTTTGCCTCTAAGAAGGGAGCTCCAGAATTCTGTCCAAAGTGCTGTTTTGACTATTTGCCAGAAACTGGAAGGCTACCTCTGCTTTACATAAAATGAAACAGGACCGTACAGCTGCCCTTATCTCAAGTCGAAGCGCAGCCTAATGAAACCACAAAATTGAGCCAAAGCAGTACAGTGCCACGGCAAGCAACGCAAGCAATTCCAACATACACACCGAGAGGACAGGACCCTGACGTCCGTCAGGGAGAGACAACCATCTGCCAAGCATCTGGCTTGAATCAGGAAAGGGGTGGGAGTTACCTGCAGTCATTGGAGAATGTGCAAGGTAATGGAAAAGCTGCTAGTATTTTCCATTTCCCTCTAAAAGCTGCTCCCTTTGTTGTTAACTGAAGGTAGCACGTCCTGTGCTTTTCTCTCGGACGTGCACCACCTCAATCTGCTGTCCCTCATCAAGGCAGACAGCATATAACACACGAATCACTATTTCCCCTCTCCAAATTCCAGCCTCATTCCTTGTATTTACTGAAGCCTGCCAGTGTCGGATGTGAGCTGGGAGTTACTTCCTCCATCCTGGCCTGTGGTGCTTCAACTCGGAGCTCCCTTGAACTGCATCCAGCCTTGTCTCCAGAACACAAAGTGCCTGGGAGAGCACCCTTGTTTAGGCAACTGTAAAATAAAGCTCTCTATCTGACATTTTGTGCCTTTGGGGGAAGGAGATGAAACAAAATCAGTTTTCTCCTTCCAGTCCAACCCAAGCGTTCTCCTATAACGTCACTTATACTCAAAACCAAGATGACCACATTCACTGTGTCAGTATTTATTCCTAAAAAAAACATATATTGCTAAAGATTAGAACAAAATGTTCACTAGGCGAGTAGAAAATTATTTTCTCACACATATGACTTTCAACAAGTATCTAACAAGGAGTCTAATGTGAAGGTGTCACTTAGTCTTTAACTCTATCCAAGCTGTCAAACTAAAATTATAACCAACGGATGGATTTAAGTGCATGCATCTGACCAGAATTTTTATCATTAGATATACAGATGTGCGTGTGAATGCATACGTGTATGTACAAATTTATACATACAAACACACAATCACATGCAAGTTATGCACGTACGCATATAGCATTGGATATTTTTTGTGTATGTATATAAACACACACACACTTCCATACTGAACTAGGAAAGAATTTGAATTTCTACATTTTAAACAAAGCCGAAATTCATAGCTCAGTGAACGGATCACACGACATATTATTTCAATTAGTTAAAACTCCAACTCTTAAAAAAAAATTGCAAAATTGAATTGATAAAGCAAAAGCCTGAAGCAGTTCTTCCAAAAATCACCAAGCCGAGTAACTTAAAGCTAACCAAAGGAGATTTCCAGGCTCGCAAAACAGGTAAAGTCCTTACTCTCTCCCGTCGCTCCTTCTCTTGCCTTATTCTGTCCCCTTACAAATCATAAATGCTTGTACAGTTACTTTCCAATTCTAAACAAGGACAAAGACACAATATTTACATTTATTTACATATGCCAGCTCCTACTGCAGCATACCAAAAGCTGCACTGGGAGAGCCAATGAGGAGGAGTAGCTTAGAGGATAGGAAGAGATGTGTCAACTCTCATTGTATGATATTAAAGCAGATATTGCATAGGGCAATGTCTTCCAAGGAGTATCTCTCTGGAACGTAACATCTCCGTGGCCCCAAGCCAGCCCTAAGAATACTCAAACACACAGTGTCTTGGGAAGAGAGAGAAAAGTAAACTATTCTGAGAAATTCAGTGTGACGTTTAGGAATAGCCTCACTGGGAGCCTTCTACCCCAGAGGAGTCTGGGTGTACACGAGATAAGTTTTTTCCAAATCGTCTTGACAAAGGCAACATCAACAACAAAAAAAAGCATGTTTGTGTCCGATGCAAGGCAACAATATTCCACCAACAGGAAATGACAGCAGAGAACAGCTGTTTCTAGCTTCTCCATCCACGTTCAGCTGTACCACACTGTCCAGGCACAAAAAAAAGGAAAAGTATTGCTTGATTAGTTGCACCAAGTGTCATCTCTGCAGCCATTTGGAACGGGAATTATTGAGCAAATGTTTCCATCCCAAGTTGAAAATGCTCCCCATGGCGTAGCACCATAACATTTCAACACGAGACATGCCCAGCTACGCGTAGCTGCCAGCACTGGTGAATTAGGAGGCATTACATTAGCTGTTTCTTTGCGCCTGCTTCTGGCCACCAAGTTAATCATTCCAGTCATCACTCAAAAAATAGCCGATTTGCAGCTAGGAGGCGAAACTGGTTTCAATGTAATGGCTCTCAACAGACTTCCCTTTCAGGGCATTGAAAGGTTCTCTCTGCCATCAGTTTATAAGCCAGGATATTACAAAGCTTGTGAACACTTCAAAAGCTCCCACTGAAACACAAGGCCATCTGCTATTCACATTTTAGGATCAAAGGTGCTCAATCAGTAGCTTAAATGGGGAGTTGACCAGAACCATGTAGAATTCACCACAAAGTTATTTCAAAATTACACTTAGGGCATTAGATTTCTGATACTGTCAAGGTAAAAGAGTAACACAGCACTCCCAACAGAACTAAAACCTGTTTTCAGTACCCAAGTTCACTGCAGACTGCATGAAAAGTCCATTAAAAAAAAACAAAAAACAAAAAAAAACCACACACAAACCCCAAAACACTGCTGTCCCTAGGTGATGTGGCACACTGAAATCGCAGCATGAAAAGCCCGGCACTCTGGAGCTCAGTCTAGCTGCAGCTAAATAAATGGCTCTGGACAAACAGTTCCTCCTCGCACAGCGTACCTCAAGGCAGGATGAAGATTTTGCCTTTCTTGCAGCAGATTCTGACAAACCCTGTCCCACTGCTGAGCCTCCTCTGGCATCTGCAAAGCTGAAAAATCTCATGCCCAAAGCAAGATCTTGAAAGTCAAGTTTCCATTGTTTGTGCAGCAGCAGTGCATCATTACCCCGGTGGCTTTTTTATGGTTACTTACATTGGAAGCAGGCCCCTGCTTTAATGCATCACAGATGAACTAAATGATCTGCTGTTAAAACGATGACAGAAGCATGAATCTCCCCACTGAAGCTCGAAGAGTGAAAGTCAAACTAAACAAGGCCGAGCAGTTCAGGCCAAGGTGTACTGAGGACACCCATTCTCAACAGACTATTGTTTTCCTTGGCATAGCTGTCACACACCGTAACGCCACAGCCGCAGTCAAGCCCTTGGCCTCCACTTCACAGCTATAATTTAAAGTATTAGGAAGGCCTACGATTAAATATTTGTCCAGGTCACCATTAACTTGGGTGTAATTACTGAAAAAGTTTTAAAAGAGTACACAACGCTGAAAACTGTCTCCAAAGTGGGCTTTTTTTTTCTCCCCACTCCTCCATCAGCTTCTTCTGTAAGTCAACAACGTGGAAAGAAAAGTCCTCTAGGTCTAGGGCAAGCTTTTGAGACTGCAATGCTAACACACAATTTCAGCTCCTCTCCGCAATCACAGGTCCTTCTTCCCTTCGCCTGGCTCAAAGCCATACGGAAACACCAACCATTTAACAGAGTCTGCATTGTCCTTTGTATGGAAAGCCACAGTCCACCCTGGGAAGTCTCATAAAGCAGTTTTAGCTACTGCCAATCTCTCTAGTCACTCATGACCGTAACAATACGTCTGCTGTCCCCTAGAGTTTATTAAGATGTTCAAGTCATTGATTTCCACAGTCCAGATCTTAGACAAATCCCAATTCATTAGCAGCTTGAGATACCAAGAAAACAACCTTTGGCAGGTGGCTGGGGCAGAACCACCTTCAACCAGTCTGCTACAACCCTGCTTGTCGGAGACTGAGACAGCAGCATGGCCTGAACAGTCCTAGGTCTGGCAACTTGCAAAAAAAATGGCTGTAGTAAGAGGAAGTCAAAGCAATTTGCACTGGCCCAAAAATTCAAGTGTTTAGAAGAGGTTTGACTTTCATCGATGTCCAGGTACAGCAGCAGCAAAATACTTACGAGGGATACTAAGAGATACATGAAGATTTTAAGAATAAAAGAATCTTGTAGTCAACACAAAATACAGAAGAGAGATTGTCTTATATTTTTACAATCCGCTGAAAATCCTCTGGTAAAAGGGTGGACAAATCTGATGGATAAAAGTATCTGCCTGGACTACACATAAGAAAATAGAAAAATTTAGGTATATCAAATGCAAAACTGACACTTAAAAGAAAGAATGTGTGTTTTATATTTTTAACTGAAAGCCATCAAGAGAAGTTCAAGAGGTGTCTTGGTGACCACAGATATACGCATTGACTGTTTCACTGGATGGCAAATGCAGCAGGAGAATAGATGTTTATACAAAACCTCACAAAATAAACTTTTTGTTTCTGATCGAGGCTATTAGGCATATAAATACGGAAAGGCATGCCATAGGTCCAAAGCATAAACTAGGGCTAACATACAGACATACCTGTCTGGTAAGGCTCCCTCCAAGGTTCATGGTACCAGACCCAGTTTTATTAGTCTGCAGCCACAGCATCACTGTGGAGGTCAGCTTGTAATGAGCAGTACGGCCATTGGATTTCTCCTGAAGGTGGAGGGGTGAGAAAAAAAGGAGAGAGACAAGCGATCACACTCGCTCCAAAACCTAAAAGGTCTCTTGCCCCACAATCAGCAAGACAGGTATGTGTAGCGCCGCTCACATAGCATAGCCTGTTTTCTAAAAAAATAATTGTACGTGTGCACATTCCCCCAGATTTCCAAAAGCAAAACTGGTTGTAGCAATTTAACCTGCCATTACCTTGTTTTTATTACCTAATTAGTGATATTCATCTGTAGACCTTTATGTCGAAAAAAGAAATTATCTCATGATCGCATGCACAGAAAGTAGCATACTTTCAATTCTTCTGGGATTCTTTTTGATTACAGTCCTGACTTATCTTCATCCAAATTGCTTCAGGGAATTCTCAAAAATTAACAGGGGAAAGGAGTTTACAGCCCCCACACAATATTGCATTGTTCTGTCGAACACCTGTGCTCATTAATTGTCTGGAATTAACTGGGTTTTGTTTTCACTTAGGAATATCAGCTGCCCCAGAGGCTGTACCTGAACCTCCACCACGTGGATGGAATCCCAGCATCCCTTAATCTTCTTTGATCCATCTCCAGCTTTCTTAATGAGGATCACACCGGCGAAACCATGATCCAGATCCCAGAGGTAGACAGAGGAGACTCCACCTTCAAAATACCTGCAAGGAAGCAATCCAATAGGCAGGTTAAAAGCAAGCAGGATCCAAGCCAAAGTCAGATAGTAACAACTATCATAATCTTAAACATGCAGAGTCTCTCTATCCTAGTAAAGATATATATTTTTAAAGATAGCACACTCTCAACAGCTAGATACCTAGAAGCATAGCAGTTTAAAATGATTTTACAGTGCATTGATTTTCACTAAAAAAAAATGTGTATTTCTCTTAAGGAGAATAAAAGTCTGGTGAGAAACGGAGCTAGTTACAGACTTCCATAGTTCTTCAGCAAACAGTTCCTCTGATTCCAATTAACTCTAACAGCTGGTAAAAAAGCAAGCTACAAAGTAGGCTGAAAGTAAGGCTTTATTTTATAGGGTTTTGAGTTTTTTTCGCCCTTTTCTCTCCCTATTGGGAAAGTCTGGAAGTTCTTTACAACAAAGCCCGCTAATTAAGACAAAAGGGAGCAAGTAAGTAGTTTTATGCTGCTGTCTCAGAAGTTTGTGTGAAGTTGATTTTTTGATTCATTGCAAGTGGAGTTAAATCGAACCAAGGTTCTTAGGAAAGGAGGGATGCTGTCCAGGTTTACATGAAAGTCCAGCTGGGGATGCAGTATACAGGAGAGAATAAGGTAAACCACCTAATAGCAGTTTTCATATACATGTGCATGTATAAAGCAGACGAAACACCTGAGAATTTTGTGTCCAGAGGAGAGCAAAAGCCTTTCATCCAAGGAGACGTCGAGCTTCTCTGACTGACAGCTCCCAGCTGCTAAGCTGGAAAAATGTCACGCGGATTAAACAGCCCTATATCCCTGCCTCTTGCTGTCATGAGCAAGGTGATCACACAGCCCTGCAAGTGCCTGCATGTTTCTCCTCTTCGGCAAAAAAAGAGAAGCATCGCTCACCGCAGACACGCGAAACCTGCTGAACTCTCCTATTTTCATTCTCCCCTCCTTTTTAAACACGAGCTTGACATTTGTTAACGGCACTCAAGATCTAATTTACTGTGCCATTTTGGACTTTATGTATTAGATTCAAGTGCCGCAGATGCAGAAATAATTTGAATTAAAAACCCCTCCTTTTCTACAAACCGGGAAAGAGAGCAGGAAGTTACTGCAAAGACTTAGTGTTTAAGCAGCAAACGAACAGCACTGTCCTATGACATTTGTTTAGCCACTGATAATATAATGTTACAGAAGGACTCTGCAGCAATTTACACCTAACAAACCAACATGCACCCCTTTTTACAGCTCCTTGAGAATTCACAAATGGATTTTAGCTACCGCGGTTGATGGGAAATTCAGTTTCTCAACAAACCTACGTTCCAACCGGACTGATGCTTCCTCAGACAAAAGAGCAGTAGGAGTGAAAGGCTAGAGAGCAGAAAATATTATCTATTTCCAGAGCAAGTCTGTTTTAGAAAAACAGATATATCTCTCATAAGTGAATTCTCTCAAAATGAACTGGCAGCCCCTGAGAATACTACGGTGTGTACAGAGAGTTTCCCCATTACCTATTTTATGAGCTTGCTATGAGCATGAAACATTAATTAAGAGAGGGACTGAAACAAGGGTTTTGGAAATTTATTCTTACCTACTGTACTTTGATCCTAATGACATGAAACAGGGAAAAAATATTTTTTATGTGCTTCACCTTTATGAGATTTTACATAAAGGCTTTTGTGGGTATTTTAAGAATGTGCTAAAATGTTGTCTGAAACCACATAAAACCATCTGAAGAACCTCCCGCCAGAACTAACAGTGCACACATGGAAATGCTTTAACTTGCCTTTGTATACTTAATGAATCAAATATAGTATTAATATTGTTTTAAATACTAACATGCTATTTCAATAAAGTTGCTTTGACATAGCCAGATCCCATATCTTGAGACTTAAACAACAATGCCAGTGATTGAGCACTTACGAATCTAAGGCATGTCGGGATAAATATAAGCCAAAATCTGCTGGGTGCTTCACCAATATTTAATCGTACAAAAAAAATCACACATTTTTCATGGGGAAAAATATATATAATTGATCACAACATTATATTTCACCTTTCCGCACACAGCAACTAAAATGTACTGAAGTGAGAGATTTCTGAAGACTACTTAAATCCAGGAAAGCAATGTTTGGGGAGGGGAACATGCCTTGAAACCTGTTTTCTTCAGGAAAAATAAAGTAGTGCTACAGGTTAATTAGCTGCTACGTAATAGAAAACTGGATGACAGGCAGATTGGTAGGAATTTAAATCTACATTCATAAACCTGGATTCGCTGCAAGAAGACTGGACCCTCTCCAAGAAACCCCCATCACCGGATGAGAAAGCAGCAGTTAATAAAATCCAAGCAGGAGAGGTAACGAGCTTGGAAAATGCTCCTGCAAGGCATAAACTGGCATCTTGCTAAAGAAACGTACGAGCAAAGCAGCGCACGGGCCCGTGAAGATGGCATGCAGTCGCTGCAGCAGAACACTTAGAAAGCGGTATGTCGTTCCCGGATCGAATGGAGTCGTCTTTGATGGCCCACCTGGATACTCCTGCTCCGGACTTTCCGTATAATGGCATTTCTAAATGGCACATGGCAGAGACAATCTTCTTTAAAAGTGCTCATGTCAGCCCCCAAAGCATCCAAGGACCAACACAAATCAAGATGCCCAAGAGATCAAAAGCTCAAGCTCTATACCCGTTACTCATCAGCCCCAGAACTCCTGGAAAAAAGCCTTTTTTATTTAAAAAGGAAAAAAACCCAACACCTCACACTTTGGATTGACCTACTTTCTGAATGTGAGAATAAAGAAAATATTTAAGCTAAGAGTGATCCAAAGCTTTATGAAGTGTTTGAAGTTTAGGCGGGTGGAGACACAGGATGGAAACTTGTTTAAGGAACTCAAACTGTAACCATAAAACGGAGAGAGCACGGCCAGAACAAAGCCATAACTTCACGAGGGACGTGGTAGGGGAGGAAATCCCTCCCCGCTTCCACTATACCCCTCCAAAAAGGAGGAGAGAGAAATTGCTTTGTTTTGCCATTAAGGAACAGATCAGAAAGGACACTGTAACCTTCCCAATAGCCTTCTGCACTTCCCACAAGCCTTGCAATGAATGCTGGACTATATACTGAGAAAATGAGTTTCCACCACAGAGCAATAAAAACAAGCTATGACTCTCAATTACACTTTAGAACCAAATCACTCATCCATAAAAACACTTGTGCATTTTCCAGTAAGTAACCGAGGGCCAAAGACAGTGGGTGGTTTTTGTATCTGGCTTATGATTCTTGCAACACTAAGCCACCAAATCCTGATGCCAAGTACCAGTACCTGGAAGCTCAGATTGGCTGTGCAAGTCTTCCAAAAGAGTTGCACAACGTTTCAGCTTGAATCTTGTAAAGCAGTAGAGTTTATTTTCCTTTTTCCAGAGGTTATATAGATATTTCTTCCAACTGCTGAAGTTTAGCATCGAAAAAGGAAGCACCTCCATCGATCTTGATCAGACTTCAAGACACTCATCTCAAAAAAAACCAAACTCTACCCCAAAGAAAAACTTGCAGCATTCACCTACAAATGTTTTCATTACAGTGACAATGACTAAAGTCACAAGCATAAAAGTTAGTGTCTAACAGTAATTCAAACCCACAAAAAACATTACCCAGAAGATTAGATGAGAAAGCAGACACTTCAGCTGTTACTAAAACAGACAGACGACTGGGTATCACAGCAGGGGACTTGGTACACATTTCACTGCACACTCCCCTCTACACCTGCACCCCGTCATTTCAAACCAACAAATACACTGACAGCACAAGAAATATGATGAAAGAGGTGAAGTGCAACCTACCTGCCACCAAATCCAAAACTCTGCTAAGGGTTTTATTCAAATCACCTGCAAACTAGTAGCTCAAGCAAGGGGAAGAGCATCCTTAGGACAACACCAAAAGATCAGAGCTGTCTGTAATCTCATCGCATCTCTGTCCTCAGTCCAGTGGTCTTGCAATGAAGCTAACCAGCTTGTTCTATAATAAAAGGGCAGGTTAATACCGGGAAGCAACACTTCTCCTCACTGGCTTGAGTGCAGATGATTTAAAACTCCTCTTTCTCTCCTTCCTTGCTCCTAGGAGGGCCACCATATAACACTACTTAGAATGTTACCTAAATGCTTAAAATGAAGGTTAAATGTTTGGTGTATAAAACCAGCTGCTTTTCACCAGTTTATGAACACAGCCCCAAGTATGCTTGTGGACTCTGTACAGGTATTTTACAGAAATTCTTTCCAGCATACACAGGTGCACAAGTCCCCTGAGCAAACATACCAATCTACTTAGGTATGTGCAACTTCCATGCCAGTTGTACTTAAAAGCACACATCTGGACCGTGGCGGGATGACTCAAAATACGAGCAGAGCTGTGCAGTGTAAGAACTCTGCATGGAAGGAAAACGGCATTCAAACAATGGGATCCTGAAAGCTAAAAAAACGTCCCAGAACCTCAGGTTCAATGGCTTTTTAATACTTTTCATTATTAAAAAAAAAAAAAACTTATTGCTCACATTTCCTTGCCATCCAATCACTTCTGGCCTGTGCTGAATCTAATGATCAAACCCCTTTAGAGAAGTCACCTGGAAACAGTTCCATTTGCCACCTAATAACTGAGACAACGGATCACTTTGTAACACGTCTAAACGCTTAACTGGTCCATTAACCGCCAGGAAGCAGAGAGCGCTTACAAGTCTTTCACCCGTACTCATCCGTTTGACCAGGGCGTTTGGCAGAGACAGCCCACCGCTTCATCGACCAGCGGTCTGACACGTTTATAATTCAGCTGACCATAATTCAACTACGAGTGGGAGGGGAAAAGACAGCAACACAAGTCTTGTGTGTCATCTATTCAATTTATACACACACACACACAAAATATAAAATGTATATATTTGTGAGAACCTTGAGGTATTCCTGCAAGTGAAAGCATAAGTATGTATTATTAGAGCTAACTGAACAAGAAACTCCAAGCCACGATAAACTGACACTTTACAATTTTGTTCCATTCCATCTTGCAAGGATGTAAACCGTTCCTTTTTAGGGATTTTAAGCCTAAATGGAATGGTGTTTGAGGACAACATCGCATCATCAGTGCCGACCTCCTAACACAAGCTTTCCACCCCCTGTGTTCAGATTTTATGCAATCACAGAGAGAACCGTGGGAACCCAAGGGAAAAACTCCTCCTCCGCTGAAAATCCGAGATTCAGAACATAAGAATGTAATCTGTACAGTGAGGCTCCAAAATGAAGCACCAAAAAAAGAAAAAAATTCAGAGGAAAAGCTGTCAGTTTTCACAGCCTGCTCAGTTTTTTTCCTCTTTTCCAGTAAGTTCACTCTAGTCTGTGTAACACGTATGAGCAGCTTCTCTTATCAATTCTTTTTTGAGCTGGCTATAGGCAACTTAAGGAAGGGACCCCAATTCTGCTCTGTTTACTCTTATACCCAAGCAGTTTCCTTGGGAAAACATCACAGTTTTAATTTTAATAGCACACAAACATTAAAGCAGCTAGCATCCTGGCAGTCTACGGCCCTCTTCTGAGGCTTGACCTTGTACTTATCACTCTAACCCGGAGGCAAGACTCTCCTAGATGACATAATCTTGATGTCACACCCTATTGTGCAAAACCCTCGCCGGCAGCGAGATGGAAAGTCAGGTTTCCTTAGTGCTGCGATGCACAACAAATGCATCTGGATTCAATCTGCAGGGCCCTCGCTGCAAAAACCACAGTAAAAATGATGCCCAGGAGAAAGCCATCACAAAGGGCTAGTAACCATTAATGAGGAACAGTGAGCTAATGGCAATAAAGTCACTTCAAAGCTTTCCCCAGGTTTTCAGTTTGGGCAAACTAGGTTTACATCTAAACACAGACAGAGAGCTCATATAAAGAGCTCACAGCTGCCTAATCACTTTGTGAGTTGGAAGTTACACTGCCGGCATCGAAGTTGAGCGACTCTTCCCCCACGCACGGCTAAGGGCAGGAGCACGGGTAGACTGCGCTAAGGCCAAAAACGCAAACCGTGCCGCTGACATCTGGTACTCGCCTTTTGTTTACTTGGTGGGATCAGCACTGTTCCATACACAAAATAAATCAAAGCCAGCCAAACCAACCAATACAGCAATTTCCCTGCCAGAAAAACAAAGCATTTTCCAAATCAGAGAGGAACAAACACCGCTCGGAGGATCTCGTCGTCCATCAGCCCAGGTAAAGGGACATACGATACCAGGTAAAGGAATATAGAGAGGCAGGGAAGGTGATGTTAGGTTGCAAACTATGCATCACTCCATAAAAGTTACCTTCTGAGGGCAGCACAGAGAGGTTTTCCAGTTTTTCATATCAAGATGAGTGGACAAAGGCTAGTATCAAAGGTAGTCCATGTACACAGTGCAAAACAAACTAGCTGTAAAAACAGCTAGCAAGGGGAAAAGCTATCCAGCAGCTTACAGCGTACGAACATGCTTGGTGGTAGGGACAACGGCACAAGCTTTGACGGCAAAGAGCCAGAAACGAGGTAAAATGAGACACCCCCGAGGCAGATGAAGGCTGTTCAGCACTTGTCTGTCAATGGGATGTCACAACTGCACCCGACCAGCAGCCCCTTCGAGCTATCTAGCAAAAGGCTCACGAATCTACTTATTCCTGCAGGAACACGCATACCAGAGATTGCTGTAGCCTTTCCTCCTCGAGCTGAAAAGAGAAAGGTGGTGGATGGTTCAATTTAGGCAACACCAGGGCTGCACACTGAACTGCACCCCGTTCAGTGCACTGCTAGTGTTCAGATCACTGGGCACGGGTGCCCTCCTCAGCACTGCTAACATAGTCAACTACTTGAGGCACTAACTCCAGTTTGGACGTGATCCCGACCTCAAATTCAGTAACAGGAGGATTACACACAATGAAGACATATTTTAGAGGTCAATCCTCTTCCAGACCTCTTTCCCCTCCTAAGAAATTCCTTGTCCAGAGCCTTAATATAACAACTTTGAAAACGGATCAACTTGAAAACAAAGATAGAAGGGAAGTTCAAGGCTTTATGGCTTAGCTTACTCTGTTGAAGGAATTCAAAACCTTCATCAACAAACATATTTTCAGAAACAGAATGATTCAGATGAGAATTTTATCTTTTTTAAAGCTTTTAGAAATTAAAAGGATCAATAAATCCAACTGAACTCAAGAAAGAGAGGTAAGAAATAGCTCTCTAAACATATGTCAGCTTACTAAACTAGTCAAAAGTTGCCACAGCTCATCTTCTTTGCAGAAATATTCACATCTGCAGCATCCTTCCTCGGGGAGGTCTATTTAATCACTTCAAAAACAACTTCTTCCAGACAATAAAGGATGATTAGATTACTTCATTAAAGCCCTGATTATCTTGTACCCCAAACGACAGAGCACAGAATCTAGAATAGATAGATTTATCCAGGCTCCCTGGTCCTCATTATGCTTTGATTTCAATCAATTGCACGCACCCGTCAAGCAAAGGGCAATAAATTACAACCATGTGTTTGAAGAAATTATCTTCACGATATTGGAAGTGGAGAGCCAGGGTTCTAATCGAACGGTGTAAGATGTTAGACATCCATCTGGGAATAATAACCTCCTGAACAAAAACATACCAGGGCATTAGCTTCAGGCAGTGTCTGAGTTAAACCTGGCAGCAGGAGATCAAAATTAAACCGTTGTTTTTTGGGAAAGCGACATGCATTTTTGTAAAGCAGATAACTAAGAAATATGCTGGTTTAACATATTTACTAGAGACTGAATTAAAACCTAGTATACTTCGTCTTTGACCTAAATAGAAAACAGTATGTCTCCAGAAATAAAAGGTGGGCAACCCTAGACTTACTTTAAAATAGTTTGCATTAAAACAGACACTTGCAAGAAGTAACTCTGCACTGGTTAGGAGGCACTGAAGATGCAGTGGCCTGGCAAAGCTTTTCTTAACAAACTTTCATGATTTGAAGCAATTCCAAGTGATACTACAAAAGTGCTTCAAGCTTGCTTCAAACTACTGTTACTCAGTGCACTGGCCTGTAAGTTTTTAGGGACAAAACTCAAAGACTAGTCACCAGCGAACAAATCTGAATGGATTATTTTACACCAACTGTTAACAAATACTTAACAGTTTGTTTCCCTCAAAGACCCACAGGAGCAGGTGGCAACATCCTTGGGAAATGGCAAATATATGCCAATGACTCACTAAATGTAGGTGCATACTCACTGCACCCGAGTAGAACAGAAATCTAAAAAGGAAAGGGGCCAAATGGGACTGACACAAGGGAAACCTGAGAGTATCTGAAGTTTTGAAAAAGGCCTGAGATGAACTTTATGAGCATTATCACTTAATGAGCACAGAAAATGAGTCAATCAAGAGGAAGCTTGGACCTAATTAATGCTGCCACCAGAAGAATGGGAATAGCACCTATTCTCAAAAACACTTCTTTTTCTTTAGAAAATAAGCATCTTCCTCTGCCATTAGCCATGCAATGACCAGTATAAGATGCATTTTAAATCTGAGTAGTGAAGCAAGCACCATGCGGAGCAACATCGCAGAAACAAGAAATAATACTTTTCTACCTGCAGTTATTAATGCTAAAATAGTATAAATTTCAACAGTGACACAAAGGACTACATCTAGGGATGTGTTTTATCTCAAATTTGGGGCAACACGAAGAAGTAAAGAGGTCTGCTCACCTTTCCTAAGGTCATTAGGGATCTTCAATAAGAAAACATCCCTTTATTGGATAAAGCAACAAGTTTCAGTTTGCAACACACTTGTGTTAGATTTAACAACGTTAACATTTCCACCCCGTTGCTGCTTAAGAGACTGCACTCTATATGGGAAACAGCTAAACCTGATTGCATTGTGAGGCATTAGACGCGAATGCAATGCAAGATTCTGTGCAGTCTCATCTTTTAGACAAATTCTTTGATTGGAAAGTCACCAGGACAGTATGCTACCGCACTTCAGAAGAACAACGCCTAACATTTTTCTTACATCTGCTCCGTTAATTCCTTTGCTTTATATCTAACAAGATCAGAGCTAAAACATAAGCACCAGAGAATGGCCTTTGCAACAGAAGCACATTAATCCCCATGTAACTGCTGCATTTCCATATACTAACATGTACCATTTTACAGGAGGATGTGAAAGTTGCTGCTACTCTTTTTTTTCTTTCCTTTTTTATTTTTTTTTTTTCTTTTGAGAGAGGCTACAGTCTTGAGGGAATGGGGAAAGCAGATGGTTTAAAAATGAACTTAGCCAAGATCAAAGAGAACACAGGTCATTTCAGGACAAAGATTCCATTAATCTGTTAAAAGAGGGGAGGGAGGCAGAAAAGCACTTCAACATCTGCCTTCGGAACCAGCTGACAAATTTGACCATATTTTTATTTTGTGAAATCACAGTGGATAAATTCACCAAGAGTAGATCAGCTGCTGCCTACCCTTCCTCCTCGGCTATACATTGGTATGCCACTCTCAAAGGCAGCTAATGATCGCATTTTAGACTCACTGCACGTATCGCACGCCTGCTGAAGGAAACATAAGAAAGCAGAGGGCTCTGTATGGTAGAACTGACATACAAGTCTCTGTACTGGTCAAAGGCATTGTTGGCTTCCACCTCCAGCTTGCGCAGCCGAGCAGATGGCATGGCACCGTCTTCCAGGGGAGGATCATATTTGTTACTCCAGGGTGATCTGCCAAGGAGACAAAGAAAACGGAGACATTTAGGCAATGAAGGCAAACTTTGAAAGGTTGGAGAATGGTGGGTCTGACCCGATCCACAGATGCTGGACTTGCAAAAACAAAGTCAGTCTATAAGAATCTCACCATAAACAGTCATTTCAAACATTGACAAAAGGCAGGACTGACTCCTTAAACTCTACAGTGTACCTGGGGGTAGTCCCCTGTCTTCAGGTTTCTATTGTATGAATAATCATGCTTGTGTTTGAATTTCTTCCGTTACTTCTTAAATACTCAAAGATGAGGCCTTAGCTGTTACACATTACACATTTAAAATAATTTGCATGCAAACATAGATAGTTGGGTAGTCTGTCTGAGATTTGATAGTACTTATGCCAGATACTATTGCCTCCTATTAAGGTCTAAGTTCTTCTCCACTATTTTAAAATAAATCTACTTTTAGCACAGCATTAGGAAAACATTTGAACAGTTAGAAGGATTTAACAGAGTCTGTAAAGATGAAGTTTCTACTATTAATTTCTGCAGGTGTGGAAGAGATTTGGAGCTTTTAATGAAAGATTTGGTATAAAAGGATTAATGGAACCCTTTGCCCATCTGCTTGAGACTTTTATAATTCCCATTCTATAAACTTGCATTCTCCTTTTCATTTCCCCTGTGGATAACCAACCCACACATATCACCACTGGTTTCAAAAAAGGTACCACTAGCCTTTCCCTACTCACTTTTCAAAATACTCCAGCCTGCTAACACAGGTACCTAACGCAGTCCATACGTAATGGCTTTTTCCCCAGTAGCCATTTGTTCCTCATTTCTCAGAGAGGTGTCTAGTTTTTGACATCTGCTTAATGCCGAGCACAAAGAACAGGCTCTGCTTCCACAACACTTCACTCCCCTCACACTCCTCCCCACCCCATTTGACTCAAAAGGTGAGACATCGGGAAAAGGCTAAATCATTCTGTCACACCCACCTAGGGCAATGTTTTTCAGGCAGTAGTTCCTATTTAAAAACAGTTGCTAAAAACCCAGTTGCTTTGGAGAAGAGTAGACAGCTACAGTAGTATTCGCCCAACGTTTCTCTTAAATCTGGAAGAAGCTCACACGACAATCACCACCAGTGCCCAAACCAAACACCTACATACATCAGGCAATACAAACAGGAACCAAACTGCATTGAAAAAAATCAGGCAGACAGTACATTGACCCTTCTACCAGAAGTCTGTGAAAATAAAGGCGGGGTTTGTACACGGTGCAATGCAGAACTATACTACTTAATCAGTAGCGTTCATACGATGCACTTGGCTTTTCTTCCTCTTCTTCTACTAAATACAAAAAGGCAGATTTCATAAATAAATAAATAAATAAATAAAATCTGCTGTTTTCTGTACACTCAAAAGACTTTGTGCTTCTCCATCAGGTACAAGGAAATTGCTGAGAAGGGAATCCATGTAGAAGTTGGAGATGATTTTCACTGTAATCATTAGATCACTTTTGCATGTGGCAGGAATGGCATTTAGAAGCCTAGTAATATATTTTCTTCTAGCTTGCAGATTGTGGCATTTTCAACCTATTACAGCTGGCGCCAGCAACAACTTCACTTAAAGAAATTCGTAACACTGCCCCATTTTTTTTCTTTTTGTAGAAGAGTACTCAGAACACGTTTAAAAGCTTAAATGGTGACTATTTGAAGAAAGACAGATGGACAAGAGCGCTTACATTTCAAAAGTCAGGCCTCTAATTTCCTTAAAAGAGAATGTTTTTTGTTTCAGCTAACAGGTTTCAAACTGTGTTGTTGGCACCAAATTCCCCATAAGGATTCCATTCAACAGAGTGATCAAACATACTTAGAATGGAAAAAGTCAGAGACCCCAAAGTCTTATATCAAAAAATTTAAAAAGCTCTGCCTTCAAACCATGGATTCCACTGCTGTTTGAGATGGCTCACAAACCTGTGTTATTGCAGGAACTCTGTTCAAAACGTGCACAGAGGGCACGATAACATGAGGAAAACAACAACTAGCAGTCCATGAAGACCTAAGAGAGACATCAAAATGTACCTTTTGGACTGATCCATGCTCAACATGAAGAAAACAAAGCCTATCTAAATATGAAGAAGGGAGTAAACTACAATTGGCTAAAAGCAATTGCCAAGCATCGGCAAAGCTCCCAGGATATTCACTTCCCTCTACGATGATGCACTGCAAAACAAGCAAATTTAATCACCAGAACAGCTGAACATCCCATAATCTTTTTTTCCAAGCTGACTCTCAAACTGTAGAGGCACTCTTATCAAGGTAAAAACTACAGCACGTGGCTCCCAGTGACAAGGTCTGCCTGCCTTTCTTGTAGAAGTAGTATGAAGCTCAGCCGTCCGCAGGACGCTTTGAAATCCTTGGATAAGAGAGCACAAATTCGTATTAAAATGCAGAACAAATGCAATTAGCAACCTCTCCGATAAGAACACTGAAATCTTGTTTGAAGCACACAGTAATTTGGGACGTAGCATTTTACAAGCAGGGAATAGTATTTGTTGAGATTTCTGATCTAGCATGTAGTTCTGAAAAGCTTTGTGGAACTATCAAAAGGTCTTAAAGGCATGTTAAACTCCTCTTAGATTCTGGCCTAATTGATTAAATTAGTATAACAGCCACTTCCCAGTAACAACTTCAGATTTTATGAGGTAAGAACAACAGTGTCGGAAAAACAGGCACAGAATAGGATTAACACATGCACATTAGGCTTTTGTTGGGGTGGTTTTTTTTTCTTTAGGTTTTCAAAAGCATTTGCTCTGTGTTGAAGGAAAGAAAGAATTTATTTCACGAAACAGAACTGAGGCCAATCAATTCCAGAAGGAAGAATCGCTTCAGTCCAGAACACTTGAATGCAGTCTTCAAGAAGGCAGGCAGAATGTAGTCTTCAAGAAGGCAGGCATTCTTTAATACCAGTAGGTCACACGTTACAGCTATCCAATTGAACGAAATAGATACCAAAATACCTTTTCTGGAATCTCATCACATAATACGTCCTGAAATTTTCTAAGTATTTTTAAAAACATAAGTCTTCCTGCTTCCTTGTAACCATTTCAGTATCTTTTCAGCAAGAAAGAGATGGAGCAAATTTCCGAGGCACGCTTGAAAACTAACCTTAAAGAAAGAGGTGCCAAATGCACTAATTAAATACCGGGGGAGAGCAGCTGTTATTAGTTATTGCAGCATGTCACAGTATTGTTTGACAAGTGCCTTTTCAAGTTTTCTGTGTCTGTGGTGATAGATGCTCAGCAAGCTTTAGAGACATGTTTTCTGTCAACAGACTAAAAAGGATTCAAGGAGACTGTAAGGACTGCATCAGCAACGTCAGAGAGAAAGCATCTCCCAGAGGACCCACGGAAAACACCGTATCTGTGATCTAGGCCCTTCTCTTGCATCTGCCACAAGGGACGCAGATGTGTGCACATCATCTTGCCTCCTAACGCAGACCTAACTCAGACATAAGAGCTTAACACACAAATGCTTTTAAAAAGCATCGAGCCCTTTTTAGAGGGTTCTACCAAGTTCCCATGTTAAAAGTCTCCTAAAGTACATCAGTGAATACTTCACTTCAGCGATCTTCTCACTTGCTGGTCCACTGCAATAGAGGATGTATAAAAAAAACTCACTAAGATTTACAGTCAGCCACAATTCAGATGCAAACACTGAAACTCTGCATTCATCAGCAGCCTCCTCCTTCCATTTTTAGGACAAAATGAATCTCAGTATGTTCTTTGTATCAGTCATCTACAGAGAAGTATGTTCTCAATTTAAATAAGAAACTTTACTGCAACTCAAAGTGCTTAAAACCAATTAATCTACAACCTTTTATGAACAACTCTCACAAATGGCTGACTGACATTAGTTTGCCTAAACAAGAATGCTATAACACCGGGAGGAAAACTAAATGTCTTACCAGAAGCTATTACCTGATTCTGCAATGATGAGTCAAAGAAAAAAAAAAAGTTAAATATTTTCTGACATTCCACCTTGAAACAGAATTCTTGAAGCATCCTGGCCAAACGTGTTTAAGTCACAACTGCAAATCTGCACAAAGCAAAGCTAAATTCTCACTGTAGATCAGTTCCAGTTGTTACCACTAAAACTGTAAGTTATTACAGTGAAGGAACAATGGCAGCCAGGGATATAACCCTTATAATCAAAACCAGAGCAGGCAGAACGGCTGACTCTTGTTCCCTCAGCACAGAAGATGAACGGTAGTAGGGACCTGCCCCACAAAACCCATCAGATTAGCAGCCATATAACCAGGTTACCTGAACTAGAAAGACTTTCCAGGGGCCTGGAAATGATGTTTAACCCTTTCTGCATTAAGTAAATACCGGCTAAGGACTATGTCCACAGTCAAGGTCTTACCCGAGACACAAGGATTTGAAACAGTCCCTACTTCATCAGTTAACAGAGTTTAGTATCATATGGGGTTTTTTTTCCTCAGAATAAGAGGGAGAAAGGACTGCAACATTAGCACATAGTTCTGCTTTGAAAAGTAAATCAGTTCCTTTCTTTGGATACGAACTCACCTATACGAGTCTCCATCTCTGTTGTAGTCGCACAATAGATAGTCTTTTCCTACTACCTTGTCTCGAGCAATCTTCAACGGCTGATCAACAGAGGAGAGGAGATCTTCACACAGGCTTGGGACCTGGTGGTTAGGAGAGAGAAGGAAAAAAAAAAAAAAAACAGGGAGGAGAGAGAGGATAATACATTAAGATTAAAGGAGACCTAAGAACAGATTTTGTTATGAATAGCCCACATCTGTCTCAAAACCAGGAACCCTAAGAGGGGAAAAAAGAAAGAAAAAAGAAAAGCTGCACTTAAGTTACAACACAATCCTATGCCTCCACCTCTAATAATTTCAGACTTAATTACCAAACCACTAGTGTGGTCCAGTAATTTTAAATATATACACTCTCGCTGTTAGCTTCTTGCCAAAGAAGGCCAGTAAAGTGATTGTTGAGAACTGATGAATAAAGGTAAATATTTATAATGGAGTGGAAACTAGGGAACTGCTAAAAGAATACGCCATCCATACACTAGAATTTATTTTTCACAAGCTCCCACTCTGGGTAGAGTTTAGAATAGTTTCCAGGCAGCTCGCCAAACATTACCAGGCTGGCTAATAAAAATATATGTGTGCATGTGAGCGTGCGTCCATATAAAATCAAACGTCTCCTGCACAGGTAGCTTTTAATGGATTCATAATCCCAGCTGTCTCCCTGCACTTTGTCTGGAGAAGGTCTAGGAGATTTGCTTTTAACCCAGCAGAGAAGCTTTGATGTACTACAAAGAGATGAACTGACATCTTGCAGCCTGAAGCCAGGGCGAACGGGAGCACAAACAAAAATAGCAAATTCCATCCCTCGGTCTCGTGCTCTGGAGCTGGCGACAGCCAAGCTATTGCCATCAACAGCCGTTCGCTGCAGGCTTTGGCCACCGCAGAGTTACGTCTGTACACACTAGCAGCTTCCTCCACGCAGGAGGAAGTCACAACTCGCAAGTGAAGCGGGGAGGAAGACGTAATAAACCTAAGGAAACCTGCTTTCTTCTCTTCTTGCCATTGGTTCGGTGAAATGGTTGGTACGATCTCAAAGGAAACGAATCTAAAGGGAAAAACAGGTTAAGGGGTGCAACAGCTTTCAAAAGCAGAAGCGCAAACTGTATTAACACAAAGCATAATGGAAGATCAAACCTAATCCCAAGTAGAGGAAGCCAACATACAGAGAAAGATATTAAGTCAAAGTAAGCAAGGACAAATATAAAATAACATGACCATAAAAGACAAAAAAAAAAAAAAAGAAAAAGAAAAAGAAAAAAACACAGAAAAGCCAAAGGGGAAAACTAGATTCAACTAGCAAGAGACGTAACAGCTAACTCACCCAGTCATCCCATAAGCAAATGAAAACTAAGAGGAAAACCAAGAAATTGTTGGAAAAGCTACTGATAGAGCAGGAAAAAGTTGAAATATTAATGTATTTTTTTTTATTCACTCAACACACACCATAACGTGGTACCCAGTGATAACAGGAAAAGACCTCAGATTAGAATAAGGAACAAGCAGTGAGTATTTGTATAAACCTTTCTTGTAGGAGGTCACCATTTGATATTTGGGGACCTGGCTGAAGCAATCTCAAAACCATTAGGCAGCGACTGAATAAATAAAAAGTGGAAAGGAAGGAAGCAGCTTCTAGGAAAATCTTCACTTTTTCTGCAAACAGACAATCCCAATACTCCATGAAGCTGATACAAATCACAAGTGTCATGGCACAAGTCAAGTGAAATGATGCATCTGTATTCACGAGCCCATCTGGTTCCACTTTGCCTCTTCCTTCACTTCTCCGTTAGCTATTAATGTTAGGCTAACTACGCGGGCAAAGAGCAACTTGAGACGGCTGCTTCACTTTCAGATGCACATCCAACAAGATCCAAAGTGCCTCATCTTCGAGAGCTACGCTCCGGGTCCTTCTCAAGAGGGTCCGGCTGAACATACTGCATCTTCTCGGCTGCTCTTTGGCCAGCTGCCCGTTGCCACTGAGATAGGGGTCTAGAAACAGACTCCTCGTTCTGCTGCCCATTTAGATGAATAATAGCGATGAAAGCAGAATTCAGAGAAAAGTGGCATTTTTCCCAGACACCGTTTCTGTCGAATTTATTTGGGAAAAGCCCTAGGCTGCTACACGCGGGGTAAGAGACCAGTAGAGGTCTCGCTGCACAAACCTTCGAACTAAAATATATGCACAAAGCATTTTCCAAAGAACTCCCAAACTTAAGACAACCAAAGGCTGAAGTCAATTCCCCTGCAGAAAAGCTGCTAATAGACATGTGGATTTAAGACTCTTATAAAAAGCCACACAAATGAAGAAGTCCAGCTATTCAAGAGACTGTTCAGACAACGTGGAGAGCCACTGCCACAAAATAAAAGCACACCTTGCTTTTAAGATGCACTGTATTTAATTTCCACACCATACTGATGAACTAAAATTATCTCTGGATCAGCTGATAATACAGACACTCCTAAGCACAAACCACTTCATTTTCTAAGAGCAGTGGTAACTCTTACAGAATTAAAGCAAATGTACTGTATCATATAATCTTATCTCAAGTATAACACTGCACTATACTATAAACCTATTTTTCTTGTTACAGACATTCTGCAGGACTTTAGGCAAGATACTATTTGTGTTTTTTTCAGCATAAAATGGGGAAGAAACCCCACTCACCTACCTAGGGAGTGCCAGATAATTTCAATTGCATTACAAAAAGAAAGGCGATATTCCAGATGATGGAACTACTCATGTAATTCTAACTATCAGCAAAACATCCAAGCGTGGCACAGTTACTCCAAGAGAATAATTTCCGTGCCATTTACTACATCAGTTTTCAACAGCTATTGTACTTCTTTCTAAGAATGAATTTAAAGGATTTACACACCTTAGTCTTCCCCTTCTATGTCATGAAGCTGCTTACAAGGCAAAGGCAGTAATCCAAAGTCATTTGTATTTTTAAACGTCTCAGCAACGTGCTTGTGAGAATACTCAATTCCTTCTGAATTTAAGTCCTTTGCAATTCAGAACAAGCAATGGTAAGACACTTGGCACAGCCAGGCTAAACAAACTGCTGCAGTGTAACCACTGAGCAATTATTTTACATGTACCTTTCCTTAAATTTTTTCATATGCTTCCTAAAGCATTTAAATTACTTTGATGCACATTCAGATTCTTCTACAATTAAGAGTTTATATTCATGGGGGGGGGGGGGGAATCTTAAGTTCTCCTGAAGGCTGCAGCGCTTAGAAGATCAAGTGATCCATTTACTTTCTGAATTTTCAGTCTGAACCAGATGAGCTGCACTGCGAACCTTTCCTGCTAGCTTGCTGTTTGGTAAGCGGAAAGCCAAAAGGCACTTCGCTGTACTGGGGTAGGCGCACCTCTCTCCAACCATCATATATAGGGAATTTTTACTTCGATTTATACACTAAAGTGTACCCACCCTTGCAGGCCAAATCCTGAAATGCCAAAGCAGTGATTTTATTCAATTTATCACTTCATTATAAGTAAGTGTCATTACAAGAAAAACACTGAATACAGGAGTAGCTGCTTTTATAAGCAAAGAGCGTTCTCCCTCTCTTTATTCTGACACAAGTTTTCCCCTCTTACAAGCAGTGGAAGGTCAAACGTAGAATACAATCTTAACTTTATATCTTTTGCTAAAGGTCATTACTAAGTTAATTCGGCTCATAGCACACACCAGCCCCCAATGCGCCTGTATTTCCACAAATAAGTCTTCAACCATCTATTACAGTGGTTGTATGTATAGACCACCCTCAGTGTAAATTAAAAACGAAAAAAAAAAGAAAAAGAAAAGAGCAATCTCAGGGGTTCAGACTCGGCTGTTCAGAAGGGAGCTGAATAGCAGTGCCATTGAGAAGCACCGAGCGTGCAACAAGCACCGTGTTCGTGAGGGTCTCCCCCCTCCCCGGCTTTCCGAGCGGATATACAATGAGCGTGTAGTACAGAAGGGAGGGGGAATGAATGAAACCGAGTTCAGCATCTTCTACCGCGTGTCGAACAAGGATTCTGTTGTCTCGTGTAACAGTAGTCTCCATCGCAGTGAGCCAGGTATGCGGACAGTGTTTTAATTAAGTCAGCCGTTCTGCTATCAAGACAAATAATCATTTGTGCCAGAGCAGAAACTGTACACTTGCTGGACCAGCGAGCCTAATAAGAGAGTCGCAAAGGGAGGTTTATCAACTAAACAATTGTTTCTGTATCATTTTCTAAAGATGATTAAATAAACTTGTAAAAAAAAAAAAAAAAAAAAAAAAGCTCAGAAGAAACGCAAGTTTAGCTCTTTGGGTACCCCATCCCTTCTCCACCTTTGTTTTGATCATGCCAGTTGAACTGCATCAAAATCTCCACCTAACCTGTTCAGAACAGAGTTAGGATTCTGGTTTAGCAGCTATGCATTTCACATACACTAAGGTAATATTTTTTTCCCCTCTTACAGCCTTGACTGAAATAAATCATGTTTATAACTGAAAGAGTAATGCTGTTTGCATGAGCTTCTGTGCTTAGAAATACCTGCTTCTCCCCGTTTCAGAGTCTGCTTCAAGTGTGTACTGACCTGCACAGGAACCTCACACACTGGGAAACTACACTAAATGCAGCAAAATTAAAGATGAAACCCATCTTTCCTCAAGGAATGAGAGGGAACATTCAGTGACATACTACTAGATCTAGTCCACCTGAGTTTCAAAAAAAATCAATACTTGCACGCAGCATCCGTTTACACATGACACAAGCAGTTTTTAAATAAAACCCACATGCACATAGAAAGATGTATTTTTTAATTGTGGGTAAAATCCTAGAGCTTTTATTTTGTTTATTTACGTATTTTAGGGATAAGAGGGAAGACAACTTAGGTCATTACAGAAGCAAAAACAGACTGTCCACGTTGCCCGGGAAGAATCACTCAAACGCAAACAGCAGGCAACACACGTTACCCAGTGCTTCTGCAAGAATCCACTTCAGCCTGGATTCCTCCCCTCTGGGCCAGCGTCTAATAAAATATCGTTATAATTTTTGAGGCATTCCACAGCCTCAGAATTTCCTGTTCCTGCAGAACACAGACACGGCTTAGCGGATGTTGTGGAAACTCAGGAAGAAAGCCTGGCTCTACTCATCGTGGGCCTATAACCACTAGTAAAGTCACCCCCACAAATCTACACATTGCTAAACCTTAATTTGATCCATCGGATGTCCAAGGGCCACAAATTCTTCTCAAGCTTTGTTTATTAAGTGACACTTAAGCACAGAAGTCCATTTAAGACCAGATGTAATTGATATTTGAAACAGCTCAGCTTTATTCAAGTATTTGTGTTGAATTCCAGCACAGCAAGTACTAGCAAAAATGAAAAGCAAGGAAAAAAAAGAAAGAAAAAAAAAAAGGCAAAAAGTAATAGGGTTGGAGAGCTGATTTGGTCTAGTTAGCAGTGTCACAACAGAAACACGTTGATTACAGAGAATTTTTCAATTTAGCTGAAGGACTATACATAAAAACTCTGAAAGGTGACTGCTCTTCAAAAAACAATCTTCGGCATTCCTTGTGATTTGTGGGATAGAACAGGGCTTTTGCTAGAGGCAGCATTAGGTAGCTTATGGAGAAACAAAAGCTAGCCATCTGGCAGGCACAACCAGACTGCCCTAGATTTTGACTAGTGACCTCCAGGCGAAGGCTTCTGTATCTCATTACCAGTCACAAGTCCCAGGAGCCATCACAGCGTATCAATATCTTGGGAAGTCTTGACTATTTGTGTCAAGAGTCCAGCTGGTGCTGGAGATATCCAGCAACAATTAAGGAAAACACAGGGACATTCACTCTTTTACCATGACATTTCCATAGCCTCGCTTCTCTCTTTGGAAGAGGTTAGATGAGTTTCTAATTAGACTTCAAACCAATCAAGCACCTCCCTTCTACCACCACCCCAATATTCCATTAGAAATGTATCTAAACAGGCATTTTTCTCAGGGTTTGCAACATCAGCAGTGCAATGGGAGAAGCCGGGGGGGAGGGGGGAAGATTGCTTAGGCTTAAAAAGAGAAAGAATAGTGAATATGAAACAAGAAGTGAAGTCAAAATTTATATAATTTCATGCAAGTAAATGGGAAATGGGGTTGCTAACTCTAGGCCAAGTGTCACATTAACAATTTACATACATTAATTGCTATCTCCAATTCCCATCAAGGTATCCAGAGGCAATCTTTTCTAGCTGGAAATGCTTCTAACTCACAGCCACTCACCAAATGGAAAACTGGCTCTCAGCAACTATCAACTTACTCAGTGAACAAGACTCCTGTTCCTTAGCCAAACCCCTCTGTGTTAGAAACCCAGCTGGGTAGCTGCTGAGAGCTTAGAGCCTATCACACACGTCAACAAGTTCAGAAAGAACCGCAGGTCAAGGGATCTTGGCTTTGAGACCTCTGGGCCATCAATGCAGCTCTGCTTCCATTTTTTACTGGGGCTGATTTTTTTTAATTATTTTTTTTAAATCACCTTCCACCCTTGCTACTCGTTCAACTAACCATCTGCATTCAATTGTGTTTTTATCTTTCTACTCAATACTGTATACTGCTGAGGCTTTTGGATTCAAAACACAGAGTTTCAATCACATTCTCATGTTCTTCATGGTTTGCGCCCGAGCAATTAAGTTTCTCTGTGGATAAATTCTTCAGCTTCATGTATCTTCAGGTACTAAAGGCATGCAAGCACACTTGAGGCTTGTCTAGAAGTACACTATCCATAGGAAGCAAGCTCCTGAAGAGTGTTCAAATATCTCAAACACTTTGAAACATCACTCTGTGACCTTCTGAAAAGTAGAATAATGCATTCTACTAAAAACTTCTAATCATGCTCCTGTGATGAGAAACCAAAACACAAGATTAGCACCTTCCCAAATCTTTTAACTGCAAATGAACCCTTAAAAAAAAAAAAAAAAGTTATTGGTTACTACATTTATGGGGAAGAACTTAAGTTCTATTGATCCTTCCATGGTAGCAGGGACTTGAGTTGCTACTTCCAGTAAGTTTTCATATTTAACACAGAAAGAGTAGAAATGGGACTAAGTAGAATGTTATCTATATCTTAATCTTACTGGGAAAAGAGATGAAGTAGTCATGGCTGTGAGCAAATGCCACTCCTTTGGCCAGTCTGCTTGTTTGTTTCTTGATCCAGTTTTGTCAGGATGATTCTCTGTCCCCGCTTCATGCTAGCAACCTGATCTTTCCGAGTCTGCTGGATTTTTTTGTCTCGTTTATATATATACACATGTATATGTATAGGCTAACATCCAGAATAAACACTCAACAGGAATTTCTTACTTGCAAAGGAACCTGCCTAGCTTCTGCCAAGGCCGAGAGCACATTAACTTTCCTACTCAGGTCAAAGTCATTGAGACTGACCTATTAGAGACCCCTTATTTGCTGCACATGGCCCATGAGCACAATTAATCCAAATTCCATCTTTCTCCTCCTATTCTCTGCCTTGGCCAGAGATTCACCCCTCCAAGATAAATCTGCAAAGCTAACAGCCTTGCAAGAAAAAAGGAAGGCATGACAGACTGTCTTTCACCTACCTTGTTCTTTGTGCTTCCAAGTTGTCCTTGGAAGAGATCCTCCAGAACAGCACTACCTGAAAGCCTCTGCCTTCTTCAAGGTTTCTCTTGGGAAGAGCACAGCTAAAAGTACAGGGACACTGACTTACCCCACACACTCCCATGCCTCCTCTCTCCCCAAGCCCACTCATGTGAGGCATTTAACCATACTCTTTTGGAGGAAATGAAGTAGGCAGGCAGGTATTCTGCACACCAGAATAGCCTAAACTAAGGTCAGACTCCATATAACCTTATGGCTTTGGAACATAAATATGGAATGTTCCACCTGCTTCCTGAAACGCAGAACACTATGAATCACCTTCCATGATGTCTCTCTCAAAAACAAAAGCTCTTACATTAACTTCAAGACAGACTACAAGAGCCACACATTTATAGGATATTTCTGTCGAAGGTGGCACTTATTTCCAGCTAAATAGAACTCCATTGTCTTCTAGCCAAAGCAAATAGATTCAAATACTCTTGCAAGAGACAAGAGATACTTATTTCAAAGAGATCCTCAGAAATTCTGTTTGTCAACTTGCTATCTCAAGAGGAAGGAAGCAGGATAATTCTTCAGGACTGTCCTGATCTTTTGATACAAACCATTTAGCCACTCAGAAGTGACTTCTACCAGCATTCTTACTTCACACCACCTGGTGTCATGAACCAGAAGAAAATCTTATTCTTAAATGATACAAGCAGCTTTTCCATCCAGAAATGCCTTTAACATTCTCCTTTCAGACAAGTGACAGGAACAGAAGGGAGATGCATCTGTTTCGTTACTTATCACAGAAGTACAGGATATCGATAGCGCCTATTTCTTCTGGACAACTTAAGGCAATAAGGAGGTGAGACAGTATCCACGCAACACAGAATCAAAACCTGTAATAATACGATGAGTGCTATCACTTGGGGTACCCTCATGACAACACCATTTAAGAACAGTGTAGACACCTTTACGATTTTGCTGTTATGGGAACTGCATTACACTGTGAACTTGCTTGTGGACAGTTATATGTTCCAAGGCTTGTTATTCCTGTGCTCAAAAGAGCTAAACAGAAAACTATTCAGGTTTAGATCAGTCATCCTTAAAAAGGTTATGCACCTACAGTAAACTCTACTTTTTGTAGTGTGATTTCGAAGTCCTCATGTATATTCTGACAGCCTCCAAGTAGTCTATGTACAAGTAACGACTAATTAAACTCCAAACAGAGCACTCCATGCCAAGGCACATTACTAGCAACATTACTAGCACCACGCACAGTTTCTTTCAGGCAGGACTTTGAGAGTCCTATGACTGACAAGGTCTCTAATGAACTCTAATTGAAGACTCTGCAGCCTGAAAAAGCAACAACAGATGTGGCAAAAGGGCAAACCACAAACTGTTATTGCTAACGAATGAAAAGTGTCTGGTCTGATGAGGGCCAGTGACCCAAAAATTCTCCTCTTCTACCCAACCTCTTTCTTCATGTTCAAGTTTGGACCCTTTCCCTTGTCAGCTCAACACTTGGGGGCAGTAATGTACAATCCTGAACATGTTCCATACATGCACTGGCATTCAGATGTTTTTATTAAAAAGCAGCAGAACCTGGCTTTGATAGAGCAACAAGGACCTGAGTGAGGGGACTTAAGCACTGTTATCCTTCCCAGCAGGATGACAAGCCTTGGAAGTTGATGTCAGTTTCTTACTATATTGGTTTTGGAAACCTCTTTGCATGCAAAGTCAAAGTCATCACCATCTCTTCTCACTGGATCTTAAAAAAACAGCATCAGAACAGTAGTTACACACACCGGTCTGGAGAGCAATTTCCAGCCTCATGGCACAGAACTATAGAAAGACTATTAAAGGTAAGCTGTAAGCAGATTTAAGAAATAAGCTATGCTCCATACACAGAGGAGGGGAAAAGAAAAAAAAAGAAAGAAAAAAAGAGTTGGGCCTCTGTGTCAAGTCTACTCCAGCATGGAAGTGTAATGAGGCAAGAAAACGAAATACGAAGAAAGGGAAGTCAGCGTGCCATCTTTTATAATTCTATCACAGATTTAATGAACCTGCTCGTGCTTGTCATGCATTTGGAGTCTGACCTTTTACTTCAAACCTCTTTACTGCAAGGGTGACTGAGCACTGGAACAGGCGACCCAGAGAAGTTGTGGAGTCTCCTTCCTTGGAAGATATTCAAAAGCCATCTGGACACAATCCTGAACAATGTGCTCTAGGACTCTGCTTGAGCAGGGTAAAGGGTTGGACTAGATGATTTTCAGAGGTTCCTTCCAGCCTCAACCGTCCTGCGAGTCAAGGAGGCTACTGTCTGGTAATGATAGCAAACAGTATAAAACCATAGACTGTAAAGGTTTCGATAAAACTGCCAAAAAAAGGTCAAGAACTATTTGCTTGAGTCTGACTCATGATGTTTTTGGAACCATTGCAGGTATAATATTACTATTGCAGTATCAATGTATACATTGCTCTTGTCTAACAGGAGTGTGAACTTCTGTATGCTGAAGGTCAGTCAGAGCAGGCTGCAAAAGAGATCTATGGATGTCTCAGCAATAAAGTAGTCATTCTGGATTTCACAGATTATTTCAACTCCATCCCAGAGCAGGGAATGCAGAAAGCAGAGTGGGAATTATAGACCCTCATTCTAATGAGCATGGTTCAAACTGCTCTGTTTCACATTACACTTTCAATACGAAGAAGAAGGCTAGCGAGCGTGCTGCTGACAGAAAGCATGTAGAGCACTAATGAGCACCATCCAGAAGTAATTCCAACATTTAGAGGTAACCAGCAATTTTCTGAGTCATTAAAAAAACCTCATGCTAATTATACAGTCAAGTTTACCATAATTCCCCAAACATCTCATTGTTCCAGATAGTCCTTAGACTTGCTCAAATCTTGATCTTAGTTCACTCCAAGCTTCATCAGAAAATCAACTGTATTCACACCAAACCATCTCAACGATTTAGTTATTCTTCATCCTACGTCCAGCAGTAGCCACAAAATGATGTTTCATTTGCGAGGAGTCTAGATGGTGCAGATGTAGCCAATTACTAAACGCTTTCAAGGAAGAGAAATACTACCTTCCCGCACAGAGTAATTTCTTTCCTGACCCAGTTTTCTTACCTGTACCCTGACTTACGGGGCTAAAAGCAGCATTTAAGTAGCATTTGATAAACTTTATTCAGCTATAGCTTTTTGACCGTTCCTCCCAAGTTCACTAACATCAGCTTCAATATCATATGGAAAGCCTACTCAAATCACAGCACAAAGCATACAACAGAAGGAATTATTTTCCTGATCTATTAAAAGAAAAAGTCTTTGGCAGAGAAGAGTTCAGGCATTTCACCAGTTTATTCATGGTGAATATGGCTTGCTTGAAGCTTTTCTTGAAGCTTCTTTCTGTAGGACTTCTGCTGCTGAAGGAATATGCTGAGCACATACCAGATCAAATATCAACTTCTTTGGTCAGGTAGGAAAGGCTTTTCCCTTCCTGCATCCTCAGTGATCTCCTGAATAGATCTAGGGATACAAATAACTTTTTGAGACTTCAGAAATCTGAACAGGGTATCCACTGTGATGCTCGTACACAAGAGGTCCAAGGCCATTCGAGGGAATCCTTTACATACGATCTTTTCGTCTGGAGGTCTGCTGAACAGGTCAGCTAAACTTTCACTTGAAGGTTAGGCATCACTTACACTATAGGTGATACAAGATCAGCACGTCTGCACACAAAGATGACAGAGGGCTCAAGCACTGTTTAAACAAGTGAAGTACTAAGTTCAAGTGGCTACGATGTGCAGAACCATCAGATTAAGGTCTCTCATCAGACAAGGCTCCAGGTTTGTCAGAAATGTAGGAAAATAAATTCAGACGTTTGGCCACAGAAAAGGAATGCATTTCTCATGAAAAGGTAAAACAGGCTTCATTCAAAGGTCAAAGACCTCTCCATGTCATCAGTCCACAAAAGCTTGGAAGCTTAGGTTAGAAAGCTGTAGACAAGCCATGTACTTGGACTGGACAAGGGAAGTTTTCCCAACTGCCTATACAGCAGGTTTTATGTACATTATATCCATATTTCTGTAATACATAAAGTTGTTCCAGGGGCAACTGTGTCACACACTTTTCTGGGACAGTTGACACTGTAAGAAACCAAGTGTAAGAAACCAAGAATATCTACTCACTTCACAGCAAGGACAAATAAATTCTATGCAGCTGGTGATGAGCATGTGCATCATTAAGTCTTTACAGGTTAGTTTCCACTCCTAACAATTTATGGAAGAGAAGTAAATGTTGCTGGGGCAAGAGTTTTTTTTTTTTAAAAAAAAAAGGTGTTAGCACAACGTCACTCAGCCATGTTTGGTTTTTTTGGGGGGAGGTCATCATCTCCTCCTCCCCCACACCCTCAGATATTCACTGGCATTGTTTACAGATAAACAAACTTGAGCATTCTCCAGAATCCCAGAGTTACAGTTCTGAAACATTCCATCACAGTCATGTCTTTGAAGCACATGTCATAGCACGTCCACTGTACCTACAGCAGAAATCCTGTGTGAAAGCATAGGCTGGCAGCTAGCCTAACAGGAGATAATACCCACATATACATGTGCATCGAGCTTGGATTAACTGTTCCAAAATAGTTTTACTGAACAGGACCCTCCAAACTGGTGATTTTATTAAAAAAAAAAAAAAGCTGCTAATGACCCTTCATCCAAAGCATGCCCATGCGCACATACTAGCATCTGTTGGCTTGCCCAAAATAAACATCTAGATTCCTGACACTGTTTTGGCAATTGCTCTATTCCTGGACCTTGCCAAAATGCAAGTAGAGAACCATGGATCACCCCACCTCAAAGATGCTTCACGACATATACTTACAAACCAGACCTTCATCACACTCAGGCCGTTATTTGGTTAAAACATCCAATACTCACCAAGTCAATGAGGTCACTGAGATTCTTCTCTATCTGCTGGGGAGGCAGACGCCTCATCAAATCCAAGGCACAATCCAGCTGCTGGTCACTCTGCAGAAATAACAACATCCTTCAGTCACAATACGTACAGCTGAGTACCTCATTCATACACACACAAAAAAAAGCACAAACTGCACCAGAATTGTGCTTAACTCTTCTAACAGGACAGAGATATAGATTCTAGTTCTAAGCAACATCATCTTTTATATTAATATCGAGAGATGTCAATAAAGCTCAGTGCCATTTGATTGCTGATGATTGCCTTCATATTGCTAGGCCAGGGATTTGAGGGCATGGCTTAAACTGGTGGCATGTCACCAATTTAACATCCTGCTGCTGGTGAATACGAGTCTAATCCTTACCTCATCAAAGACTTTCCAACGCTTGCATGCCTCCTTCAGCAAGCTGAACCAGCTCTAATACATGACTGAGCAAAGCAAGAAACACAGCAGGACCATTTTTGTCAGCACCAAGCTTTCAGCTCGTGAGACTTGGATCTTGGTTGTATGGTTATTGTTCTGATGCTACAATTCTATGCAGAACAGGAAACTTCACAAATTAAAGCATAAGCTACATCGTCTCTTCAACGCGAGCTAGCAGATGAAATCTCGTTGTAGACTTTGTGCACGCTATCTTGACACTAATTGAGGCAAGTGCAAGAGATGCATCTTCACGAGCCTGAAATCCCACTGTACGAGGCATGCTACAGCAGACCCTCTGCTACTGGAGTTGATGGAAATGGTTAAATACGCAACTCCGTCATATACAGTGAACAGGTTTCATTTACAAATCCTCGATTCAAGTGTGCAGCTGCAACACAGGCAATTCCTTTATACAGTTTATAGATAACTATCTTCTCCGAAGCATAACATATTTGCATACCTGTCCCTGCATTACTTCCTTCTTCAGGAAGGGCAGCAGAAAGCCTTACCCCTCCAGAAACCCATTTTACCAGTGCCTTGTTCTACATTAATCTACTTTGTTTCACGCACTGTTTTTTTCCTATGGTATCTTAACAATAATCTGTGTTAGCAAACTGTAAGATTCCCCTCCTGAAGCAGTTTTAGTACTTCCTTATTTATATTGTGCAGTTCAGTCTGAGATAATCAGTATCCAAAGCAAAGTCTGTTTCAATGCAGAGCTCTCCCTCCTTCAGCTTTATCAAAGAACAGATTGAAATGTACACAAGATTTGACACATTATTTCCTTCTTCCTACAAAACACAAACTAAAAGCTCCCTGTACGTGAGAAATCAGGGGCTTTAGTTATTTAGAGAAACCACAGCAACATAGTCCAACTGGGCTTGTTGCAGCTGGTCTTATATCCAATTTTGACAAGAAAAAAAAGAGATTAAATTTGACTTTAGAGAGGCTGAATATCTGCAACAGACATTCCCACAGATACTTGATCAGCTGAACCCTTTAGCTCTACTTCTTGCCAACAGATATAAACAGGTATTTCTCCACAAACCTAATAGTATCCAAAATCTGCACAAGTCACTTCGTTTCACAGGTCATCATACAGCAGAAGCACAGCAAGTTTGTTTTTATTGCTTCCTACCCTTCCTTTTCTCTTTGCTGTTTCCAGCCACCTACAACGTACTTCGCATTAATGGCTCCCTCTTATGTTCATCCACACTCTAAAAAAATGTATTTAAGGAAGGCTTCAAAACTAAAGCAGTTACATGATCAAACTGTTAAAGTAGCACACACAAACACGTAAGGAGAAGCAGGAAGTGAAGTTTCCTGCAATTAAGTTATACTCTACCACTGAAGAAACGAAGGAGTTCTTAGCTTAGTAGACATCCATTCTGAAATTAGACATCCATTCTCAAAAGCCACTAGCTGCTCACTAGCAAAAGTAAGTATTTAACAGCCAGCAAGTTAAGACTGCCTAGGTTGGGGGATTACTTATTTCTCATCCACTTTAGGCTACAGGACATCATCTCTTCAAAATACTCTCATTCACAAGAGAGTAGGCATCAACCCCGACACAGCTGCCATAGTATCCCAAATATCTAAGCCCTCACCTCAACTAAAAGCAAGGTGCATTGACGCTAAGAATAGAAGATTGTAATAGCAACTGGTTGTGATTGAAGGAAGATTTACTCACAAGCATATAACATCCCCATATTCTTTAAATACTTGAATAACACAGCAAGCAGATGCTTGGGTGAATCAAGTCTGGAGTGAAGTCTAGTTATCTTCAAAAGCTACCACATATCCATTACTAAACTGACTATCACATTCACATCAGAAGTGGTGACTAAGTCTTTACAAAGTCCAAGCTTCCCCTCATTTTCATTAGATGTGCATTAATAATTTTTTTCCCCTCCAGTAAAGATGACGCTCCGTACAAGGTAGGTTTCAATGGAGGCAAAAGACTGGATACTGCTCTTGCATCTTCCTTGCAGACAGAATTCTGTGGCGCACAACTCCTTCTTGTTTTATTAAAACAGATCAGCAAAAGTGGCAAACTGCATGGCTGCCTTTTAACTATGAAGATGCTATTACCTTGGCAAAGAAGCACGTAGCCTGCAACAGAAGGTTACCAGCAAGGAGCTGGAGAAATGAGGGCCAAGCAACTACATCCACACTAGATCTTCATCAAGCACTAATATCTCAAGAAGCCTCAAAAGCTCTGGTCAGTCTGTTCCCTTCCCCCTCCCCACCCCTCGTAGGCTGATCTGTGCAGTTGGCAAGGTCAAAAATAGGAAGTTACCCCAAATACTGTTCACGAGTGCTCTGGCAAATCACTTCCTCCTACTCGGGCACAGAAAACAGTCCCCTTCTCGGGAAGGGCCAAATATTTAAGAACAGCTGAAGATGAAATATCAGTCTGTGCTAAAGGAAAGGTACAACCAAAGGGCTTAGGAACAACCTCCTGCTGCCTAGTGACGGTAACGTTTTCTTCTTTCCTCCAAATACAGATAAGGCAGAATATGCACTTTTTGCTACTAGCCTTTCGGTCTCCAGAGAAAGGCACTATTTAGGTGGCCTGTGACAGCCCAGCTCCCGCAGCCAAGCTCAGGCAGGGGATCTTTCTTACCAAGTATTGTCTTTACCTCCCACTATCTCTTACGTCAAAGAAGGAAAGCTGGCACGTGGTCACAGGGTCGTGCTCCTTACTTAGTGATCGTGGGAACACTGATGGAAGTGCTCATTCCTCCTCTGCCAGCTGGAATTGTTTAATAGAAGACAGAAAAACTAGGGAAAGATGATGCTAAAAAACCACCATTAAAGCAGCAACCTTTGGTTCCAGACCTCTGTCTCTGCTGGAGTATCTAAAGTAGCTGTAGACATTTACATACAAAGAGATAGGAACCACATCTAAGATGTCAAAACCAGCAGTACATGTTCTCTGAATGTATAAAGGAAAGAGCGCTCCCAGTGATGTATTTTTTTCAGTTTTGACAGCAGCATATAAGAACTAACATAGGCACTTAAAAATCCCATAAAGTCTTCACAAACTGCGTAAGAATGAGGGTGTCCCCCCCCAACTCTGGACATATTTTACCTTACTACAGTTGACTCAATCCATTTGATCTATGCCATAACAAGAACAGAGTTAATCTACCTCTACAGTCCACATGTAGATTTCTGTTTGCTTAATTTTCAGGGTAAATTAGATACTGAAGACAGGGCTTTCTTAACAGATCTCCAGACAAAACACTCGTACAGAATTCTTGCCTGTAGACATGGAGAGGCTTATAAACCTCTGCTCACTGAGAAGGTGATTAGACAGCCCGTCTCCCAGTCTGGGCTGCTCTTGGAGCCAAGCTCTTTGAGGCTGCAGGACTTAATGAGCTTAGTGTTTACTTGACATGAGGCAGTTTTCCACCATTCCTGCTTCATCCAGCACAGAACTCCTGTGGAGGAGTAGGGAGTTCAGACAGAAATCCTAAATGAAGTTTTATTACAGCTCAAGTCACCAAAGGATTTAGAGATCATAGGAATTTCAAAGACTAAAAATATTACCTTAGATGAAAGCTCTGTAATAAGTTTCCTCCAAAGATGTTCAGCTATCTAGAATCTCCAGTTAAGTATCTGCTATAGTGTTCCCATGGTACCACTGCAGGGAAAAACATTATGAAGATGTCTATAAGAGTATCTAAGTTTGTTTAGCTGTCTTTGCCAGCATCTGCTTTTCTCTTCAGGGTGTTCACTGCACTTAGCTTTACTTCCAGGAAAAGCACCCTCCGCCAAAACGTCCACAGGTCTCTGGTCATCTAAACACTCTGTGTTGAGGCTCAAATAAAAACAAGTTTGTACTAAAAATAATTATGTAGATGTATGGTTACACAGATGCATAACTGTACAGTTTTTTTTTTAATTCTACTCATAATTTAAGCAATATCGTTCAAAGGTTGTGTTGGGACAGATGCTGTTCAATGCAGAAAAGACAAACAGGAAAACCCAGGAAGTTACTACAGGTTTTGTTTAATTGTTTTGAGCAAGTGTGTTTGTAGACTACATAATAAACCAATGTGTTTCCATTTTCGGTACTCAAAACAAAGGTGCACCACTGACACTATTTGTTTTAAGAGCATTTGACTCTTCTGACCTTGCGTTTGCAGCAGTCACCACCGAAGAGGATGCAAAGTGCAACAACTCAGCTTAACTCCCTTTCGACTCCCACTCCTCAGCTCCTCTAACCAGCCCAGTTCCCCGGGACTTGGCAAGGATGGGGGCACTAAGCCCAGGAACAGCTCTGCCCTTGTTAACCCTCTCCCAGCCACGATACTGTACACTGATAACACCAGTCAGCAAGAGCTGACAAAAATTCCAAGGCTTCACGCACAAGCTTTCACAACTATCCATCGCTAATTAACTGAGATTTCACCATACCAATAGGGTTAAAAGCACGTTTATACAAAACTGCAGCTCTATCCATTTCAAAGGCTAGGCCATTACATTTGAGAGGGGAAAAGATTATATTGAAAGCTCTCAGCCTTACAGCCAGCAGGAACTTGCTTGTATTTATCACATAAGCCTGCAGATTTAATTGCCTGGTCTTCACAGCTCTGATAGCTGCTCCTCATTTGACTATGTTATTGCCTGGCATAAACAGAGTTAGGCAGCTTCTTCAAAAAGAAAGCCAGACCAGTTTCAGTTCTGCATCGTCCCCATAATAACACTACTCTGAGCTAACTCCTGAGCCAACAGAAACCAGCTGGGGTGGCTAAACGCTACTGCAGCAGTAGCTTCGCCTTATGTTAGTCCTTTCAGGGAAATAAGCTATTTAGGCCACTAGATCTTTGCAACTGGAAAACCAAGTACAACACCACTGGAAAACCAAGTACAACACCACTGGCACTCGGGGCATGACCGCACCGTGCTGACCTGTCCTCCTCCCCAACTCCGATGAAAGTTTAGAAGAACTGGAGGACTTTAAAATTTTTAAAATTAAACTTTTATCATAATTGCTGGAATAAAAACAAATAATCAACCAACTGTATGTGTAGCAAGAGCACTGACTACCTGGCTAGAGCTGTTCATGTCTGTCAACCGAACATTCGGCTTTGCCTCCGAAACGCCGAGCTTGTGTGGCTCTCGCACACCGTTGTAACGGGTAAGAAAACGAAGGTCTTCCAGGTGCCGAGAGCACAAGCTTTGCTCGTGACTGCTATCTGAAAAGCTATCCAAACTCGAGCTACAAATTGGTAGCTCAGTTTTCACAGAACAGAACTGTAACACAGCCATAATCTGAAAAGATACCAAAAATTTAATATTTGCCTAAGTTACGCAATTTGAAGCAGCCACGCATCCCACCACTTTGATCACTAGTCAGTTTTAAGCAAAATTTCTCAGTAAGCTAATTCATCAAAACAGGCATTTCTTATCCAGGACCAGAAGTACACAACCAGCAAGTGACTTTTTTTCCCCTTCCTTTTATGTTGCAGACATACTCCAGGATTGTAAATCATTATTTCCTGTCAGTTCTCCCAAAAGGAATGTCCAACTGTTCAACTCTGTAGTATTAACACTAATTTCTCTCTCTCTCTCTCTCCTTTTTTTTTTTTTTTTTTTTAAGAAACTGAAGTAGACACACAATTTCCTGTCCTGCTTGTCTTTTTAATCCTTTCCAACTGCTAGAACTCAAAAGACATAAGATTCCTTTTTCGAATTACACAACAGCATAGTGTCACTGCTAGAATCTTTAGCATTCTCGGAGGCTTGAAGGACTATAACCTCTGCGTAATAAAATATAGAGTAGGTTTCTAAGTCGCAGGATTCCCTGCTTTGCTCCTAACACAACAGGCTGTCAGCATTCACTTCCCAGGATACTAGATGGGAACAGCAGTAACTCTGTGCAGCGTGTGTTCCGGACAAGTTCTGCCATCATGCCTCTTCCAGCAACTGCACATATTTCACACAATCAGTTTTCCTACAAAATTCTTCCCTTGACTATTAACCCTCTTTGGGCAGAGCCTATTAAAACCACTTGTAATACACTTATAAATCATGGCTTCCTGACAGCTAGGTGTACTACTGGGAAGAACAGTGACAGCCTATTTTTAAGAAATAGGCAGGAATGAGGTAGAAGAAAACCCAGAATACTCCAGACTGTAGATAACTTCTTTATCAACCTAAAGAGTAAGGTCAAAGATTAACAAAAAACATGACACTGATGCAGACTACATTCTTCTTTTCAACTACTTCTAGCTTGGTTTTCTTTGGCTAGAGCATGATCCAGTGGCTTTTATTAATGCCTCACAGTTGTAAGCATGCAATATGTTTACAAATATTTAGTTCAGTTCTCCAGTACATTACTGTTGTGGTTAAGACCAAGTAACACAGATTGCTGAGAATGCTCATTCTAACGATTTCAAACGAGAAGGATTAAATATTCAATTAAATAAATGTTGAACTACAAGGCGCAAGCAAAAGCTGCTGTACTCAGTCTCCCGCAGCTCCTCTGTAACCTGCATTTACTCACACAGCAATTGCATACATCACACCAGGGCCAAAGTCTTCTCAGAGATGCTCTAGAGGGGCTTTTGTTTTACACTGATCCAGCAAGTTCAGTCACGCTCACTTGAGAGGGGAAGTGCTTGTACCGGATTACTTCTTTCAAGAGGGACAAGTAACTTACAAGCCTGCAGCGAAGGCTCACTTAGGGCGCTAAACTCATCTACGAGAAGGACAGCGAACGAGGCAGCTCAAGTTTCACTACCACCAGCATGCTGATGCCACTGGATACTTATCACCATTTCAGGCTGGCAGTGCAACTCAGGCTCCTTCTAGGTGGATTAAAAGTGTGGCAACAGCCATCTAGGAGCCACTACCAAAGAGGACATCTCCATTCAAACTCAACAAGCACCTCCTAGCTTGCCATCAGTGACTTGCCAACTCCTCCCTCATTTCTTTACCTCCAGGTAGATGCTTTCACGTGTTCTTTGATTCATAGATTAGGGTTCAACTTACTTCCTCATTGTTACTCCTACATCAGGCAAGCTTTATGTCGCTCGCTATTTGCAGGATATCACCCAGCGTCCTACCTGAACCTCAGAAGAAGTTATGAGAGGGGCTGTAATGCACTGGAGACCTCTCTGTCCATTAGTTTCAAAATAAACCCAAGCCACTTGCATTAGCTTATTAAGAAGCTCAGTCTCACACAGTGACTATATGTCAAGCTTATTTCGCACCAATTGGCAAAAACTCTAAAACCCCTGGTAGTCTGGAGCAAAACATTTGACTGGAATTTGTTATTTGCTTTATATGCAAGAATTCAGCATCTCCTGAAGTACATTCTGCAGCTAGTTTTCACTACTTCAAGTTATTTTTCTACTAGATGCATACCACCTCCTCTTAGGACACCTATAAAGATGTATAGTACACAATGAGGGACAGTGCAGGAGAAGAGGAGGAGGAGGATACAACATGCTTTGGCACCTCCTTCCCACTAAGGAGGGATTTCAGGAGGTCAGATACTTGCATCTGCTTTCAGAACTAATTTAACATTGGTCATTATATCGGTTTATATTAACATCAGTTTATATAAATTCCAGTACAAATCTCAGTCACCTGTCCAAGGAACAGAGAGAGAGTACAAACAGAAGTGAGAAAACAAAGAAGATTTTGACACACTGTCACAAATGGACCAGCAACAAGCAAGCCTCTCTGGGAACAGGCTAGTCAGCTTGACCTCTTGCCATGATCACTAATGATTTCTGCACCAGTGTTTGTCTTCTGAGTAACTGAAACAATGTTTTATTTATAAAATAATTTTTATATATATTTATAAATACAAAACATTGAACACGGCAACATAATTTACTAGCTTTCATCTGGTGCCAAGAATTCCTGTACTGCACAAACTTTGCAAAAAGCCTTTTTCCAATAAATCAAGGCATCAAGTATATGTGCAATCTATTAGGCTCACATAAAAAATAATAAAATGGGGAAAGCACTACAGCTATATAGAAAAGCTGCAGACTGCAAAACAATATCACTAGCTATTAATAAATAGGATTAAAGTCACCGAACTTGATGGTAGAGCTGACCACCTACTCTAAATAAATTTAAGAATTATGCTGAAGTTTCTGTACAAAATTGAACACTTGATTTATTTTCTCCAGTTTAAGTCTGGATTTGACGCAAGTTCTGTTTGTTTGGTATTTCTACAGACAGGAAATATCAGTAAAAAAAATGAAAATGCTGTTACAGCACAGCACTGAGAAACAAAAACGACACTTGCTCTTGCAAACACTTCATAAAGGAAGCTTACATGTCTGCTTAACAGTTTCACTATCAGAATCAACACTGGCTGGAGCACAAGCACATATATACCACCACAAAGGAGACGGAGACTGCTTTACTGACAGCGTAATCACCTCTCAGTCCTAATTAATGCATCAGGTAGATTAGAATACCTCTAGGCAGAGCCTTGTGACTCAAAGTCAGCGCTATACTTTAGTCATTTTCTGTAGCTTCACAAATCCTGTAGTTGATTTTAAGGTATTAGGCATGGCAGTCTAGCTTTCTAAAACTAGCAATATACCTCCTGATCATCCTTCTCGCCCCTCCATCCGTTTACTCACACTGACTCACTCCAAAGAGCGGACTAACGCCAAGCGGCTAGTAAAGGTTCTGCAGTTCACACAACAGGAAATCATTTACAGAATCTTCTTCCTGACATCGCCAGCTAAACTCTCGCTACCTTTGTCTAGCCATTTTGTACAGCTCTTCAAGCTTTAACCCTGCAGATGCACCCCAAATTAATGCTCCCTATCCCCCCCCCCAACTCATTTTCTGTTCTTTCTCGATATACCTTCTACTTTCACTAGTTGGGTGAGAGCAGCTTTCAAAATAAACCAATACAGTAGGTATTCTGCCCTGCGTTGGTGACCCTTCTTCGCAGGCACATTGGCTTCTTGCCTCCCATTCAAGTAGCATTATTGAAGCTCCGACATCAGACCAGCCTTTACAGCAGGACAACCAAATTTTTACTGGAATTTAATGGATAAACTTAAGCCTCCCCAGCAGAAAACAATACTGGCCATCAGGCCAGTCAGGTTCTGTTGGTCGTCTTTGGGACTGGGAGGTGTAGTAGATGTTTGGAGGAAAGAGCTGGAACAGCAGAAATTAAGAGATCTCTGCAGGAATGCATCAGATATCAGTACCTGCCATTTGAGGAGTCCTGCTTTATAACGGGCACTGTTATCACAAGCCTCCTAAACATGAGATTCTACTGTGAGCTGCAGTCCCTTTCCAGAAGATAGCCCTGTGGCACCAAGCTTTGCCTGCAAATGCTTAGCAACTTCAGACATGTGTGCATGTTTCTTCATGGAAACTCCTTCAACATTTTAACTCACAAACACTAGAGCTACAAATACTACAGCTCTTGAAATTAGATTTTGTCACTTGTCATCTTGAACATCTATGAATGCATTATTTGCGTTGGTTTTCTTTTAATCCTGCTAATGCTGGATATTCAAGTGTTGGTTTACTCATCTATGGCTTATTTCATGATTGAATAAACTTGGTCATGAGCAAATCTGAAGAGAACTGCCCAACTGAAACAAAGAGAACACAAGTGTAATTTGCAGGAACAGCCTATAAGCATCTTTAAATAAAAGGGACTCTTGAACTTGGCAAATTCCTTCCCACCATGGCAGATCCAGGTTCTTCTTCCAGTCAACTACAACCTAGATTTTTTTCCCCCCATATGAGAAGTCACTTCCATCAAAGACATTATAGAAAACGTACATTGAGATCTGCAGAAAACATTCACCAGAAATTCAACCATCTTCCACATTTCCAAGAGCCATAGTTATTTAAATCCTTTTTACTATATTCATCTATTCTTGATTTTTACAGTAATAGAGCAGCAAGGAGGCATACGGTCCATCACCAAGATAGCTACAAATGTAGATACACTTACTAAAAAGCATAGCTAACACAGAAATATTTAGCATTATGAATTCAGGATAATGATTTATGCCTCCCCATGGCTAGTGTCCAGCTCAGTCACTGCAGGAAAGCAGCCACCACACTTACAGCTACCCAATTTAGTACACAAACTCAGCACTTTCCAGTGTCTACTAGCTAGGGTTGTAAATTCATGGGATAACTCTGGCAAGTAATCAGATCCCTAGTAAGGAAGAGAGGGAGAAGTTATCTAATTAGTTCTCATCCCTGACTGTTCTCCGATTACCAAAATGTCAAAAAATAGGTTAATGTCTTTTACTTACTTTTAGCAAGACACACCTTGCCGATTGCATTTCAAAATTTGCAAGAGAGTTCAGAGTTTAGCAGAGTCACTTATAAGGATTTCAGGTTTTAAACCAGAAGGCTAATAGCTGTGCATATAATTAGGCCATAAGAACATCATTTCTCCACCTAGAAGGATGTTCACGTTGTCTGGGATTCCTTTCCCCACCATAACTCCTAAACCTTCCCGTTCTGGCTAATCTTTCAACCCTTTCACATCTTCCTTGCCCTTTCTGAATAGGCCTAACCTGGCTGTAAATCATAACTCTGGACAGATATGTGATCTAGCAATGCACATAACTCTGGCTAACCTTTTCGTAAGTTTAATTAGTAGACAGCTTGTACTGGAGTAGTGCTTCACATAACCCGTCTGTGCCAACTGCAATCCTTGACAGATTTCTCCTGCCGCATCCTTCAACGTAAGATGAAGCTCATACTCGCTGTCAGCCAATTTTCACCTTACCGAGTGCCGTTTTCCCTTCAGCATTCCTAGTTCTTAAGAAATAATTCCAGCTGTTCTAATGGCTACGTGAGGGTTGCACTTGACCATCTAGCAGAGCTCCATCACTGCTGAGCCAAGATCACATCTGTTCTTAGTGTTACATCCAAAACTCCGACTCCTAGATTTGTACAGCAACCCAACTCAGTAGATAATGTTGACAGAATAGCTGGATTTAACTGCTGTAATCAGCATTACGTAGCTGATATTTTACCTCATTCCTCCATTTCATAGTGCTCTCATCCTTTAAATTAGCTTAGAGTAAGATCAGAGCTCTTTTTTTTTTCCTAGAGCCTGTCTCAGATTGCAAGCACAGGCTATCAGACAACTGCCAATCACCTTTGCTAGCAGCAAGCTTTTTTTAAATCCTGATATTTACTGCAGCAAAAATAACTGGGGAAGGCAGGTAACAGGACATCGCTTTCAAACTCAGTGCTCTGTTAAGTAGTCAAGATAGCAAGCCTCAGCTGAAGAAATAATAAAAAAAAATTCCTTGACTGAATAAAGAGTATATTATTTATGGTAGCTTAGATTGGTGGCTTAAGGCAACCACTAAGCTTACGCATCTTCAATGCAGTCTCAACCTTTTTTCCTTCCACACAAAATCCTCTTAAGTGCCAGTTCATTCTTGTCTAGCTGATGCAGTTAAAACTGCCAGATCCCAGGTTCTGCTTTCACCAAGGCTGATAACTTGTCCACTTTACAAGATGCAACTTAAAATCCTAGTCAATCTGCCAGGAAATAACTCAGCTCCACTTTGTGCAGCAACAAAAAAAGACGCGTGGGACACTCGTATTGCACTCACGGAAACAGCACCAGCAAGGACACGCTCTGCAACACACTTGCAAGTGCGTGGAGGAAAGTCTCGTGGGTTTAAGCATAGAAGCAGGCCTCCTAGACCAACCCTGCACTGAAAAAGAAGCCAGGCTACGCTGGTGAAATATAAACTGATAAGACTTAGTTAGCACAGAGCAGTAATAAGATAGATAATTTATGAGAAGGGCAGCCACAAGCGTGCGCAAATACATTCTGCAATTCTTTATGCAGTCTCTTCCAAGCTGGATTGACCAAAGAGCACAAGCCCAAAGCAAACTGCGTGTTTTCCTTTCAAGTACTAAAAGATGAAGGCAGGGCAAAAGAACAGCACCAGGTAACATAAAAAAAATTTATCTTATTGGTTGGTGCCAAGTCTTATGCCACTATGCTAAAAATATGTAACACAAGTAGAGCAACTTCCCTGAGTACATTGCATTTTCTCCAGTTCGGCTCAACTAACAGGGAACTATCATGAAAACTTACTCAATCAGCATCTACACTAGTGCCGCGTAAAGGAAATTTCAAAGAGAAATGCTTCACCTGTCACACACACACAGGAGCTTGGACTTCCCAGGACAGCTCATTTGGAAGATCTGCTCCCAATACTGCTTCAGGACATTAAGACCACATTAGTGAATTCTGGCCAAAGCAGGCGAAGATGATGGGAACCCAGTATTATTCCGTTCAACTGAGCCACAAAAATTTAATATTCTCCAAAGGCATTGCACATTTAGGTGCACTGCTTTGGCATACTACTCATAGTATTTGATCAATTCTCACACAGTATTAACATGAACATCTTTGGACTTAAGTACTTAAGAAGGCGCTGCACTAAAGACTTCAAAGAAAGGTAAGTTTATCTTAAAGTGTTTGCAATCTCCCACTGCACTGGGCTGAATTCTTGACTTCCACGTTCAAATTTGCAAAGCGTTTTTAATAGCATAGACTATCAGCAAACAAACCTCGGGCAACAACTCAACTATAGAGACTATGAAGCATGTGAAAGGCTTAGGCTGTCCAGCTGCATTAATTGCTTCTTCAAACCACACGGGTTTCATCCATAAAGGAAATTCATATTTCAAGTTCCATGTTTTAAAATAAGATCTTTTCCCTCTTTCCTGGAAACAGCAAAGCAGTAGAAGAATTGAAGTACACACATGCTTTGGACTTTGTGCATTGAAGTGAGAGAGACGAAGGTTGGATTGGGGTTTAAGACTCTTCAGGACACCTGGTGTAAATCAATGGGAAAACAGGGCAATTACAACACACAGTGTTTGAAGAATGTGATTATTAAGGAAACAAAACAAACACCTGGAGCAACTTCCATATATTTCAGTTGCATCCTTTACCTGAAAAAAGTTCTTAAAACATCAGATTGCATAAAAGCAGTATGGAAAACGAGGCTTAGCACAGAGGCCTAAACTCCGCCTTACAGAATATCATGACTCTGGCAAAACTGCTAGCACATGTGCTGACACCAAAATGTACTCCTTTCAGCTTTAAGTGGCTCTACTACAATGTGCCCCAGCTCTAGGGGGAACAACAAAAAAAACAACTTTCTACAAGTTTATTTAGCATAGCAAGGAGTCATTTGGACTTGACCAAATACACCTCCACAAGACAAGCAGAAGAATAAACTCCAGCCCTTGCATTCTCCATTACAGTCTTTGGAAGTATCCACGAACCCAGTCAAACTCAAACTGGACTACTACACAGCACTGGCAGCCACCACAACAGACCTAGTTACTACAAGGGGAATGTTGTATGCTCACGCACAACACATCCCTCACGCAAGAAAGCCAACTGACAGAAAACAGCTGACAATTGTACAAGTAGAAATTGAGTGATACAGCAATGTTTCTTTCCCAAAAAGTCATTTCTCTATGCAACTACAGTAATGAGCACTAAAAATAGACTAATTCAATAGAGCTGAACGTACTTTCATTTTGTTTTACTCCCAGCTGTCAACTAGTAAGATACCAGCATATGTATTTACCAAATGAGGAAATCCTATTTGAACAACTTGATCTTGAGAATGTTTTTCCTTCACTAATAAACCACAAGAGTAAGCATCACTGCAATGGCAGTATTTCCTACCCCAACGACATCCTCCAACTTGATTATTTGGGGAATTTGCCTTTTAAGATAACATTTAGCTAAACTCACATACTTGGCTTGGCTAATAAAACATGGACTCTACAAAATAGCTTAAGTCAGTATTTCTCCAAAAGCACGAGGCGCAAAGGACTTTCTGCGGGCACTGCAAACCTACCCCGAGCTCTTACGCTATATACAAGAGTTTCAAAAGTGACACGATTAGGGTAGCAGGAGAGACAGGCGCTCAGTGTTCAGGTATCTGGAAGAGTACTGCCTTGGGTTGCTCAGTTTTACATGTCATTTAATAATGTTTTACAAGCAATTTTTACAAAGCCAAGTTATCAGTCAAGCAGCAAAGCATTGCCCAAGACAAACAGCCCCTACCCTGAAAATTAATCTTAATGTGCTGTTCAGAGTAACTAATAAGTACCTGAGTAGCAGCGTCACATCACGCATCACTGGCTGTGCTTCAGTGCTTTTCAGTTACCTTGCAAATTCTAAATAGACAACATGCAGCTAACCCTATACTAGACGATTCAAACTTACAGTTGATTAAATTTAAATTTTACCAAGATTGTCTGCTTTTTACTAAGGAGTGGCATAGCACAAGAAATACTAATAAGCACAATCAAGGCAGTTTATACGATCTGGAAAGGACTTTTTCCCCCCATTTATATGGACAGTGGCTGGGTTTTATCCACTGATAACCCACAATTCCAGAAACCTCAGCAGCTCCACCTTCTAAAGTCATGCCCATCAGCTTATTTTTAGCACAGAAGACCAACACCTATCTAGACAGTTTTCAAGCTTCATGCATTGCCCTGCCCCATTCCACCTAGCAGCTGACTGAAATTCTGATTCTGAACTCCCACTTAAACTCAGTAAGAATGATTCAGATTTGAGATGGTCTTGAATGACTGTGCAAAAGAAAAGGCGGCTCCCATCCATCTGTTCCACACAGGTATTGGTAACGCCGCAGTACAAAGAAGGTGCTTGACCTAACATCCTGGACCATAAGAACTCTTCTCAGCCGTTGTGAAACGTGCTCCGGCCTTCAATGCCAGGGACATTTCTGAGGTTCGTGCTGCATTTCGATATTGTGCTTTCATAACCTTTAAGATTAAAGATACTGGAGATATCTTATATACTAAGACTTAAGTTGAAACTACACAGAGCAATTGCATTATCTGTGTAACGTAAGTTAATTCTATGGAGTCAGTAAAGTTTCAGAAGATTTTGTTAGACATCACCAATGTTAGCTTTGAAACTCAGTCTGTACTTCCACCAACAACATATAATAGATTTGGTCACTTGTCCTTGTTGAATGTGATCAGTGATTTGTTTTATACACTCCTACTAGACCTAGATAAACCACACTTAAATTACTACAACTTAACTGAGCCTTCAAATCTGTAAAGAGCCACTGAACAACAAAGCCACTGCAGCACGTTCACACTTGAGGTCCACTCCACAACTTAAACTAGCACATACTGCTGGAAGACCTGATCAAATCTCTCCCATATCCAGCACTCTCCATTACTAAGCATGAAAAAATCAGGTAACAGAATACAAGCCAGTAAGACTCACAAAATTTCTAAAGTGTTCGTGCTCTACCCAAAGAGCTAATACAGTTACACTTAAAGCCAAATTGGATTCTTCTTATCCAAACTGGATTGTTCTTATCCTCGCAGAATACTTTTGCATCCCCTTAAAAGAACAACCTGGTTGTCATCACTTTCACTTTATGTGAAGTCTACCAACTTTTCTTTATTTCCCCCCCCCATGAGGATTCCTACTACAGCCAAAGTTCAGATAGCTTACTGGAATCTTCATTTCAAAGTCTACAGTCAGGTCTTACACATATAGGAGTCTGCAGTCAAGAATCTTCTTTTATGTACAACTGGAATAATGTGTTCAGTGCTGTCACTCTCCACATGCAGAGGTCAGGTACAGCATCTCACATCCTCAAACAAATAGAATAGCAGATTCTTGATCTTAGGTGTTCTTCATCGTTCACTAGAAATTGAGATTTTTATACTGGTGGCACGATCACAATCGTCTCCAACTTGGAAGATAAATAAGGCATTGCCCCTGAAATTCTTACAAAGATAGGAAGGAAAGGAGTACGCTTGCTTCCTTAACTAGTCTTCACTTGGCTACACAGTCAGGCACTGGGAATTGCTCTTTTATCTAAACATATGTGTCTTACACCGTTACACTCAACACCCAGGTCGCAAATTCTCCCACAAGATGAGGTAATCCAGGAACTCCAAGGGAACGTACCCATCCTGGGGGTCACGTCGCCTCAGGCGGCCTCCGCTAGAGCAAACCCGGGCAGGCAGAGTGGGGAGCCGACCCGGGCCCGCGGCAGATTCACTCGGCTGCCGACCCCCCCCCCCCATCATTCCGGGGGTTACGGCCCGCTTTAAGCGGGGTGCGCGCAGGAAATGGAAAGGCTTCCCGGCGGCGAGACCGCGACTGCCTCGCCGGCCTCAGGGAGCCAACGGTTCCCCCCGAGCTCCCAACGGCTGCTGCCGCCCGCCGCACCACCGGCCCTCCCCGCACGGGGCCTCCCCGGCAGCGCTGCGCCGGGGCAGCCGAGCGGCGGAGGCGCCCCTAGCCCCCAGAGCCCCCCGCTGAGGAAGCGGCCGCCTCGCCCTTACCATGGCGGCTCGGCGGGGCTGCGCTGGGCTGTGGCAACGGCGGCGCCTCCCGGTCCCGTCCGCTCTCCCTCCGAGGCAGGCCGCGGCCCTGGCACTTCCGCCGTTGCCTAGGAGTGAACATCCGGGTCAGCGCCGCGCCGCCCCGCCCGCCGCCGCCGCGCCGCCAATCAGCGCGCGGCCCGCCGGCCATCGCCAAGTATGGAGCGCAGCGCACGAGCGGGGCGGGCCCATTCCGCGCCGCCGCCGGGGGGCGGGGGGAGGGAGCGCGCGACGGCCGAGGAGGGGAAAGCGCGGCCGGGGCGGGAGGCGGCGGGGGTTGGAGGCGGAGGCAGCGCGACGGCTGGCGGGGGCGGGGGGGGCGGCGGGAGCTACCAACTCCGGCGGGAGGGGGGTGGGGGGGGGGAAGCCCGGCCTGGGTGGAGGCCGGAAGCCGGGCGGCCAATCAGAGCCGGGGGCGGGGCCTGCAGAGGGCGCGCCAAGAGCCCGGGCTCCCTCGGCAAGCGCCGCATCCGCTTCCACGGACTTTTCCCTCCCATCTTTTTTTTTTTTTTCTTTCCCCCTTTTTTTCGTCCTTTTTCCCTTATTTTCCACCCTATCCTTTTTCCCCATTTCCCTCCTCCCCTTTTCCCCTTTATTTCTGTTCTACTTTTTCCTCCTTTTTCATTTTACCTTTTTTTCCTAAGATTAACTGAAAAAAGTGAGCACGAGGCCCACGATTAGCCAGCCTGAACGTTTCCTCAAGTCAACAGGCCGCTGACAGCTGGCCCTTGCAGAGGCAGCGCTGATAAGCATCCTTGCTTAGGCTGCCTAGAAGAGACTCATCTCTTAATTGTTTGGCTCGCGAGTGTGAGTTGTGAGGAAAAAATAATCAGCCTCTGGCTACTTAAGGACAAGGTTAATTAACTGCAAAGGCAAATGTTCAGCCTCCTTTGGCAGCTTAGTCTTTGATTCAGCAAAGCATGTAAGTACCTGCTTCAAGTTAAGCACAGGCTTACATATTTCGATGACTTCAGGGCTTAAGCAGCTGTGATGCAGATATCCAAAATCAGCAAATTTGGGTGTATATACATTTTTTTTTTTTTTGCTTTTTGCAGACTATCCCAAAAGGAAAGCATTTTTTTTCTTAATCTATTAATTCACTTTTACCCATCTCAGATAAAACTGACCTTGATTCCAGCCCCTGCACTTCTGAATTATTTTGGACATGTAAAGTTAAATGCAACTGAACTAGTTACCCCAGGAGAAGATCTGATTTATTACATGACAACATTTTCCTCTAGCTTCTTTGGAACAATTATTTGGCCTGGGTTTCACCAGAGCGGGAGTGCCAGGATCCCAAGAACTGGTGCCTTCCGGCTTCTGCGGTGCAGACTTGGCCCCTGCAAACTAAGCCCTCTTTTGTTGTTCCGTTTACTTGTGCTATGGAAACTGGAAATGCCGACAAGGGGACTCACCCTGCTTCCTGCTCTCCTGTAATCCTCCTGGAGAGGGTGTGAAACTCTTGACAGTGTGTATAATTGCTGCACTGAAATTTTAATAGAAGTTATGTATTCTTAAGAGGCCCCTTTCATTTTTTCCTTGGATGTGATACTTAGTTTTACATCCTTCTGGCAGAGGCTGACCAAGGCCAAGTTCTGATTTTGCATTAATGTATTATCATGGTTGTTAGTGGCTCAACTCTAAAGTTTTAAGTATTAGATCCCAGACCAGAGCTTCCAAGAAATAACAACTCTAACAATGCTTATTTTGCTTAACACGTATTCAGGACAAAACAGCTTTGTTGTTTTGCAAGCAACAAGTTAAATTTCCAGAGGAGTTAACTGTTCAGATATGTGTGCTCAGTTAGGACAGCCAGGATGAGCTGTGTAGTTTAAGGGCACAGCTGTTACGTAGGTAAATTAACATGACTCACATGCACACATAATGGCTGTCACTGTTCATGCAAATTATAAAATCAAAACTTAGATATATTTTGATTACTCTGACAATCTGCTCTCACTACTTTAAGTTCACCTTTGCCCACTTTTGCATTTCTCCCATGCCTTTGTTGGCATTTTTTAAACTGCTGCTCTTTTCAGTGCAGAAACAAAACGAATCTAGCAAGTAGAGGATCGTGATCAGTGAAATAATCTCTCAAGAAAATCAGGAGCTGCATCACTTCACAGGAAAAACAGTAGGACACAAATTCATGAGTTAAGCCATTATCAAATACACCATAAAATGGGAAACAACCTTACCATGTCTAGCAGATAGGCCACGTGACTTCAGAAGGCATTTCCTGTTCTAGATCTTTGAATCCGATTCTTCACCAACTCCAGTCAGCCTAGCCTCTTTGAGGCCAATTTAAAATGTGCAGTAATCTGAACAGGCTTCTCTTGTACAGTATGCAGATCCTTCAGTCCTTATGTTCCCTCAGAGGCATCTAGGAGCAGTAATTAAAAAAAGCAAGTCTGTTCATTACACTAACAAATTATTCATTACAGAGGGCTCCACACATCTTATGTGAATTTTTCCTTGGGGCAAGACCCGGGAGGATAGAACTGATCAACTTGAAAATGAATGATCTAAACTTCATGATTTTTGTCACAAAACTCATGTAAGGCATGCAATGATCACTGTGCTTTTAGTTTAGCAGTTCTTGTATTTAGGAACAACTGTTTCTAGCTTCTTACTGAAGAAATAGAGCAAGAATCATGCAGCCTGGAGTAGTTTAAACAATTTAAGATCCAAATTAATGTTGAGGCCAAGGGAATGTTTTTCTTAGTGGAAGAAATACAAGCACTCTGGAGTTTGTTTTCCTGCTAATAGGTATAAAGAAGAATAAACAGCTGCTTTTTGTTTTCCCAAAAATATTTGCATTAAGAAGATCTGCAGATTCCTTTTGAAACTGATGGAACATCTTTTCAAATGAGGACCAGCTGCTTGCTTTGCTTGTTTATAGCAGGACATGCTTAAGGGAATTTTTGTTGATTGTTTACTGAGATGTAGGACCAGACTCTTCCTTGTAGGCTGCAATTTGCAGTGCAGACTGTAGCTGAGCAGGCAGAAGGTTCTGCACCTCTAACTACAGTTGTAGCCACCCTACCTTCTCCTGAGATTTTGGAGGAGTTGACAGCTAAAAAAACACCAGTTCAAGTCTGTATGTGGCAGACATGCAATAAATCCACAAGTGCTGCAAGATAGTGTTATTAAGTGCGTTGTTAGTTTTGTTCCTCTCCAGAGGTGGTGTTAGCTCAGGGCTAAGTAGGATGACCCTTGTATATGATGCTGTATTCTTTTTTTATTTAATCTACTTAAGGAAAATAATCACTTTAGCAGTAACAGCAACATAACTGGCACATTGATTTTAAGAAGCACAGGTAAAAGACACTTGATTGGCATAAGGACAGCAGTAGTATTATTTCCTCTGCTTACAGCAGGCTTTTTCTTCACATAAGTAAATTCAGTTGGGATTACTTGAGAGTTAGGGCCACTTTGCTAGGTTTTGTTCATATGTTTGTTCACTTTAACAACAGAAAGAGAAATAAGTTTATCCGTTCCTATTTTAACAGCCAAACAACTGTGAAAACCACAAGACAGGTGGAAGAAACAGGTACTGAAAAATCTCTGCTCAAGGAAAAGTCTGATTCTGATTTGATGTTGTGACAGTGAGTGATAACTGCAGAAAGCAAGAAAAGGAAGAAATTTAGCCATAAAAATAAGGTTTCAATATAGCCGCAGAAGACGCGTTACAAAGGCAGCTGAAGAGGTCATCTATACAGCAACCATAAGGCAGGATAGGAAACGAGAGAAGACTGGAAAACATTATTAGCAACAGGAGCTTTGAGCCTGGAGAGTGGCTCGAGAAGAGGCCCAGCCTCTGCGTAGCTCTGCGTTTTGGAACAGTTATTACACAAACGAGCAAAAACAGCCTTTCGATAAGACCGGAAATAACTTCCATCCATTTTGCAGGGTTGTAAAAACCCCAAGCAGGTTTCAAAGGCAAAAGAAGATCCTAACACTAAAATTGCTGGAGCAGATCGCAAAGCCAAGTTACGTCACAAGTCTACAGCTCAGCAGCAGGTTCAAAGCCCAGAGATCTGAGTTTCCCTATATGCAGCTGTATTTCATACAGCATTTTTAAATCTAGGGATGAGACTTATTTCTATTCTCTATGTTTTCTGGAGTTAAGAGCATCCACCGCAATACAGTGCTATACAGATTAGTCGGTACTGGTGCAGATTGCTAAGAGAGGAAAACAAAAACATCCTGTGATCCGCGCCCCAGGGCGCTCTGCAGGAGGCTCGTTAGGTGTTGGCATTCCCAGGCTCTAGAGAGCCGAAGAGAGGTAGGGGACCTGCACCACCACTTTCAGAGCGGTTTCAAGTACTTCATTGGATCTAGTCAGCTTACAGGCGTTTCCCCGCATATCATGACACGGGATCATCCACATAAAGAGAAAAGAGTGTGCTCAAAGGGCTTAGTGTCAGGCATTATGCATCTGTAAAATGAAGGTCTATAAACAAAGGAAGCAAACAATGATATCAGTTGACGGCTTAATGGCCCTACAACACCAGATTCATGTGCAATTAATAACGGTGCTTTTGATCTTGCAATCAGCAACTATAAAATACATATGCTTTCCCTGTATATTTGATTATATTCAGAAAGCAAAAGAATAAATACTTTTTATTAGCATTACAGAGTATTTTTCACATTAAGCCAGAACTTCATAAAGCATTTGCGGTCTGACATGATATGCTTTTTATTTCATCCCCTGAATGAGTTGCATGCATGATGAAATGCTGTTTTGTTTATTCCAGAATTCCACAAGGACCTAAGATACTTGTGAGAAGCTATGTACTTAGAAATAAGGTCCTACAGAAAACATGCCAGGCTTTACTGAATATTATTTTTTCTGTTTGAAGAAAAAGACAGCTTGGGATTTTTAGGTCATATTGCCCATTTTCTTCTATGTCAAACTTGTGGCACTTGAAAGAAACCCATAAACCATCATTGAGGGTTCTCCTAAATTGAGTTCACTGCTGAAAGAGTCTCTGCTTCCAGCAATGGTAAAGTTTAGTTCCTTGGGTTTTATTACTCAGGGTCAGTAAACCAGCAGCATCATTTGATTTGAGGCTGAAAAATGAGCGTTTCTTGGAAACTAATATAGGTAAAAGGTACCTACAACACCACTCGATGGTTTGGAATTCCCTATTTAAACCACAGGTATTTCTCACTATGGAGATCATTATACACACTGACAAAATAGCACACAAACAATATCAAAGTTTTCCTCCAGTTGCAAGGCAGCTTTGCTAAAGGTGCTCTCGTAATGTAAAGGTTTTAAGAGTTTTCCCAATCACTACAGTAACTGATGAGTAAATCAAAATGCTGTATTTAATAAAATAGTATTTTAGTATTTTGTTAGAGGCATTTTCCCTCCTATGCGAAGAATGTTAAAAACAGACTCCAGAACAACACTTTTCACTTCATCAACACCCAAGCAGATGTGCTGTCTGTCTTAAAAGCGTATTTGATTAATGGAAAAGACAGTCAACCTAGCAGTCCATACACTTGCCAAAAATAAGACTTTACCACCAGGGCAGGTTTTTCACAGTGACGACAGGAAAGTCAGAAGTTACACATCACTTGCACATCCGTACAGCTAGAGGCACTGGGCTTATCCGAGGTTGAGCTTTTGCTTTATTTTTATAATGTATTTTGCCTAAATAAATGGGATAAGATCATATTTCATACCCCTCTTTTACAGATTGAGAAACTGAGACTTAATCACTCAACTGAAACTGAGGTGTGCAGAGATGGGCTTAAGCAGGATCACGTTAGAAAGTCACATGCGCAATCTAGTCAGTACCTTGAACATAAGAAAATTCTTTTTTTCGTGCGTTAGGTAACATCCTCATGCACTACTGCTTTATTTCTGCCCAGAAGTGCCAGTCCACATCTTGAGAACATTGTTTGTGTTGAGACATGCCTCGGCGTTGTTTGCAGCCACACTCTGTCTTCACATGTCCAATAAGCTATTCTACAATTGTGTTTCGCAAGATGTGTAGTACAAAATGGGCAAATGTGACCAAGAAATACCTGAAATCCTCGCTCAGTAAAAACTTTACTTCCGTGCTTTGGACTGCTTGTCTAACGTTCTCTTCTTTAAGCACAGAAAGCTTTATAGACAGGAGCTTCCACAAATGTCTTTAGCCTGAGCAAAGTGAGTATTGAGAACATTTGTCAAACTTGGTCATTAGCTGTAGTAATGATGTCTGCAGGCTGTCATTAAAAAAGAATCAAGGAGAAACTGATTGCACCAGAAAGAAACAAAATTTTCCATTCCCTTACTTTTTCCTTGCACGTTGCACTTCATTTGAAGCTTACTAATATACCAGCCAAAAGAATTGCAAGGGCTGGATTCCTTAATACAATAGTTATGGTTCACTAGTTAGAATCTGTATAGAATTAGTCAGTGACATGGACTAATGGAAAAATGTACTTAAAGAGCTGATAAATAGCACTCGCTTGCAGACCTATTCATTAAAAAGCCTCTGTCAATACAGTGCATTAGTTCTTTTCTCATTTCTACTAGGAAAATAAGAAGTGGATCACAAAATAGTACAGATCAAATAAAGATGGGACGCGTCGTAGCAGCGCTTAGTCTGTACTAGAGACGGCCAAAATTATTTAGCAAAAGGCTCAGATCAGTCTTTCCATGTAAGTGCTTTCCTCTGCAGAGATTTTGGGGGCAAACTTCATGTTCATGACAAAAGCAGCTTAAAACAGAATTAGCACAACGAGCTGTGACACATCTTGTTCCATTTTTCAAAGCTCCACTTCCATCAGCTGTACCTGGCAACTGTAGCAGCAAGTATCATGCTATTCAGTATCACATTACATCAGCTTTGCAAAATTGTCATGAAAATACATTAGCGCAGACACAAAATGGACTTGCTTATTAACGTGAATGTGATCACTATGAGAAGACTGAATGATATTTTACTCTGTATTACAAGCTTACTTTCTTAATGCAACTCTATCTAAGCCTTCAGACTATTGTTCATCCCCACAGTATCTGACTGTCTTCCACATAAAATCAATAATAGCAAACTAGACTTAATGGAGTCTCTGGCACTTTTCCCATTTTAGAGCAAAGTCCTGCTGAGGAGGGGGTTCTTTTTCTTCTGACTTAGGATTTAGACTTTTAGTTGTTGTTGCTTGGGTAGCGTAAGGCTGGTAAAGAAAAGTAAATATGGGTAACTGCCTACTAACGCTGATTAGGTGTGGAAAGGAGATGAGGAAAAAAATAAAAATAAAAACAGCATAGTGACAGAGTGCAAGTTTCCTGCCCACGTCTGATTCTCTCCATAACATGAAAGAGCTGTTTTGGGAGTACAGACACAGCAAACTGGGGGCCCACTTACTCAGGCTTTATCAACCGTTTCAAGCAGGTAACTCCTACACTGCTCCCTCCTATACAGATTACTGCTGCTCTTGGCGGAGGGGGGTGTGTAGGAAGGGATTCATGATACTGAAAAAATATGAGAGAAACTACACGCGTATTCTTCAGAAAAGAGGAGATCCAGAGCAGATTAGCATCTAGTGGGGAACATACAGGAGAGATGCTATAAGATTCTTAGAAAAATGTGCCTAGCGCTGGGCACCGGAGTAAGAAACTATACCTTCATCCTTGGGAAGAATCAAGATTTAAAAGAAATTTGCTTGAAGTTTCAGAACAGAAACTACAGGGCAAGGGAGGAGGGCAGCAAAAAGTAGAAGCTAGAGTAAATGATTAATAGAAAAGAAGCAGTTTGATACATTAAAAGGGGTCCTGAAATCCTGGCAGGTGGCTGAGAAGTGGGTTTACAACCCTTCAAATAAGTAGCTGCAGTGAGAAGCTCCTCACCTGTTACAGAAGTAATCTCGAGGGCTGGAGGGGTCTGCAAAAGCAAGTATTTTGCAGAGATGGAGAGCACTTCTGAGTGCATATGCAGACTCTGCCTTCTCCAAGCCCTGTGCTTGGCCCCTTGCACAAGGCACCTGGGAAACTGCAGTTTTGCAGAACAGCAGCAGTGCCTTTCCATCTTAGATTTCCAGTTCTGCCCATTTGCTTGTTTGACGAGCATCTGTTGAACTACTAATCAACAATGTGTTTAAGCAAATGCCTAACTTTTAGCGTGTGAGTAGACCTACTAGCTTAATATATAATTAAAGTTAGGTATCTAATTAAGCAAATTGCTGCTACAGGTTTCTGACCCTATGAGAATTTAACTTCCATTAGATACAAATCAGGAATTTTTGAAACTGTCTGGCTTCTTTCAACCATCAGCCTTTTATTTTTCTTTTTTTCCATATAATTATCACAAACAAAAAGACAGGAAAGAAATAAGAAGAGAGAACGTGAGGGAAACAGGGAGGGAAAGAACTCTGGGACAGCACATGTGGGGCCATGAAATGCAAAAAAAGGTTTTTCAAAACAGCGTGTTCTAAATGTCACCTTGGAGTCACACGATAATAAATATTCAACATTACATTGAAGGGTCTCATTGCCAAGTAACTATAGCAATGGAGGAAAAAGCCTGTCTTTGGACACATTCCCTCCTACCTTAATTTTGCCCAGGGGCTGAGGAGGGAAAGGAAAAGGGGTTCAGAGAATGGACTCTAGTTAGTTAATGGATAACATTTTCCAGAGTCCCCCTCTGATCATTCAGTTCCTCCAGGATTTAACAGAAGCAGACAGAATTCTCAGAAGGAAACTGGATGTTCAAAACAATTACACTGAACTATTCCATCTCCTTAGAAGGGGTTTAGTGCACCAGGTTCCTGATGCAAGGCTGTCAAATACACTGAGAGCCATTATAGAGCAACGTGACCCTTTATAAAGCACCTTACTTGCAGTCCAGCTGCTCGCCACCTCTTCCTTCATCCCTGAACCAACAGAGCTTTCCAGTGAGCTTGCAAGTCTGAAAATGAGTAAGTGTGAAGTGAGACTACGCATCAGCCAGCACCAAGTATTTGTTTTTGCCAAGGGGAAGATTATATTTCTGCATTATTTTAAAATACTGATTTCTGTAATTTTAACTGAGGGAGAGGGGAAGTATCTGGAGTATCTCGACTATCTTTTCTCTCCTGGTATTTTCCAGGACTGAGAATGCTGGGAAGTGCACGGAGGAGCTGGCACATTAGGACGTACCAGTGAACCTGTTGTTTCTGAAAATGCTTTTTTTTTTATCTGGTTAAAGTAAAAAACTATGTCACTCCATTGATATTTTTCCAAGTAACTTGATGCATGGCACTAGTTTTCATACTGACAATACAGTAATGCAAACTACTTTGAGTGAGTTGCAGGGAGAGCAAGAGAGCCAGAGATTCCCTTTACAGGGGGACAGCGGCCTCCTTCATGCAAAACTTTTGAACCTGCAACTACTTGTTTGTGTTCCAGAAAAGGGAAAAAATGCATTTAGATTTTGCAAATTAATTAAAAGCCACAGCCAACTGGGATCATTTAGTAATTTGTGAAGGAGTTAAGCTACACCAAGTATGAAAGTCTTAGATCACTGCTCTGGATCAAACCTAGTCATGCCATTAGGACAGATCAGAGTGCAAACAATAACAAGTGAATTCAGAGAACTTCTGGAAAACTTCAGAGAGTTCTGTTTGATTTCCATTTGTTGACTTGATCATACTTTAGGAGGTTCAGTTTTATAAAGCAATAGCACTTCATCCTTTACATTTGATACAGAAAACTGGAAAAAAAATAGTAAAAGAATAGTTACTGTTAAAAACTGTCCTACCAAGCACGAATAGAGATGTCATCTGAAACATACTCTGTAGTTTTCACAAGGCTTCTGAAGAAAGCTTTGAAGAAGCCTACACATCACTCGGAGTATAAAGTTCCTTACAGCTTGCTTAAAGCTATTTGCGCTTACATTCGCGTTTCTGCAACACCAGTGCACACCTCAGGGCCTGCAAAAATACCTCTTTGAGTTGCTCACGCCCTTTCCCTGGCTCCTTTCTCTAACATGGGCAACCCAACACGGCACATAGCCAGCCAGCCAGCCAGCCAGCCAGCCAGCCCCCCCCCCCCCCAAAAAAAAAAAAAAACAACCTTCCCCTGCCACCACCCACCTCCCCCCTTGACTTCAGGCTTAGGCCGCTCTTAAATAGAGGTCCTCGGGGCTGGCCCCACACGCTTGTGTAGCCTGTGGGATACAAGACTTGTGTGGGTGCTCTGTGAGACTCTACGCGGCTTTACAAGGAGATGGGGGCCCGGCATCGCCCCCCTCCCCCGGGGCCTGGGGGCCCAGCCGAGGCGGCCGCCATCACGCCCTCGCCCGCAGTAACCTTGACAACGGCGACGGGCACGCCGACCGTTACGGGGAGGGCGGGAAGGAAATCTCGCGAGACTTGGTGCTCGGCCGCCCGCCCGCTCCGCGCCGGCGGGTCTCGCGAGAGCGGCGCGCGGGCTTGAGGTGGGAGGGGACGGCGAAGATGGCGTCGGAGAGCGAGCTGGGCAGGAAGTGGGACCGGTGCCTGGCGGACGCCGCCGTTAAGCTGGGTAAGGCCGGCGCGGCGGGGGGCGTGGGGAGGCCGCGGGCCAGGCGCCTCGGGGCGGTGGAGGCGCCACCCCCCAGGCTCCCGGCGCTCGGCCGGGCCCGGCGGCGAAGGGCCACACTGAGGCCCAGTGTCCCCCAACCCCCCGGGCCTCGCCTCAGGGCCCGGCCCCGACCGGCGGTGGCGGAGGGGACCCGCCGGCGGTGGTGGCGGCCTCTCGCGGCCCAGCCGCCGTGTGTCCTCGCGGCCCAGCCGCCCTGTGTCCCCTCGTCGCCCGGGAAGCAGCCGCGCCGCCCCGGGCCTGGCAAGGTGACCTTGGCCGCAGCACCCCCCCACACACACACACACCCACACGATGGGGCCGCCTCTGGCGCCCCCTCCCCCCCATCCCGGCCTTACCGTTACCACGGAGCCGAAGCTTGTTTTTCATCTCCGGTTAATCCCTACTGAAGGTCCCTGAGGGCACCAGGGCAGGCTCCGGTGTCCCCTTGCCCCGGGCGGCCTCCGTGAGGTTCCCTCAGTGCCGCCAGGCAGGTGGCGGCTCGGTTTGATAAATCTCCCTTGCGCCGAGCGGGTCGCATCACGCCGTGTGGACTGCACTTGTTCAGAGATATGCACGGCGTGATACGCTCAGCGCCTTGGCATGTGCCGCCGTTTGACATTGAAATGCTTCCCCTCTGATGTCCCAACCCTGCAGGCCGTTGTGTGTTTTATTTAAGTACGAATACAAGTTTGTTTTTGTTTTGCTTTCCCCAAATTTCTTTATCCTTAAAGTTAGAAACATGCACGTGTCTGTACGATCAGTACCTCCCCTATATAACGTTTCATTAAAGCTGATAAAGTGATTGTAACTATGCACGTGTGGTTCTGTGCTCTTCCAGTGACTGGCTGTCAGACTAACTAGAGGGAGGTTGCAGCTTTAAGGAATGAGTCTGCCCAACGCAGATCTTTAAATACAATGTATGAAACAAGAAGTGAGATATCACACGTGAAGGGTGCGGGTTCTGTGTTGGTGCTGGAGTTTTTTTTTTCTAAAACATAAATAATATCTCAAAAATGTGACTTTTTTCTCTAGTGGTCTTATGCTTGAAAACTGGTGAGGGATTCTGTGTTTTTATTGCCTAATGCTTTTCCAGGCCGATGAGGCACTCTGTGTTTTGGTTGCTTAATACTTTTCCGTTAGAAAAGATGTTTAATTGTTTTGAGTAAACTGAAACTTCCATTGTTTATAGCAGGCCTTTGAAAAGTGTCAAGTGCTCCGGAGCAGTGTTTTGTCTTATGAAATTCTATTCAGGTTTGTCTGACAAACATGTCCAGATATGTTTATGTTTCTGTAGCATTGCTTGTTTTATCATAAAAAATTAAGTATGCCAAATTATAAACTAAAATTTCTTCCGTGCTGCAGCTGTGTAGCATGTAGGAATGCTGTATGTGGAAAACCTCTCTGGGAGGTTGAAAGAAATGGATAGAGACTTCTTTATGATGCAGCATGTCATTCCAGCAGGCTATTCTTTTTCATTTGGTGTTCCCTTCCATCCTGCAGTGGTGATGGATGGATGAAAGTGTGATTATATTTTCTGCACTAAAACTAGACCAAGAATTCCCAGTGTTAGCTCAACGATGACTAGAGGTGTTGAGCAGAGATCTCAGTAAAATTGAAGTTCTTCAGTAGGTCACGTGAAAAGGGCACATGGGCTGCAGTTCTTAATTTGGGAACTGTAGCACTAGACCTAGCGTGATGTCCTCAGACACATATTTCTCTTTTCTGTGATAGCATTTTTCTGTGTTGTGTCCTTTCATCTAGTAATTGATCCAGTAACTGAGACCTCTGTGGTTACAACCTATTTCATAATATTAACAACAAATGGCTTGTGAACTTTGAAAGTTGTAAGAGTCCAGAAGTTGCTTCTGCTCCAGCAGTTAGTGACTGAAGATGATGGTGGCCTTTACATGTGAAATGAGCTGGTGGCTTAGCAATGGGGACTGTTCAACAAGTGCTAACACAAACTTTCTCAGACTGTCTCAGTGGAAATGGTTGTTTTCTTTGCAAGGGCTTCAAAAACTTAAGTGGTTGTGCTGACTGTTTTCATAATGTTACTGTAATTTTTGCTCGAGTGATAAACAAGGACATTGTTGTCTTAGAAATCTCAAGTAAATAATTTTCTTCATTATCTTTCTTTCTCTTGCCTTTTTTTGTGGGATTTAAAAGTTAACCAAATCCTTAGTAGCTCTTTGTCAGACTTTTCCTTTGGGTAGCCGTAGTTTCCTTCCTGCACGTTCCTTTACATCCTTCCTGAGCACGATCGCAAGATACGTAATTCCAGCCAATGGCTGGGGAAGAGAAACATTGTGAATAGCCTTGTGTTTTCCCATTTCAGATATTGTAAGTAAAGAAGGCACTGAATTTCTGAAGCCTTGTGTGCAAGATGGTTTCCTGGTGTCTGTCAGAATTGTAGACACAGGTAGCTCCTATAAATTTATTCGAGAGATGAGGGGGCATGGGGAAGAGAAGAGAGTGAGAAGAGGACGTAGCAGCTATTGGCATACCTCTAATAGCAATAGTACGTTTTAAAATGATAGCAGGGGCTGTGTAGCCTACAGGATTTTTTTAAGCCGTTTTATTTGTAATTGGTTATATAGCTTGTAATTATGCTGTATTGTTTTGGTTGGAAATCAAGTTCTTGGAAGGATTGCCACCAAAATGTCCAAAATACATATGTTTTAGGTTACATCTGTAAGTGCAATATTATATTTTTGACTTCTTGCTCATTCCGTTTGCACATCCTGTAACTTCATACTAAACTCTTTCGTTTTTCCCCCTGCTACTTCAAAACAGAACACAGTCAAATCTGATAAGATAGTATTTCATTTAAAAGAGCAAATGATACTGTAAAGCCTGCACAAGACTTCGAAACATAGTTAAATGCAGTTTAGGTGCTAACCCACCCTTATTAGGGCTGACGTAGTTTATTTATTTGTTTTGTTAATGATGAGAATGTGTCTAGGTAGATCAAATTATTTTTTTTCTTCCCCTTCCCTTTCTAAACCTAGTTGTAACCACACAGTAGGAAGGTTTTGTGCATAGTTGATTGATTTGTGCTTTCTTGGCTGACCAGTCTGTTTCTGTGATGAGCAATCTAGATCATGCTGACTCCAGCTGTGCACAATTTTCAAGGCTGTTCACCTGTGCAATCACCAATATAATTAAACTTTACATTCTATTCTCCTAATACTAATTTTCTTATGCATCAGAAAGTTTACTCCTTTCATGTGTAGGAAAAGAGAATCCAGCTGCAGTGGATTTCTTCTCGAAGTGCAAAGCTTTACGTTCCTATGTCCTCTCCAGCTATCCCAACCAATACTGTTATTAAAAAATATATATATATATCAAGGAAGTAGAGTTCTGTGGAGAAAAGAAATGGAAGTAAATAGTATTGTGGTCATCTTCCATCCCACTGGCTTTCAACCTTGGGCCTCAGATTTGTACTTCTGAAAGACTGACGCTTGCTTTCCTCTGAGAGCACATAACTTTGGACAAATGATTCTTATATGCTGCTCCCAGGGAACAGTAAGGCAGTAAAGATTGAGTGTGTGTTTTGTATTGAAACCGTTGTATTTTTAAATGACTTAAATGCTATAATTTTTCTGCTACTAACAGGTAGTCCTGGGAAAGCTGTTTGCGTCTCCGTTTGTATGTTAAGTTCCCAGGTTGAAGTTGGTTATTTGCAGGAGATGCAGATGTTTTCATGCATGTCTCTGTCTGTCCAAAATTCAGCTTGGAAGCTTCTAAGTAACCGACTGTAGCAATGTTCGTTTTCCTTTAATCCTGTTTTGACATCTGAAAATGAAACTCTCCTGATTCCCTTTTAATAGGAACTTTATTTAAGAGAAGAAAAAACATTTTAAATTCTACTACAGTTTTAGGGTGATTTATTCTGGCTGCATTCTTTTGTCTGCTTGAATAGCTGTTTTTTTAATGGCAAGGATGAACATGTATTGTTTGTGTCATTCCACAGATGGACTTTTTCAGAAAGATTCATTGTATGGATTTCAATTACAGTATTTTTAAATAATGCTTTACATGGTTATCAATAGGATAAAGTCAGTCAATATAATGATAAAACCTGATTACACTTTCTGAAAACTGAATTAAATGTTTTCTAAATATATAAAAATGCTGAGATTCCTGTTCTAAACTGGTTTGGTTTTATTTATTTATTTATTTTACCTGCCTATCATAATGTGGCTAATTAAACTACAAGGACAAGAGACTTACTTTATTTGGAATTTTGTTTTTAATATTGGAGAACATGAATATTATGCAAGCACACAGCTGCACTGTTATTTGGACTTCAGTGGTAATCCTATTTTCCCCTATCATACAGGAGAGGGTCCAATTCTACTAGTCATATCTTGTAGCAGACAAATTAATATAAATACTAACTGCTTATGGCTCACTTGGACTGTGTGGGAGGCAATGCAGCCAACAGAAAGATGTCTCATTTTGAAGAGCTGGACAAGCACTCCTTGAAGAATAGGCTTTTAGTCAAAAGTCTAGCAGCAATATTTAATTACATTGTTAGCAGAACTCTGAATTCATTGCCCACCTAAATATTAAGTGACTGTTATCTCCTTTTGGAAAAAAGACAAAAAGTCTTTTCTTGCAGAGGGGTCCCCTTCATGAATCTAGCTCTCTATTGCCCTAACTGCACTGTTTCCTGGTGTTCTTCCTAAAGGAGGCCTTTGCTTCAGATTTCAGAGCTCATCTCCTCAAAAGCATCTCTACTGTTCCAGGAAGGACTTAAAAAGTGAGCGAGCGTCTCTCTGAGCTGTTTGACAGACCATCTGACCAAGTTGTCCTCCCTAAAGCAACTAGATCAACTAACTAGCCAGGTTGTGAGTGAAAGTGAGGGAAGTCCTGCTGGTCCCTTCTTCCAGACTGTTGTGGACTTCTGCTGGGCAAGACAGCCTGACAGAAAAACTGTGACTGGGCTCCCCAGGACAAGAGAGACATGGAGCTACTGGAGGGAGTCTAGCATAGGGGTATGAAGATGATCAAAGGGCTGGAGCACCTGCCCTATGAGGAACGGCTGTGAGAGCTGGGCCTCTTCAGCCTGGGGAAGAGAAGACTGAGAGGGGATCTTATCAATGTGTACAAGTACCTGAAGAGAGGGTGTCAGGGGGACAGAGACAAACTCTTTTCAGTTCTCCCGTGTGACAGGACAAGAGGCAACAGGCGAAAGCTGAACCACAGGAAGTTCCGCCTGAACGTGAGGGGGAATTTCTTCGCTGTGAGAGTGACAGAGCACTGGAATGGGTTGCCCAGAGAGGTTGTGGAGTCTCCTTGTCTGGAGATATTCAAGGCCCGCCTGGATACAACCCTGTCTAACATACTCTAGGTGACCCTGCTTGAGCAGGGAGGTTGGAGTAGATGATCTCCAGAGGTCCCTTCCAACCTTACTGATTCTATGATTCTTGTTCTAATTGTCCCTGTTTCTTAGCTGGGCCAGTAGACGTCAGTAATGGTCAACCTATATTGGATGGGAAAGGAAAAGCCTGATTGCCAACCCTCACAGCTAGACTTGCAAAAGCCCTAAGTGTGAATGTGTTCACTCCAGCAAAACTTTTTTTTTTCTTTCAATGTTATTGTTGTCGCTAGCGGCATCATTTTATTACAGTAAGACAAGACAGAGTTTTCTGTCAGAATTGTATTGTCCATATTATGAGTATCTTGCTGGTCAGGTATATATGTGCATCTAATGCGAGTGCAGCTCTCATTTTTGTTGAAAAACTTGATGTGCCCTGTTGTCTCACCAACCCGTTGGGCACTCTGGATATGAACCGTTTCTGGCCAGACTACAAGACTCTTATCACTGTGATTGCTTAGGAGGTCGTGGCTAACACTGATACTTCCAGCTGCTGTGTGTCCATGTGTGAAAGTCCTGATGTTTATCTAAGGTTAGTCTTTGGATAGCGGTTGAACAGCAGGAGTGCTTGGGGGCAAAAGTGCCCCCTGAAAACATATCGAGATTTTTACATTGTTCTGGGATTTGGATACTCTTATTTTGTCATTCCAAGTATTACGTGTTGCTGCAGTCAAATGCAAGAACAAAACAAACAGACTTTTTTTCCTGTTTCTTCCTAGATTACTTAGTATATAGTTTCACTGCGCTTTCTTCCAATATCCTTCCTCATCTTTCTTTCTGCTATGTAAACAATCCACGCAACAGGGGAGATGAGAAAGAAAGCTTCAAAGTTGGTATTTGAAGAAAGTCTGATTTCTGGCACAAAAGGCATAGCTAAGAGGCTGTTTAAAATTAGTTCTCTCAGTAAATAAGTGATTGCATGGTCTCAGATTTCTAACTGATGCGAGGTGCTATTCTGTGAAGGTTCTCTTATAAGAAAAAGACTCTTCCCCATTTTTGCACAATATTTATCTATGTATCTTGTCATGGATTTTTTTTTTGGGGGGGGGGAGGAGAGAAACACTCTTCAACAACAACAGAAAATGGATAGTTTGAGATAATCTGAGTGTTTTATTTGTTTCTAAGATCTTCATTTTTTTTTAATGCTTCTTTACATCAAGCAAATTCTAGTGCTGTACTGAGCAGATGCTCACGTGAGACCTCCAGTTTGTCAGGCCTGTGGATGAGAACTGGTGTTAAACCTTAAGGCTATGGCTTTCACTGTCCCAAAAGTCAAGTTAAGTTACTGAAACTATTGCAGGATTTGTTTTGCTGCTAATGGAAATTGTCTTTTTAGCTGAGAGGAAATCTTCTCTGTCCTAACTAGTTAAGGACTAGATTGCTGAAATCCTGTTTCAGAGAGTCTAGTCCATACAGAGTAGTTGCCACTTTCTTAGAACTAGTAAGCCATCTTCCAGGAGCTGCTACATGATTTTGTTTTAATAATTTATTTTATTTGAATGTAAAACAACAGAACATGAAGGCAAGGAGGCTGAAGTTGTGTGGTTTGTATTTGGGCATAAGGAATGGGAGAAGAGACTTATCTGATGACAAAAAGAAGATTCTTAAATAATCGGAAAGCTTCCGAATGCCACCGTAACGGCAACACCTCTGCCAAATGCCAATGAGCAGAGTTTAATCCTTCTATGTTAAGCTTCAAACTACCAAAGACATGTATATCGAGGTGTGGCTGTCTTGATAGCTGCTTCAGCCTGTAGCTAGGATAGCCTAGGAAAGAACTGCATAGTATCTCGGTTGTATGGACTGTTGATTATGTTTATAGAAAAAGCTTTTCCCAGATGTTCTTCTGGGGCAGGAGTCCATCTTAAAGATTTATGTTTCTCCATGAGATGCTTTTATGATGTCCTGTTGGGTATATGGCGCGTACTTGTCTGTGTGTTAGATTGATTTGAGGTACCATGACATTTTTCTTGGAAGAGGTATGAGCCAGAAAAGTAGAAAGAAAAAGTTTCTTAGACTAGGCTCTCTGCCTAATGCCAATTCCTCCTGGTTCTCTTGGTACATAAGCAGCCAGGAATGCTTATGGGGGAACGGGAGTAACGTGTCCACAGAACCATCCTGTCCCATGTTGACAATGACTGTAAATGAGTTTTAAGCTGAATTGATAGAGGTAGGGTGGAAGAGCCTGGTTTTCTAGTTAAACATTTTAAACTGTCAGAGAAGGTGAAAAATGTGTTGCACTCTTTCCTGTGGCCTTTTCCTCCAAAGAGTCTGTCATGCAAGAAAGGGAGGGAGACCGTGCCCAGCATGGATCAAGCCCTTAGCTTTTCCATGTTCGTTTGTTTTTATTGTAAGATAAACCTTTCATGTTTTATTGTTATGAAGTTAAAGCCTGGCCTAGAGGTGCTGATCTTTAGTGGAAACAGCTGCAGACTGAGTGTCCCTTGGTCAGGTGGGAGGCTCTTTGAAGCAACATGTTGCCTCTTTTAAAGGAAATTGAGCATGAGAACTTAAACCTGTAAAACTCATCAGCAGCTCTGCCATTGTTTATCTCTTGTGTAACTTTATATAGAATTAAAGTGAAATGCATTACTTTGTTTCCAAGAAAAGATGTTTTAGCTCCCCCTTGGTCTTGGAGACGCAGGAAATGACCACACAACCTCAAATACTTCCTGGTGGAATGCAGATGAGTGACAAACTGTCCACAGAAATAGCTTCTTAACCAGGCAGGGTACGAAATTAAATGCAGCTAAAGCTTCTGGTTTTAAGTTAAAACCAATACTGACCATTCAAGCCAATTGGAAAAGAGCAAATGTCTATGCACTGGCTTGCACAAGAGGGGAGATGTGAGCCTTTCTTGTTGAAAGGGGTGTTTTGATAAGCAACGTTTCTCAGCATAATTTCTAGCCCATTTTTCAGTGGGAAGTGGAAAGAACCTGACTTTGGGATCAAGGAAGTGAAGAAGGCTTTGTTTTTCAAGTTGCCTTCTTGTATAGAAAACAAACAAACAAAAAAAATTAGCTGTTGGATTTCCGCTTTTGTTTCCCTGTAGCTTTTCGTTAACCTAGAGCAAGGCCCCAGATCTGTTACCATCTTCTTTCTAAGCTAATCTACCGCTGTATTCCTCTCTCGGTTGGAGTAGAGTGGGGTGATGGCCTCTAAAACTGACACTGTGGTGTTTTTTTTGTGAGAAGCAATTAAAATAAAAATCCTTTTTCTGGAACCAGACTTTCACTTCTTCAGAATCTTGTTTGTAGGCACCACAGTAACTATAGTTCCATGGTCACCTGTAGTGATTGTTCTGCTTAAATGAATGTGGTAGGAAAAAACTTAGAGAAAACATATCCTTCTGTCTTAAAACGTCTGTCATGCGAGATCATGCTTAAAAACGGTGCTGGGCATTAGTGTGGAGGAAGACCTAGATTTTGTTTTAGGCCTTGTATTGATTTGCAGTTGGCAGAAATAATATATTTTTCACCCCAGGTGTGTTCTGCAGCATCCCTGATGGCCAACAGGAAATGGCACTGATGGCATCTGTGTGGTGCCCTTGCAGATGGGGGTGTAATTGAGAGTGCATCTGAAGGAGGGTAGAGAATACAAAATAATGCTTTATAGATGTAGATAGCAAGATAGCTACTATATTAACTGTAGTGACTTTCTTAGCACAACCTTTTTTTAAAGACAAATGTAACCAGTCTGCAACCACACTGGTAAGCAGGCTTGTGGGTTTGACTGGTAACATGGAAAATGTGGCGACATTAGCAATTGCTTGGGCTCTGCATCTAGATGATGCACAGTTTGTCATCCTGTAAATCATTTCTCATTGATTAGCTAAACTGTTTGGATTGGCAGAGGGAATCTTTCCTTGGAAAGGAAGCACAGAACAGTATCGCTCCCTGCATGACGGGCCGCCTCAGCCGGACAGTTCAAACAACGCCTAGGGCTGTCTGAACTGAAAGTAATTGCCTCCAAAAGTCATATTTGGACCTAAAGTACAACAGCCCAAACCAAAAAGGCGGCGTAACTACGTATTGTAGAAGACAGTCAGAGGGAGCCAGGTCGGAGGGCCAAACAGTTGTCTGTTGGATGAATTCTTGAAGATAGTAATTATCCTTAATAGCATAAATATTTGGCTCGAGCCAACACCAGCTGCATTATAGCAAAGGTACAGAAGGAAGGCCCTTCTTGGGGAGGGGGAGTGGAGATGTTAGTATGGATGAACTACTGCTCTTACTAATCCATGATGGCTCTTCCACTCTGACCGTAAATGCTGGGCAGTTGTGCAGGATGAGTAGAGTTAACTGTTTATAAAAATAAATAAATAAAAAATTCTCCAAGTATTTTATCTCTCACTATCTGAAGTACAGAAGAAGCCTGAAGCTCTGACCGGACATCTGAAGAACCGAGACTTTCCTTAGCTGTGCGAATGATTAGAGTGAAAACCTGACCTTCTGCGAAATGCTCAGTTTCTGGGATGTCTGGGGGAGTTGTCAGGACCACTTGGCAGGCGGTCAAAGTTCTTCCCTGCAACTGCATGTTTTGTAAACCTGCTCTAAAACTGTAATGACCTGGTAAAGCAGTTACCTTTATCACAATTGGATCAAGTGAAAATATGTAATAACACAAAAAGTTTTCAGAGCAACTTTGCTTTCCATTTCTCAGTAAATACAGATAGTGAAGTCAACTGGAGGGTAAATATCAGGGGTTTTGTTTAGGCAGTCATCTCTGTTCCAATATTCAAGAGTGTTTTTTTTTTTTTTAATCAGTGAAAAGTATAAGATGCCTAACTTACTAGGCAGTACAGTGAGTATTGTTTCAGTGATCTGTGCTTCAACAGGAGCAACCGTTAGTGTACTTTTTGCAAGGGAAAAGGTTTAAAGAGCAAAAGGAAACGGAAAAAAGATTACCGCTGTATGCCAAGAGGGTATAGGATTCTTTGGCATTGTTCTGGACTTGACCCACTTAGTAATGCGTTCAACAGGAGCTTAAAAAAGGATTGCATGCTTTTAGGACTACTTTAAAAAGAAGTTTTTTAATTAATAAAACTCAGTTATGTCAGGTAGATTTCATGCATTAAAATAAGAGGGGTTTTTTATTTTATTTACTTATGTTGTAAAATAAACCTGAAACTAATGTTTTTAGGGAGCATACATATGGCCTTTCTAACTGTTGTCATTAATGGATATAACTAAAGGTAGAATTTATCCCCTGGACTCAAATTTTTCAATGTTATTTATTGGGTTTTGGGAAGAATTTTGCAGACTTGCCTGACTTCTTACAAGAAATCATGAGCACACCTTCCAAGGAAAGCAGAAATTATTTTTAAATATGCCAACTAAGTTCTTTAATGGTGCTGGATAAATTTCTGAACTGCTGCAATTATGTCTATACAGTATAAGGATGTGAAAAGTCATTCATTCCTAATGTGTTTAAATACACTCTATAATGAATGTTGTGGATGTGAAAGATAAGCAGCCTGGAGCTTTCCTTTGCAAGGTATAGAGTAACACAAAGCATCAAAGTTTCGCTGCCCTCCGGACACACGTTGAAGTAGTTAAAGCAGCGAGATAAACTAAATAAGATATTCATCTGCAAAATCTAAAGCTCAAGGACCCAATAATTCATTTAAGTGTTTCTCATTCAGTGACAATGAGCCAAATAAATCTTTCTTCCACATTGTAAACGGTGACAGAAATTCAGTAACTTTCCCTGGGATGAGGATTTAGTTTGTTTCCCAAATCTTTCCAATTGTAATGTTATTGAATGGATAAGGATTCACATCTGAATTAGCTACCTAAATACATTTAAGAAAATAAGAATTATTTTTTCAAGAATATTTTTATTTTTTAAGAGTACTTATTTATTTGTTTGTTTATTTTGGTGTGCTGAAATACTATCTATTTTGGTATTTCTGAGCCAGAACAAAGGATTAATGAAAAGAACTGAAGTATTTTCCATTGCTATGCATTATCTTAGTCCTCACTTGCTGCGTTTTTTCTTACAGGTGCTGGATTTGGATTAGGAATCGTTTTCTCAGTCATCTTCTTCAAAAGTAAGTATATTGTACTAACCTTGACTGCCTGGTTTCGTAACTTATGTCTGTGTAGGTGCACTTTAAAACCAAGAAATCTTTGAGGCATGTAAGACTTAATTGGCGTGTTGTACCAACTCCTTCATTATTGCTCATTTCAGCTGAAATACAGTTATCTAAACTTCTAGCTGCGGTGTAATAAGGTTGTTAGATGTGGCATCTCTCTGAATTCCTGCTGTGCTCAACTCAAGTTTTGGAATTACAGAAAACCCTGAACCAAATTACTAGAGCCAGGTGTCTAGACATAATCTTATGCCAGTCTTGCTAGGGTCTTAAAGCTAATCTCAGTTCTTCTTTTTTTTTTTTTTTTTTTTTTTTTTTTAATTATACATTGTTAACAAAGTAATTTTCAGTTATATCTTGAGTTCAGAGTTCACCCTCTAATTCTAAATACAATATCTTATTACTTACTCTTGTTATTTTTCTGAAGTGTTTTTTGTTGTTTTTTGATAGATTCTAGGACTCAGAATTTGAATGCCTAATATGCATCTTCATAGTCATTTATTCCTTCTAGGCATTTGTTTGACAAGACTGTCACTGAAACAGGAATTCAAGATCTTTTTTTTAATTTTGTTTTTTTTCCCCTCTGCTTACCTTCCCCACAGGAAAGACATGGCCTATTGCTTTTGGGTCAGGGATGGGGTTAGGAATGGCTTATTCCAATTGTCAGCATGACTTTCAGTCTCCATATCTTCTCCATGGCAAATTTGTAAAAGTAAGTACCGCTACTGGTTACTACTAATTATTAGCATTAAATGGTATATCTAGACACCGTTTAAATCGGAATTCCTGTCCCTTTCCCAAAAAGTACCTGTTAGAAGAAACTTGTGTTCCCCTACTCTTACGGTATTTTGAATATCTGGTGCATAGGATTAGCGGATCCTGCAGGTAGCTTTTCCCAAAACTCGTAAACACGTCTAATACAATACATATTAGAAAAGCTGAAAAAATAAGAGTAACATTCTGTCTTCAGCCTTGGAAAGGGGTGAGCTAGGAAGAAATTTTAAGTCATGTCAGGCATGTGTTTCAGTGGATCTGCCTGTAGAAGCAAGGCTTTAATCTTTTTGCAACATGAAAACTCATCATTCTTAAGTTTTGTGGCTTTTTTGTCTGGATAGTCATGTAATAGTCTGAAGAAGTTGTACAGTCTTAAAAGTATTGAAGAGGATAATTCAAATGACTACTGAGTGTTACCATCACCAATGCTGAAATAAAATATTTAAAAATAGATTGATTAGAAGGAACCATCCAGATGCTTACAAACTACCTATAGTGACTTGGAGTGCACTAGGTCTGCAAATGAATTCAATTAATATTCTCTATTTCTTCATAAGTAGAAGTTGGGACTATTCTTGTGCTAATTTATTGTTGTGGCATGTAGAAAAATTGGGTGTTTTGAACCTGTGAAGCCATGTACTGCTAAAAGCATTTCAGTGATGCCTCTCTGAACACATCTCTCAATTTGGAGAGACGTCCGCCAGGATGTATTTACAGTTAATTTATTACTTTAGAAAGTACTCAGGTAAGATGTTCTGCCAGAAGCATTTCATGGCAAGTAAAAAAACAAAACAAAACAAAAAAATCGATCATGTATATCTTTTTGGCTTAATAAAAGTGTCTTGAAAATATTTTTAGTTTTTTTCCAGATGCATCTAGAGGTGAAAGTTAAGTCTGGTCCTCCTCAGATTTATTGGCAGATTGGCTTTTACCAGCCGTCTGCAACCTTACCAGACATACCTGTTTGAGAAGAGTCTCTCCAGTTGACTAAAGAACTGCAAACAGTCTCAAGACTCTTGAACTACTTCTCCAAAATAAAATTCAAAATAAAGTCCTTTGGATAGCAGTACAGAGTAACTGGGCCTTATGTCCAGCTGATAGAGCATTCCGAGCTACATCCCAGTGATGCTCTAGAGCCAGACATCCGTGCACGATTCCTCTGGACAGATCTGTTAACGTGAAAAACGAATTAGTTTTCTGCTTCATTCTGAGTGTATTCTTCCAGCTTAGGTCCTCAAAAAGAAACTGAAATGAAATGTCTATGATTTTCTGTGAGTGGAAATGTCTTGTTCACATGTTCTGAGAAAACAGCGTTCACTGAAAGATGCTTTTTACTAGGGATACTGGGCAACAGTAAGTCGACCCGTGGGTCATCCTGGTAGGGGGTTTTATTTGGATTAAGGTCTAATCTGTGCTCTGAAGCAAGGGTGGTCCTTCGATGCATGAGGTAATTGAAAGGACACTTCCCAGAAGAAGCACAGCTGCCTGCATGGCACAAGACTAGACAAATAGTTTCCAGCACACTGTCTCCGCTAGCTTTCTCTGGCACAAAGAGGCTGAACATGCTGAGAGAGGGAAGAGGCAGATGAAGCCATCTAATGGTTAATGTCATTAATTCTCTCCAAAATGTAGTGTCATGGATAATGGCTCCAGGGTTATTACAGCAAAATTATTTCATTTCTGGTGGTTAGGAGCATTGGAAAATATTGTTGCATTATCACTCATCTGTTTTTTTCCTAGCAAATACCGTTCTAACAAAACTCTTTAGGACTTCCTTTACAAAGCTGGATTTTTTTGTTCAAATACAAACTTGTCAGAAGAGTCTGCAAGACAGATCAGCTTTATTTAAGAGAGAGAGAGAAATAGAACATGGATTGACTTGAACGGAAGTTATTTCTAGTTTTCTGAACCTGTCAAGTTCATATGCTCCTAGGATAACTGAGATTGAGAGGGACTTTAGGAAGTCATCTAGTCCAACCTCAAACCACAATCCACTGTGAAGTCAGATGAGGTTAGTCAAGGCTTTATCCATTCTGGAGTCTTGATTCTTCAGAATCAAGTTTTTGATTCTGAATTCTGAGTGAGAATAAGACAGGACAGAGGACCCTCATTTTGCCAAATAAGCAGGAGATTACAAAGCAGCTTCGCACCCATTCTGGTTGTAACTGTCATCACACTGCCCAGTCTCTGGATTATTAAATTGATGACACCTGTAGAAGATTCCGTTCATCTAGAGCAAGCGACCATTTAAAATGCAGTAAAACTCAAATCAGTAGTTGTAAGATTCTAAGGGCTCTAAGTCCTACGATCAAATGGCTTTCCCTGTGACTTTACCTGAAGTTAAAATTTGCATCCAGCAGTAATTCCTAGGCTTAAAATCATATGGCTGAAAATCAAGTTGCCTAGGTTGCCTCACAAAATGTGAAGTATCACTTTCCAGCTATTTAGCCTGTATTATTTATCACCAAAAAAAACTGTACTCTTGTAGCAATGTGGATTGTATTGTTTTGCAACAATATGAAGAGAGGTTCATCAAATGGAGCCTTTCCTTCTGCCCTTTGTGGAAGTGGTTTCTATCTAATAGTACAGATTATGAGTAGTTAACTTGAAAGCACAATAATTTGGGGGGCTTTTGAAGTACCCAGTTTATCAGAGTGGAGGCTTATGTGCATGAAAACATGACATGTTTCCTTTATGAAAATTAACTGCTTAACGTCTTCATGCTCAACTCCTCAGTCTAACTGAGGATGAAAATGTTAGCCTACCTTCTGGAAATATTAGGAGGCTTAGTGGCTTGCTTTACATCGTACGGTGCCTTCCATGTATGGAACCCAAATGGCTTTTTAATAATGTAAGCCTTCTTGCTTTACAGGAACAGTGACTAATGGCTAAGACTATCCCAGTGGGAAGGAAGGAGAAATCAATGATTATTCCTCAGGAATACTGAAGTGCCCCTGGAATAAGCCAACATTCTTCAATAACGATCACCAGTAACTCTTTATACTCCAACAAACTGTTTCTGTACATGAAACAAAGTTTTGTTCGTTGTTTTGTATCTTGTGTCTGGAAAGTGCAAGGAAGAGCTCTTCTGGGAAATAAATAAAGCAAAAATGGCCTTTTCTGGTGTGTTGACTTTGTATGTGAGTGAGAGCGAGAGAATGCAAGGAGAGGACTTCATTTTGAATACCTAGCAACTGTGACCACCTGGGTAAAGCCACTGTGAAAGTTCTTCAGAAAAGACAGCCGTCGAATGTTCCTCTCCACTCTTGAAAAGCAACCCCCATCAAATATACAGTTCAAAGAAGCATTCCCACCTCATAAATCACCCGCTAGACCCCTGCTGCTGGTGCCGGTGTTTGGAGAGGAATATAAATACTCCTATGTCCTGTTTGTTCAGTTGCCCTTTAGAACTGGAATTTTGTCCTCTCCAAAGAGGCATAATAGAAAAGGGCAAATCCGAGCTGCGTGACTAACTCAGCTAGCTGATGTCTCTCGAAGCTTTGAGTCATGGAGTGAACAAAGTTTGAAACTCTCCTGGTACAGTGGGCTAATTAAACAGATGCACAGGTCATCTGGCTCGGAGCCTACATTTTAGGTTGATTGTTTTTTCATCCTTCTTCTGTGGGAGAACGCTTAGATTTCAGTGTCTGGGAATGGGTCACAAGTATTTAAAGCTATTTATTGCCTTGGCAAGTCACGGATCCAAATACTCTCTTGTACTTTACGTTTACCCCAGTCCTTGTAATTATTTGTTGGCATGTAGCCTACCGCTCCTCTCCTGACTTGAGAGGTCTCCTTCACCGCTTCTTGATTCAGTGCATTTTTGTAACTCTTGAGATGGCTCTTAAGGGCTTCTCTTCTTCCTTCCAGTTAAGATGCTTGCTGCATATTGTCTGGGTAGCACAAGCTGCAAATACAGATCTGATAAGACAGAAAGAGATAGCTGTATGTTGATAGTGAGCTTTCCCTTATTTAAAGCCTGTGCTGCTCCATGGTGAGCACAAGCAGATGGAAGAATGACAACAAATTCCTCTCCAGAAAGGGGAGACAAGGGAAAGCAAGTTGCACAATGTTTGTTTTTTAAACTATGCCAGAAAAGGAAGGGGGTGGACTGAGGGGCAGTCTTTTGAGTTTAGAGAGCTTGAGAAACTCCTTATCTTATTGAGCAATGGGACTGGGATTTGGTCTGGGTACTCCAGGAGTCCTGCACCAGCACCTCCCCTTGTGCATGGATCCTGCACCCTGAAGAGACATGTTGAGCTGTGCCCAGAGTCAACAGAAGCCGAAGAGAGGTAGCCTAGAGCAATGGACTTGTGAAACAAAATAGCTTTAATGCCAGAGCAGCATTAAAGTTTGTTAAAGCATAATACCATCCAGGACTATTGCTTGAGCATGTCCTTGTTTTTCCACCTCCTCCCTTGCCGGACTGCATTCATCAGTCAGGTCAAAACAGCTTATTGGAAACAGGATCTCTTTCTTTCTTCCCATTTTTGAATCATTTTATCTGGCCCCAATTTTTAATTTGAACTATGTACGTTGGAGCCATAGCTCCTCTGTGGTTTGGAAAGTGTTTTTATTGAGTTCTGTGCGTGTGCTGCAATGCTAGCAGTCTGGGAAGCCAGTGGATTCAGCTGGAGAGAAGAGCATCAACCTGGGCAAGCAACTGGAGACTAAAGCAGAAGTGCTTGCGGCACTCTGGATATAATCACTCCCACCATGCAGAAAAAAGCATGGGTTAGTGCTTTGTGTTTTGGCCCGTGTTGATGAGTGCCCCTTTTGTTTAGTGTCCCTGGTAATTATGAAATCGGATGAGTTGTCCCTCGTTGGTGTGCTCTGCTTTTGTTCAAATAGGACTTACCAGAGTTAGTTCTTTCTTAATCTGATCTGCTGTGGGCTGTGATCAAGTGGTCCTTCCTGACCCTAGAACTCAAAGGAAAGCAATAGCTATTCGCAGTGTGTTATTTATTGCTAGAGTGCAAATGATCAGAACAATTTTTTTCGCTTGTTACTGTGAAGTTCACTAGTGTAAGTGTGGAAACACGATCGTACGCAATTTTACAAAGTGGAATTTAAATTTTCTCGTTGCTCTTTTTCTGTAAAGGGGGTAAGAACTGAATGTATTTGTTTTTTACCTCTGCCTCGTTTTTTGCACTGTACACGTGTATGTATACACACACACACACGTATAAGTAGCACATAATTAATCTGTACCTGTTTTGGTTTAATTAAAATTGTATTATTCAAAGCCTATTTTTGAACCTGTCTATATAAGCTGTGCAAAATATCTCTTTTTGAGGACAAGTCTCCTGTTTCCCTCTATGGGAATGAGACCATACTGTTCCCAACTGAGGTTGGAATAGGAATGGTTTCCTGCTGCTTGATTTCTAATTACATAAATGGAAGGGGAAAAAGTGGAAATTCTAAGTACCAAAAGGCATGTTAAATTTAGTATAATACACTCATCTGGAAACTATCACATTTTTCCTTCTTCTTAAGCCTGCTGAAATCATTGCTTCGTCTAACTGTAGCGTGATTTGGACCAGTACCAATAAGTGCAAACAAGATAGGCCTAAAAAAGTCAGGTGTGCCTACCCAAAACTTAATGAGAACGTTAAGTGGAGAAATTGCTGTATCACCCTGGTGCAATTTTAATAGGAAAATGGTAGGTATAAAGTGAATAAAGAAACCATATCTTTATCTGAGGGAAGGGGAAAAAAAACTGTTTGCTGAACAGAACTGTTTTTGAGCTTTTAGCAACTCCCTGAATGCTTGACTGGCCACAAATCTGACTCTTAACAGCTTGATTAGATGTCTGCTGAGGCTTTGAAATGAATAAACAAGTCACGGAAAAGCAGAGACTGCAGGAAAAAAAATATCAAGCTGCTTTTCTATTGTTTATCTGAGTTCTTCATGTTTGATCAAGATACCGTCATTTCTTTGTATTTCAATCATGCCTAGCAGCTGTAGCCAAGATCAGGACCTTGCTGTATGTGGTGCTGTACGCATAAATAAAAACCAGTCCCTGCCCTGGAGAATTTACAAACTAAACAGATGGGATTAAGGGAGGTAAAAAGGTTTATAATTCCCATTTTCAAGACGGGCGAAGCTGTAGCCAAGGTCAGTAATAAGTCTTGGAGGGAATGTGGCATGCAGCTGAGACTCTAATTTGTGTCTCGAGCCATTGATTCAATCAGCCTTCCTTTCTGACTTTTTTTTTGCTTGGCAGGTCGTGGAGTCTCAGGGGAAAGCTGCCCACTTGATAGTCGGGGAGACTCCAGAAGGGTATGTTCTGTAACCATTTGCTGAACTGGCGTTGCCCCAAATTCTTCATAGAAAATCCCCTGTGAGCTGGCAATTCTGTTGTCTTGTCCTTAGATGATTCCTTCTAATGGGTACAAAATATTGACATCCTCAATATTGACTTCAGTGTAAATCTGAGTCGGTTAAGGATATAAGTTAATAAAACGTATTCCCAATTCTTTGCATCACGACCACATCTAGGAGCCTTTCTCAGGGAATAGGGTACTGTTGTGTTAAATGCAACGTAAGCATAGTACCAGAAGCTGGTCACTGCCTTAGTAGATCGCAGTCCTAAATGTGAAATTAAGTAGCAGTTACAGATAGAGGGAGGAGAGCAAGGGGACAGTATCATTCAAGTAGTAGAGACACAATGGTGATGGCATAACTGTTAACTCTTGCAGCGAGTTCACAAGGGTGATTCTGCGAAGGAAAAGGAATTGGTGTGCCGGATGTTTTCACCGAGTTCCCCCCAAGGTTCTGGAGCAATGCAGAAAGAAGTGCGAAGATGCTTGCTTTCAAAAGCAAGCACTTGGGTGGATGACTGGACTCAAGGAGGCTGTGGTTATCCTGAGAGTGAGAGAGAGGCTGGAGATGGTAGAAAAAAAAGTAGAGCTATAGCTCTTAATGCTTCAGCTAGAAAGGAGAGGCTGGTGGCAGAGCTGGGGAGGATGTGCTAGGAAAACCACTTCTTGCAGCAGTATTCTGAATCAGCAAGGCATTGCTGACCCTTTCTCTTGCTCTGGCCTGGCTGTGTTTTGTTGCTTCCCCTCCCCTAACACGCACATCCTGACAGTAAGACATAAACTAACTTTCTCTTCATTGTCTCCCACCCCGCCCCTGCCTTTGTAAACGGGACCGGTGCGAATTTTGGCTCGCTGGCTCTGGTAGGCAGCTGTACGCAGTGCGTACTGTGTCTTAACTGCTCTGAGAGTCCAGCATATAGGCCACCCACAGTGAAATGCCTGAGATTGAAACGAAATGGGAACATAGTTTATGGAAATTCAGCTGTGGATTGCTGTTTCTCTTGTGACTTCTGGCTGTCAGCACTTAGCTGTACGGCACTGCTGGCTATTTAGAGCTGGATGTTCCTTGTGGTGGATAGTCACCTCCTGTATCTTATAAAGATGCTGAAAAAGTTGGTGGTGGCTAATAAATCACTCTTCATCTATAGTCTTTATTGGTATTGCTTGTAGGGACTCCAGCTCTGGGTTAGGAGTGTCTTCCCCTTCCTAGAAATGGTCATGCCCTTATCAGTTCAAATTCAGTTCATAAATCTCATGTTGTATGAAGGAGTATGTTTCTTTTTAGAAGGTCTAGAGGGTATTCTTCCTCCTTCTCAGTGCTGTGCTGAACTAGTGACTAACAGCGTAACCCAAAGCCATTACTAATCCCATGAGCCATGCATTCCCTGAGGATTTAGGAGTCCAGTGGTGATAAAAGATTTCTAACTAGCCATCGAGGCACAATGTTGTTCCCCTGGGAATAATGTGCATTTTATAGGCTGATTCGAAGAGAGCTAGATTCAGCTCTGACTTGCAGGCTAGGTCCAGAGGACCTAGCTGCTTGGAGGACAGTTATGGCTCCTACAGTTTTCCCTGCTTGTTTGCCAACATCCATGTTTTTTTCAGAGAATTTTTTTTAAGTTCCTAAGTTTGCAAGGCCATGGGTATGGCATCCTCGGCCAATCGCATTTTTCATCCTGACTGACTCTCCTAGCAATGCAGGCTGTATTGGGTCTAAGGCCTGGACAATCCACCTCTCTCTGCAATACCCAAGCACTCGTGGGTTGGCTTTTATCTCCAGCCCTGACAAGGATAACCTGTGACCCTAAGCAAGTCATTTAATCTCTCTGAACCTCAGTTTTCTCCCCTGTAAAATGGAAGTGATGCTACTGTCTTCAGTTGGTTGTGGCATTGAGACCTGTTTCATTCAGAGGTAAAACTCAGCTCTATACTGTGAGCTAGCTTATATTCCGGGACCCCTGTGTTTGCTACCCATCTGTGCTGGATTCAATCTCACTCTTCAGTTCACAGAATACTTTGGCTTTTGCCCTTTGAAGGCACCAGAAGAACAAGGTGAAGGTGAGTGGTACTACACGTTTTTACCATGTTTTTATTTCTTCAAGTCACCTGCTTTTCTATCACCAAACTCCTGGGCCTTCTTTCCGAGAGAGGATGCTATAGTACAGAGCAATAAGGGAGATGAGAGAAAAGGCTGTAGTTATCAATGGACTAAGGAGAAAAGAGGCTTAAGCTAAAGGATGTATGTGCCACGGGCTACACAGTCTCTTATTTTCGGAGTCTCTTTCTGGATTCAAAGGTTGACCAAGGCCACATGAAAAAAAGGCATTTGATGTCCTGATGGTCCCACGTTTGATTTGCAAAACCACAGTGCTTTGGGGCCTGTGGGTGCCATGTCTCCCTCTGGGGTCAATGTAATGCCTTGTGTTATTTGTAATTTTCATAAATAATCTAGGAGTAAGTGTAAAAATGGTGGCTGATTAGTGGTTGCTGTTTAATGGGATACTCTGAAAGTGAAAAAGGAAGCGGAGCAGTGTAAATTTTAATATAATCAAATGTGGCATTCTGTATGCAGACACGAGGAATGCAGATCATACCTAGGGACTGTAGGTCTCTATTTTATGAAAGACTTGGGAGGGGCAACAGTTGGTAAAGGACTAAACATCCGATCTTCATTGCAAAACAGAGGCCACGCTGATCCTTGAACAAACATCAGGAATGAGATAACTAGGTGGCTAGGTTAAAATATGGAAGCAACTTCATGGAAGGGAAGAAAATTCAGGAATGGAAGAGTCTGCTGACAGAAAGAGGCACGATGAGAGGCAATGGCTAGAGGCTGAAGCGTGACCCTTGCAGACAGTCAGTGAGGCGCTGAGTTATAGTAGAGTGTGACCGGGACAAGCTAGCAAAGGAATGGGTGGATTTTTCAGCTCTCCAAACCAAAGCTGAAGCTTTTCTGAAAGCCCTTTTCTATCCAGATGCAAGTTTCTGTGCTCCACCTGGGAGTAACAGGGTGAAATCTAATGACCTGTAACACACATGGATTCATATCAGATGATCTAACTGTTCCTGTTGGCCATAAATTCTCCTAAACTTGTAAGGCCGTAAAGGCTGACTGCATTGTTCTTGGTTTCTGTCCCATGGCTTAATCTGGTATGAACTAAAGGCAGAAATGTTTCAGCTCAAAGACCCTGTTTGTTGGACAGTCCCTGAAGATGTCCCGGGCGTGATCCTCAGATGTAAAACGACCTATTTCTATGCTGATCATTACTGCTTTGTTCTTCCAGCTCCTCCCTTCTGGATTGTTTTCTCTTCCTTGGTTTTGTTTGAGGGAAAGGCTGATGGTGTGTGCTTTTTCTTTCTTTTTTTTTTTTTTCTTCCTTTTTTCCAGGCATGGGGCCCGGTTTTTGTTTCATTCTCTCCGAAGATTACATGGTTTCATGGATAGTCTGTCGGGAGATGGGCTATTTCGTATGTCAATAAATACATCTCTGAATGATAGATGGATGGCAGCCTAGGGCTGGAATTGCAGGAGTGTCTGAGGGCTGAGACTGGAAGTGCACTGGAAGGGCTGTACGGGGCGGTCTGCCTAGGATTGCTCTCTGCACCATGTCAGACTGAACAGAGAAAATGAATTTACTGGATTTTTTTAAGGCCTGAGAAATAATTGCCTTAAGTCTTTGGGAACATCCTACTAGGAGACACGCTTGTGGGAGGCTCTAGTTTACTATCTGCTAACATGTGGATTTTATATCCATATTAGGAATAAATAGAGGTATGCTGGCAGATTGAGAGAAGGTCATTGCGACTCCTCTGAGCACAGGATGAGCCTATAATTATTTAACTGAGGCTTCCTTAATCTGACCCATGAAGTAATGTTAACTCTTGTCGTACATTGGACGAGCTACTGAGGCAGTCATCCACGGGGCTATTGCAAAAGTTAAAAACAGAATAATGAAAAATTGGTCGAATACTAGCACAGATCTGTTGGCATGTTCAAGAAAGCAGGGATAAGTTAAAGACTTCTGGCCATGTCCCTTGGCAAGCTGCATTCAGTTCCTCATCAGCTGCAAGAGCATACTCAGAAATCACGATCCTGCTTCAAGGCAGGAGGAGAGGAAAGGGATGAAAACAGACTTGTCGAGGTCCCACATTTCTATGATTTTACGAACCACACCCGCTAAAATATGAAAATCCTGTTATCACCTTGAGGTTTATATTTGCATTTATCTTCTGGGATCAGTTGGAGAGAGGGGGAGCAGAGGAGTTTAATCAGTTGGGGAACACATCCGTTCTTTTTCCTCTGTTATCTTCATTTCAAAAAAAAAAAAATGCTGAAACTCTCGTGTCGTAACAGGGCTGCGGAAGCCGAGACTCCGGATCTTGGGCGCTTTCCTTGCAGGCCGGGGAGTCCGTACGTGAGCCTCCCTCCGGGCGACCGCAGCGCAGTGTTCCTCTGGGCTGAGTCACCCCCTTCCAGGCGGGTGCTAGTTTCCTTTCGGTAATGTCCAAAATGTTCCCTGCGCACACGTGTGTGTTCTAAGTTTGTACTGCTGGTTGTCAGGCCGCAGGCGCGTCGGTGCCAGACCCGTCTCTAACCGACGTACAGCACCTACTGCGACGAGGCCCTGAGCTCGGCTGGGGCCTCCGGGCAACGCCGCGAGGGAAAGAATTAATATAATAACAAAGCTCTGAACGATCACCTCGAGAGGAATTTTTCTAGCGAAAAAAAAAACAAATGGTTATCAGAGGGGGCATCAGTTGGGATGGAGTCAGAGGAAACTGATCTTTCTGAAGGAGAAAGAAAAAAACAGTTTGAATTCTTAGGAAGGAAGCGGGCACCTGCACACGAAGCCCCTTCCCTGATGGAAACTGTCCCCACGGATGTGAACTGAGCAGGAGAAGGAGCGTGCATGACCTGAGTTGCTGGGGAAGAGAGGGAGGGAGGGAAGAAGAGGCCTGGGCAAGGTGAAAAATAGAGCGATTAAACACAGTTGGACTTGCTCGGAGATGGGAGGGGTATTTATATATACATATATTTATATATACTGCTGCCCCAGGGCCCCGAAGCGTGTTGGCACTGCACTATGGAGAAACCACTAACGCCGGTGGCCAAGGGGAGGGGACGGGACGGGCGCGTTCTCTGCCGCTCGCCGCGCGTTCGGACCCCCGTTGAAGGCCAGGCTGATGGGATTAGAGGAAACAGCTGGCTCGAGTCCTGCCCGGCGGGAGCTCGCCTTCGCAGGGCTCGCGCGGAGAGGAGCGCCCCGCTGCCGAGTCGCATTCCAGGGCATTTGCCGAGCCCAGATGTTTGCAAACGAGCTCTGTGATAAATCCTTTCCCTTTACTTCCCAGCACTGTCCCTACCAGCCAGGCCCTGTGCTTGGATCTCGGCTTCCACGCACGGCCAGGCGAGCTGGACTTTCCATTTTAAGCGAGCTAGGCCAGTCTGCACCAGGACTTGTGCCCCTCCGCTGTGCCTATGCAGAGGGCTTCAGCTCAGGGCTCAAGTTTGTTACCCTCGAGCCGCAGCCTGCTGGAGGCTGCACGGTGCAAATTCCTCCAGCGGCTGAACCCTCTAGCTGCCCCTTCACTTCTGCCCCCGTTATTAAGCCGGACGCGCTGCTCGGGGTGGGTCGGCCGGGCGGTCCGAGCGAGCAGCGAAGCGCTTTTGGTGCGCCCGGTGTCTCAGGTGACTTTTAAAAGTGAGGAATGCTTTTTTGTAAGGCCCGCTCCGTCCTCGCTCTCGCGTGCTCGGGCTGTGCTGATGTACAAGCCGTTGGGGGGGGGATGCGGTCCTGGCACCCCGTCTGCGGCCATCGTCGCCGCCTTGTCCGTTTGTGCACCTGAGCGCGTGGTGGGAAATCGCATCCCAGCTTTCTTGGTCGCCAGGATACGTACAGCATTGCACCTTTCGGCAGAGGAGATGCAGGGGAGTGAAGTGAACTGGCTGATCTGAGATGGTGCAAGAGAGATCGCGGCAGACCGAGGCATCAGAGCCGGCTTTCCCGAGTCCCTGGCGGGTCGTGCCTGCCAGCGGGGCCTCGGCCTGGAGGGCCCTTCCTTGGACCTGGCGCGCTGTGTCTTGGGGGCGGCGAACAGCCCAGGTCCCGCTGCCGAGAGGTTTGCACGGCAGGGAGCCTTGGAGTCTGCATTCGGAAGCTCCGAAATAAAAGGAATTGTTTTATTTTTAACTTAGGCATCCACCCTTGTGATTCGCACGCCCACAGTTCCCAGTCCTGTCCCGACACGCGGGGAGCCCTTGGCACTGTGGGCGTCTGTCAGCAGGCCCGAAACGGCAGCGCTGGGTGAAGGAGGCAAGACCTGAGCACGCGAAAGCCTCCGTGATCCAGCAGCGAGGGAAAGGGCTGAGACGGGGCGGCGGGAGGGGGGCTGCGTGCGCCTGCGTTCCCAGCCGGTGTTGGCCTGCGGAAGCGAACGGCGGGCGGGCGGAAGGGGCTGCCCTCGGCGGGCGAGGCTGCGGGGCTGGGTCCCAGTAACCCACGCGCGGAGCCGCTGGGCGCGAAGACAACCCAGAGCCTGCAGGAAGTGGGGTCTGGAAAGAGGGGCCGAGGTACGGGAAGAGCGTAAAAGCGCTGCTGAAGTCAGCGAAGCCAACTAGGGACCTTCCCGGGGAAGGTGGCTCATTTCTTGCTCGCGTTGCCTCCCTGCTTTTACTCCCGCCTGCTCCCATCTGCGCAGCGGCTGCCTCTAGCCCCTGCCTGTCCAGATGACATCTGCAGGCATCAGGCCTTCGCTCCTTGTTCTGGCTGCGATAACTGTGTTGCCAAGGAGGAAGGGGAAAGTGTCGGCCCAGGGCTTTGACAGCTTCTCAGCAGCTTCTTTATCCTCCCGCCAGCTTGCCCTGCCGTGCAGCACCTCTCGCTGTTCCTTCTGACACCAGAAAACCTGAACTCTGCTCCTTGTGGCCTCCTCACCCCCCCCCCCCCCCCGCAAGATTTACACGTTGCTGTATTTCCCTTTTCTGCTGTTTGGCTGTTTACAATACAGGGACACGGATGAATACAAGGAAGCAGCAAGTGAGCTGCATGCTGGCTCGCATCTGTGCCTGCAACTTGGCGCTCCGCTCGGAATAACCGTCCAGGGCAGAGGACCAGCTGAGATCCCACCAAAGTCCTCAAAACACTGAACCTCGGACCCAACGCGCTCGGGTGAATATCACCTTAACGCTCTCAGGCAGTTGCTTCGTAGCTGGCCATATCCACATCGGATTTTACCTTACTTTGTCCGTAGACCCGAGAACTTGCTTCCTAGTCTCTCGTGTCTCCTTTTTCACCTGTTAATGTTATTCGGGGGAAAAAATAGCCTCCTAGGTAGGAGCTCACTGTTGGTCACGTTGGTCATGAGAAGCAGGTAGAGATGAGTCCGTGCTGTCAATCCGCAATGGCCCAAATTCAGCTGGATGATACGTGACAGGGGGATTCGGGTTTAGGTACCGGATCAGAGGATGCAGTGTGGACACAGGCTGCTCCGCTGTCTGCTTTTGGCCCTTTGGAAGCGAGCAGGTCGCTGCGGTTTGGGGCCAGGTAGGTTGTATCCAATAGGATAAGAACGTGTTGATGGAAGCGGGGTTTTGCCATCCTGCTCGTTTGTAAAATCCTGTTGTCCTGGGGTTGGAAGGAGCCAGGCAGAAGGAAATGGTTCCTTCGCTGGCAGCCGCCAACCCCTTTCGGCTAGCACCCAGCCCTCTCCCAGGAGCGCTGCCAGTGCGCCACCAGCTCTTCTCTCAGCACAGCTGTTGCTTTCTTACCATCTCCTCTTCCTGCTTTTCTGATCTTTCTACATGCAATTTTTTACATAACAGGAGCCAGCAAAGCTCCTCCAAGCCTTGCAGGTATCTTTGATTTGGGTGGTGCTGCGCCAGTGTTTAATGTGGCAGCCTCTATTACATTAATTGCATCTTTATAGAAACAGGCTTTCCGGTCTCCAACAACTATCTTAACTGAAAGAGAGTGATGAATGGGGTTTCACTGGGAATGTATGTGGCTATTTTAGATTTTTAATGGGAGAGAGAAAGAGAGAAAAGGAGGAAGAGAAAGAAGAGAAAAAAAAGAGAGAAAGGAAAGAAAAGGATGAAGAAAGGAAAGAAGAAAAGCCAGAAAGCCAGGCAGAAAGTAGGAAAGCAAGAAAGGGAAGGGGAGAAGAAGAGGAAAGGGAAGGGAAGGGAAGGAAGAGAAGGGGGTGAGAAAGGGGATGAGAGGAAGAAAGGAAGAGAAAAAAGGAAGGAAGGAGAAAAAAGAAAAGAAGGAGAAAAAAGGAAGGAAAAGAGAAGGAAGGAAAGAAGAAGGAAAGGAGGAAGAGAAAGCAAAGGAAGGAGAAAGAAGAAAAGAGAAAAGGAAAGAGAAGGAAGGAAAGAAAGAGGGAAAGGAAAGGAAAAAAGAAACTAAGAGAAAGTGACAAAAGAAGGGGGAAACATCGGCCGCGGCGGGCAGAGGAGAAGCTGAGGCTGGGCAGCGGCTTCGCTGCGGCGCCGGCTCCCGGCCGGCAGCCGGGCAGCGCCCCGGCCCCGGCCCCGGCCCCGGCCCCGCCGCCGCCGCCGCCTCGCTGCCCTCCCCTCGCCGGTTGTGCAATCGCGAGCGGCGGCGCCGGCGGCACCGCCCGGAGCCCGGCACCGGGGCGGGGGGGGGGGGGGTGGAGGGAGGGAAGGGGAGGGAGAGGGAGGGGAGGAAGAGGAGGGAGGCGGGAGCCGCCCGCCCCGCGCCTCCGCGGGGGCCGCGGCGCCGAGGATGCGGCAGCCGCCGGGCACCGCCGCCCGCGGCCCCGGCTGCGCCCCCGGCCCCGCTGGGCTGCGCCCGCCCGCCCGGTGAGTACCCGCCGCCCGCCCCCGGCCCGGCGAACCTGCCGCTCGGCCCCCTCCGCCGCCCGCTTTGCTCTCGCCCTTCCTTCCCCCGCCGTGATTGACGGCCGAGACGGGGCCACGGGCAGAGAGGAGCCGCAGATGCGGCCGGCTTTCGGGGGCTGCGCTCCGGCGCCCTCCGGCTCCTTCCCCCGCCGCTTTGGCGCGAGTCAAAGGAGAGGAGGGGGCGCGGGGAGCCGCTCCGCGCTGCGCGTCTGTCCCGCAGCGGCTTTTCCCCCCTCTTTCGGCTCCGAGCAAAAACCACGCAAGAAAGAGCGGTAACTTCAGTGTATTGATTAGCTGAAACGCCGGAGCAATAGCTCGGGTCTCGGGAAGGAAGGACGTTTTCCGGATGGCTGGACAGTAGACTTCTGTTACTTGGGAAGTTTGTACTGAAGATGAATTTACATCCGTATATGCTGCAAATAATAGTTTTTGTGCTTGCTGGAATATCACAAAGGATTATGTACGATACATCTGTACCTGTTTCGTGAGTAATAACGCAGTCCTTCAGTTCGTATAGGTACTCGTGGCCGTTCGGGTTTGTTCCGTACAATAATCTCTGCATTTTCCGCACGGTGGGGATTTCTCTTTCTTGCAGAGAGATGTTGGGAGGGCAGAACGCGACTGAGCTCATTTTCAGGTTGCATTGGAGTTGATTCGGGCAACCCCGATTGCTTTCACGTGCCCGCTAACGTTTATCTTAACACGGGCACTGTCCGCTTAGGAACGTGCGCTCTGCTCTGCGGAGTAACTTTTGCATATAGCGTTAACCGCATCCGCTTCAAAATTCAGCCTGTGCGAAGTGTACATGGGGTTGGGGCAATGTGGCTTTGCCATACAGACTCTTCAGGGGAAAATATGCACCCTGCCGAAGCAAAGACCCCAGTGATATTGCGAGGCCCAGATTTTCCCTTGTGTTTTTAGCCCAAGAAGTTAACGTCTTTTTTGGAACGTCCATCCAGCCCCGAATCAGTTGCGTCCGAAGGGCTCTTCGGCTCTTTGAATGCAGTTTCCCGTCTTGAAAAAGGCAGCTTGCCTCTAATTTACAGACTGCAGGGTGGGAAATGGAATTTGCCTGCAGTATAAAAAATCCCAAGTGTTTGCAAAGAGCCTGGAGAAGACTCCGGGATTTTGGCTTGACCCCTCTGTGCCGAATTACAGCTCAGGTAGTTTGTGGTGCTGCAAAGAGGGCGAACGAACTAGTCCCCCCCAGGGCCCAGCCGTCTCCCTTAAGGAAAACAGCCGAGCTGGAGGGAGTTTTGAGCGCCTGGGAAGCACGGGATCGGGCCCCCAGCCAGGCTGCTCTTAAAGTCGCCCTGCAGAGCTGCCCGTGGCGGAGGAGCGGCGATCGCAGCGCTCGTTGGCGTTGCGGTAGCCTGCTCTGGGGAAACCTGCCCGAGAGGCAGAGCGAACTCGCGGGCGGCCGCTTGGCGCCGAGCTCAGTCCCCTTAACGCTGTTCGCGATACTTTTGCCTGTCCCCTGCCGTGCGCTCAAGCCCAGCGCTCGCTCCTGCACTTTTTTTCCTTTTTTTTTTTTAAGCCTGCTGGAAGGAAAAAAAAAAAAACCTTCCTCTGAAGTCGCCCAGCCGCGGAGATCCCCTGCTGTAAAGCCAGGCCCGGCGTGCCGGGGGCGATCCGGCCCTGCTCAGGCCGGAGAAATTTCTCAGCCGCTCGAATCAGACCCCTGTAAAAGTGAGGAGCTGATAAAATCCTCCTTTGGGGGAGGACCCGAGTGGGAGCGAGGGGGGGTCTGCGCTTGACCTCGGTGCTCGCCGCTTCCCCCGCACCTTTGTTTCTCGCACGGCGCCGTTCACGGACGGAGCGACGCGGGGCGGCCGGTGCCCGAGCGATGGGGCCGGGGCTTCCTCCCCCCTCTCCCTGCCCCCCCCCCCCGAAACCCCAGGGTGGGAATTAGCTCCGCTGCCGGGAGCGGAGCAGTGCCGCTTCCCACCCGTCGCGGAGCTCGGCTGCTCCCCCTCGTCCGAGCCGAGATTCGGAGGCTCTGCGGGTGTCCGAGCTTTGGTCGTGGCGGCAGGATCGGGCTCGCGCTCTCGGACGCGGCTTCAGCCTCCTCCTGTGCTGCGGGGAGAAGCAGAGGCAGGGCCCGGGTGGCTTGCGCTCCGCGTGCCGTTCGCGTTTTGATTTCATCTCCCTTCCTGGGCCCGATCCTGCAATTAGGAGAGACCGTGGAAAAGTCAAGTGTAGGGTCAGGCCCCCGGCACGGCTGGGAGCGATTGGAAATACCGACGGGGCTGCGAGCGGCCGCGTTACCGCCGAAAGCCTCCGGCCCTGCAGTGCCACATCGTTTTATACTTCGGTATTGGAGATAGGGCCACCAATACCCCGGGGGAATAACGCAGACCTTGGCATTTATATCATCGAAACTGAAAAGGCCGGTGCAATTTAAAGCAGCAATTAAAAAAAGAAAAAAAAAGTCTAAAACAGGGACACTGGCATCGACGGGAGCGTGCTAGCGCTTTGGCTGGGGCCGGGACCCAGCCCACGCGCATGCAAAACGGGAAACGGTAAGAAAGATCCCCAAGTTGGGCCGCAAACCCCTTTTCTCCTTCCCTCTCTCTGCCTCTCGCTGCAGCAGCTGGGGAGCTGATGCTGTGAGCGCAGCCCCGCCGCAGCGGCCACGGCTTCGGTTTTTTCCCTGCGAGTTCGGTAACGAATGAGCGGCCAAGCTGAAAGCGAGCGTGGTTGGCGTTTGAGACGACTCCGCCATCCCTGACTGTGAGATGGCCTTGCGCTGCGTGTGGGTTGAATTAAAAATAATAATAATAATAATCCCGGTGGCCACTATTTACTGGAACTGGGTTTATCTGGTTCCAGTTATGCTTGTTTTGAGTAGGACGAGCGGTGCCAGATTCTGATCTCATTTGCGCCAGTCATTCGGAGGAGCCGGTCCCAGTTTACCTCACTCTAAGTGAAAGCAGAACTGGCCCTGCTGGGAGAAACGCTCCCCCCGGCCTTCCCTGGGGCCTGCTCGCGAAGCAAACGCCAGTAAAAGCGAACCCTTCCCGGAGGCGGTTCGGATTTTAGCCCGGTCCTGCTGCAAACTACTCTCGCCGAAAAAGGAGGAGAGAAGAGAGGCCGGAGCTTCGATGAACGGCAGCACGAGGGGAACCGGGGCGACGGCGAGCCGCGCAGCGAGCCAGGTGCTTTGGGGACGTACAAATAGGGCGATTTATTATCTCAATTAACGATGCTGCTGCAGAGGAGGAGAAGATGAAGATGGACCCCCCTGCACCCCGACGGATCCCCCCTTCCCTGCCGGCCGGGAGCCTGATGCTTGCGGCGGCCAGGAAGCGAACGGCTTGGGAAAGAGCACCCAGCCGCGGGGCGCTGAGTGCCCTTCCTGCGGGGCGTTTCCCGAGGATTCGCCCCCGGGGACGTCCCGCTTGGGACACTTCTGCCCGCGCAAAGGCTCCAGCTCGTCGCCCTCGGCAGCGGCCAGGCTGCGAACGCTCCTCCTCGCCGGGCGCCGGGGACGGCTGCGTGGGAAACGCCGGCGCGCGGGGAAAACGCGGCGGGGAGTTGAGCCTCCTTCGGGTCTAGGCGTGCGAGCTGGGCCTCGGGCTCCCATCGGTGGCGAAAGCGCGGGAGTCGGAGGCAGACGGGGGCAGAGCCCCGCGTTTCCAGCAGGTGCTAGAGGAAGAAGGGAGAGGAGGGGAGCGTGGGGCAAGGATATTTTTCCATGCTTGAGGCTGATGCTTTTTCCTGGCAGTGACCGTACTTAATGCTAAAGGAATTGAGCAATTGAAATAAATTACCAGAAACTTGTTTATTTTGCTCCTGCCTCGTCCCCGGGCCGTTAGCGTGTCCCTTTTCCAGCAGAGCTCCCTTAGGAGCCCTTCCTAAGCCTCTCTCAGCCCGTAGGTTGTTTTCGAATGACTTCTGAAGGTAAAGGGGCCTGGATATTTTTTTTTTTCTCCAGCCGCATAAAATGAGTTTCTGAAGTGCTCAGCGCACGCTCGAGAAGCCAGATTTTAGTTCCCAGGGAACTGAGCTTTTTGGAAATTCTGGCCAAAACGGAGAGGGGAGAGGGCTTTAAAAGTGCTGCGCTGCTTTTCTCTCTTTCTTTCTTTCTGCTTTATTTCTGCGAATCACCCAAGCGTGCTCGAGTGGAAATTAATATGTTATGGAAAGGGAAGCTCTCAGATCTGCTGTATCTGAAAGAAGCGGAGAGGGTCGGACACAGCACGCGACACGACACGGCTCTTGGGGCTCGTTCTTGTGCATCTTAAATAAGAAACGTCTTCCTAACGTAGTTCCCGTCTTATTTTTTTGGAATTTCTCCCCGAAGTTTGCGGCACAGCAAAGCAAGACCGAAGCGCTCTTTGCTCAAATTAGGTTTCTGTGTCGAGTTAAGCACTCATCTGTCTTCCTGTCCTGAAAAATTGCCTCCAGACTCGTTAAGTGCGTAGTTCTCGTCCCTCTCCCCTGGCGGTTTTATCGTGATGTTGATCAGATGGATTTGGGGGATCGCAGGCGCAGCAGTGGAGACCCCTAAAGGATGGTGTACTTGGTAGTTTTTGCAACTGCATTAAAAACATGAAACTATTGAAGTTTTAGCAAAAGCAAATTTCAAGAAAGGGGAAAACATTGAATAAAATTAATTGTTCTGATTTTTTTTTTCAGTACACAGCAATTTTTCAGGTTTTCCCTGTTTAGACTGAAACTTTTTTTTTAACGAAGAGTGGCCTATAATATTTTTGGGTTCTGTGTAATATTCAGGCATCACTGTACAAACTCGTGTGGGCGAGGAGAGCTGTGCCCTGGATCTTCCTGGGGCAGGTCATGTTCTTTCTCAGTTGTCACCAAATCAGATCTTTAACGTGGCTTTGCTTCCTTTGAAGTGCCTGAATAGCTGGTTACCGTATTTCAGAAGCGTAACCTTGTGCTCTACAAAACGTTTTGCTCGCAAGGGTCTCGCTGGAACTTTTGGGATCTGAGCGTGTAACCAAGCTCTTCGGAATAACCCGGCCCCACGGCTGCTCGAAAGCTTGGGCTGCTCCGGGTGGATCTGTTCCAAGACGAGCTCCTGCCACCCTCCTCGCTCCCTCTGCGGCCGTCGGCTCGCGAGGAGGGGGACCGCGGAGCAGCGCCCCGAGCGACGGCTCCGCGCGGGGTGCCCGCGTGGCGTTCGTCCCGCGAGGCAGCAGGGGACGGTTGAGGTCCCAGCGCTGCCCGCTGGAGACCTGGAGCTGACACCTTCCCCGTGCTGCCCATCTCTGGCGAGGGCCTGGCAAACAAACCGCTGCAGGGAGCGCGGGCACGAGCCGGGATCGCGCGCATCTCACGTAAGGGCTTTAATTGCAGAGTTAGGCACCGAGGAAAGGCCGTTCCCCTGCTTTGCACCTCGCTTTCCTTAGCTGCAGCGTGGGGCTGACACAGTTTCTGTCCTGCATTTGAGTTTTGAGCCTGAGCTAGGCAATGTTTATAAAGCTTTGGGGTTTCTCGTCTCTCACAACCCGCCTGTGTGGTCATAAGCACAATAAACCTGCGTCTGTGTTTTTATGTCTTTGGCAAAATTGCAAGATCCTGGATAAGAAAATATATATAAATCTATTAAACTACTCAAGAAACGTCCCCCCTGTCCACCTGTGGGCTTGTCTTGTGTTACGGTGTACACTTCCCTCTGGAAAAAGAGGGCAAAACTGATTCGATCATTTTTATTTTCCTCCAGAAAGTGTTTGGTTTCCAAATGGCTGGGAACAGCTGTAGGCTGGATGGTGGGAACGTGGCCTCCGAGGCAATTCCCATGATCGTCCCCCAGCTGCTTCCAGGGATCGGCGAGGCCTGTCCTCCCTTCCCGACTCCCGCGAATCCCTGGGGCTGCCGGCCGCCGCCGCTGCTGCATCCCCAGGCCGGGCTCGCGGGAGCCTCGGCCGGCGGCAGGTTTCCCGGTGGCCTCGGACGTTTCGCCCTCCGGCTCCTGCGGCGCGGCGAGCGGCTGGAAAAGGGCTGCCGGGCTGCGAGCGGGGGCTGCAGCTGTGCGTGCGCTGAGAAGTTGTTTGTCCCCGGAGTCCGGGATGTGCCAGGCTCGGGGCTGAGTCATTCGATTTCTCTTTCATCTGGGGAAGGACTTGGGGAATCGGGTCGCGATAGAAGTGGGTTTTTCCGGCTCCGGAGCCTGCGCTGGTTTGCAGCAGGCAGAGGCGAAGGAATTGCAAGGGGAAAGAGTCCAGGAGGAAGCTGCGATGCGCTTCCCCGCGGAGGGAAAAGGTGGAGGAGACCCTCACGGGGGGCTGATGGATCTGCCGGAACTGAGCTGAACTTTCTGCTTGAAAAACTTTTGATTAGCAGGGAAAAGAAAAAAAAATTCCCCGGTGCAAAGAGAAAGAGCCGCCTGTGCGCGGGGAAGTTCTCGCCGCAGCCGGCAGCCCGGGGCCGGGGTCAGCGCCGAGGAGCACGCACTTGTTCCTTCAGGGGCTGCAACGTGTAATTTAGCTTGTCACGGAGGAATGTGCTCAATGCCTTTATTTAATCAGGAGTTTGCAAACCTGCTCGGGTGCCTTGTCTTCCTTTCTCCCTTCCCTTCCCTTCCCAGCCGGGGAGGGGCGAGAGGGAACACGGTGCTTTTGTCTGCGGCCCCGGCGGCTGCTGTCAGATGAATGGCTTCAGCGGCAGCTCCGTTCGCATGACTGATTTGAACTACGCCGGGGGACGCGCCGCAGTCGCGGAGCAGCCTGTTTCCAGCCCCGGCTCCCTCCCGAACTCAGCTGCGAGGGCTGCAGCAGGCGCTCGAGTGCCTGAACGCGGAGCAGCCGCCGCTTGTGCCCCTCTCGGCGTCGGAGGGAGCCGGATGCTCCGAGATGATCCGTCCTGCCTCTGGCCGTGGCTCTGCTGTGACTGACAGGTCCTGTGCTGCAGGAGCATCTCTCCCCCCAACCCCCCCAAAAAAATGCCCCCGGGAAGCAAAGCCGTCAGCGTTGACAGAGCTGTTTGCCTCTTTGCCCTTGAGTATCGATGCAGAGAAACCTGGAAAAAAAATAATCACCGCCTTCTTTGGAAAGAAGGAAATTGCTCTCCGGTCGGGCGTGTGGAAGTGAACTTGTGCGCTGACTCCAGAGGAATGTCGGCTCTTCCCCGGGGAGGGGGGGGTTTGGGATCGCTGTTTGGGTCACATCCCAGCTCTGATCCCGGACTCGCCTTTGCGCGCGAGATTCCTCGGCACGGAGCCCCTGGCACTTGAGGAACGAAACCGAGCGGGCGTGCAGCGTAGCCGTGCACCTCGAAGCGGCCGAGCTGAAGTCCTGGTAGGGCATCTGGATGGTTTTAGCTAGGCCTGGTGGTCCTCTGGCCGAGGACACGTCAGCGAAGAGCGCGCAGGTAGACAGAGCACCCGCCGGGGGGGACGCCAGGCCGGGATTTCCTTGTGCAGAACTGCTTCGAACACCAGGGTTTGATAAACAGGGCATTTTTCCTTGCCTTCCCCAGCAAACGTTAGAGGGCTGGGTCCAGGAGCCATGGGAATCAATAGGAATCTTTCCAGTGTGGGCTTTGGATCGTTGTCTGGATAAACAAACAGAAGGAAATAACAAATAGCATGGTTTTAATGAATATTTTAGAGAGCGTGAATGTCTGCCTTTTGCTATGACTCCATCCAAACCCCACAAAGGAAAAAATTTCCCTATTTCCATGATGCTTTTCCATCTGCCTTTCCCCAGCGATTGGGAGTGTTAATGCAGGCACCTTGGCTCGAGGATACAGCTGGCCCGCAAGGAAACGCTGCGCGGGATTTCTCTGGGGGTGGTAAGGGGCCTTCTGGGCCGCCCACCTTCGCGAACGAGCTTTTATGCCTCGGACCAAAAGGACCCTTCCTTGTTCGCGGGCTGAGTTCCCGTCCTCGGAGCGACTGCTGGACAGCCTCGCTGCTGGATTTGAGTGGCTTCTATAAAACTAAATGCTGTATCGGTTGTTTCCGTGGGTTTCTGGCCTCTGGAGCGAGGTTCCCGGCGCTCCTCGCTTGCTGCCGCTGCCTTGCAGCGACACCTGCTGCGCATTTCTAGGAGAAAAGCCGCTGCTTTCCCAGAAAAAGCAGCTCCTTTGCTCTGGGAGGGCTTGCTGCAAGGTTTTTTAAGGTGGGGGACCAGGAAGCTGGGAAGTCGGCTCCTTCCCCAAATAAAAACATTCCTGCGGTCCGTGACTTGCTCGGCGCTCGGAGGCGACGCTTTTGTTTTGCGAACTTCTCCCAGCCCGCGCTGGGCGAGAGCTGGCAAAAAGCCCGTTGCTCCTCCCGGCGCCCAGCTCCGGGAGAAGTGATGCAGAGGTGCTCCGGCCCCGGAGCAGCTTTTGCGCGGGCGAGAGGCAGTGATCTCCGCGTCCCACACCCTGCGCCGTGTTTCGAGGAGCCTCCTTGGCCGTGGCAGCGGCTGGGGAGGGAGACGGGAGCGCGAGCGCGCGCTGGGAGGATACACCCTGCGCTTGACCCAGCCGACAACCGCCACGAGGTTAGAAAAACGGCTCGGCCCGCCCGGTTTCCTTCCTGCTAACGCTTTGCTCTTTGGCTTCGGCTGTAGGGTTTCGGCGGAGCTGGCCATGATGCTATGGTTCGTGGTCGGTGCCCTCTTCCCGACGCTGCTCCTGGCTGCACCGCCCCCCATAAACAAGCTCGCCCTCTTCCCGGACAAGAGCGCTTGGTGCGAGGCCAAGAACATCACCCAGATCGTGGGCCACAGCGGCTGCGAGTCCAAGTCCATCCAGAACAGGTATGGGTCCCCCTCTCCGTGCAGACCTGGACGCAGCCCATTTCCATCTGGCGACGGCACGAGAGCGGCCACGGGACTGTCACTGGCACGGGGAGCCAGGCCCAATGTCCTGTTGCAGCGGAAAGTCAAATTGCTTTCCACCTTGCCGCAAAGAGCCAGCACGTAGCCTGAGCCCCCCGTCCTTCCTCCTGTCTTTGCAGGGCCTGCCTGGGACAGTGTTTCAGCTACAGCGTCCCCAACACCTTCCCTCAGTCCACGGAGTCCCTGGTTCACTGCGACTCCTGCATGCCAGCCCAGTCCATGTGGGAAATCGTGAGTATCCCTGCCCGCCCCGCGGTCCTTTCCGCAGCCGGAGACGCCCTTGCTCGCAGGCTCTCAGCCCTTTGGGCACGTGATTTAGGCCAAACTTCAGCTTCTTAGGTGAGATACTCCATGACATAGCTTGTGGGTGGCCTTTGCAGTTACCCCTGACATTTCTGTTCCAGTACCGCTTGGAAGCAGCATCTCGCTTGAGTCAGTGCCAGGCATTTCCGCGGCTTGGCGCAGCGGGTCGCTGCAGCTCGCGGTGCCCTGCGAGATGTTCCCGGAGCGCTCCCGTCTCGCAGACCCGCTGAGGGGGGGGTTTATCTGCAAGCGTCGCGAGCCATCGCTTCTGGTTCAAAGCGCCCCCGAGCCCGCAGGGCGTGGGGCAGGCCCGACCATCCGCAGCGGGACGCCGAGCCGAGCCGGCGGTTGTCCCCTGCGCTCACTCGCCGTGTCCTCCCCCCCCTGCCCAGGTGACGCTGGATTGCCCAGGCAACGACGAGATCCCCAGGGTTGACAAGCTGGTGGAGAAGATACTTCACTGCAGCTGCCAGGCTTGTGGCAAGGAGCCGAGCCACGAGGGAGCCCTGTTCAACGTCTACCTGAACGCGGAGGAGAACATGCCCGCCGAGGGCCCCAGCCCCCATCACTACGCCCACCACCAACAGGACGTGGAAGAGCCTCCAGCCTCCAGCCACCACCACCACGAGGATGAGGGCGACGAGTGACCTGGCCCTCGGGGACTGTCCTTGCAGGCGGCGTGTGCACACGTGCGCGCGCGCGCGCGCGCGCCAGGGAGAGGGCCGGGGCTGGGGAGGGAGGGGGGGCGGTGGCGTCTTTCCTTGTCTTATAGCTACCCTCACGCTTTGCTCTCCCGCGGCGCCCGTTTCGTGGCACAGGCAGCGCTGGGGTGCGGACGTGGGGCTGGAGTTGCAGGGCAGAGAGAGGAAGGTTCGGAGGTTTCTGAAGCAAAACTACTTGCACATAATAGTAATAATATATTGAGAGAAGCAGGAGCCTGGGCAGAGGGAGCCGTGGCAGAGAGCAAGCGCTGAGTTGGGCTCTCCAGGGGCTGTCTGCAGGCTCAGGAACGTGCTGCGGAGTCCTCGCTGAGTCCTTCTGGTTTTATTTTTTTTTCTCTCCTGTAAATGGCTCTTGCTTAGGGTGGGGGAAGGAAGGACGCGGCCTCTCCACGCTCCCGGAGACGCACGTTTCTCCCCGGGGCGTGCGGGAGGGCTGGGACGTCCCTTCTTCCTCCCACCTCGCCTGCCTGCCTGGGGCCGTGCGGGCTCAGCGGGGAGGCGTTGTGCCTCCCAGCGCCCGCCGGAGCCCGATTCCCCCCCCCCGACACTCCCCCTCCCCTCCCCATCATATTTAGGTAGCTCTTTTAGGGAATATTTTGGCCCTGAAACGTGCCTCTGGGGCCTCGCGCGTTGAGGCTGCCGGGCTTCGCCGGACCTCGCAGCCGCGGCTCCCCGCGGCTCGGCTGCGGCCCTGGGTGGGGGGCGAGGGAGCCGCATCGAGCCGGGGGGCTCTGCGTCTCGTAGCCCGCAGGGGAAGGCGGCGAGCGGCCCCTCTCCCCCATCTCCCTGCTGCACTTTAGCCGCGGCGGAGGGAGAAGGGGACGGGCCGCGGGAGGTGGCCTCGTGGGGACCTCACGCGGGGCTGTGGCAGCCCGGGGCGGGGGGCGGCCCCGGGCCCCTCCTGCCGCCCCTTCCTCTCTGCTGTAGAAAGCTGATTTCTTTGGCGCTGTCCTGACAAGAGCTTCCAGCGCTTGTAATCGATGCTCCCCGCCCTCCCCCACCTTTTTACAGGTTTTTTTCTTAAATAAATTAGTTCTGACTTCCATTTCTCGGTGCGCTGGTGCCTGTCTGGTTTGGGGGAGCAGGCCGTTTACACCAGGACACCAGGCTGGAGCGGGCTGCAGGAGGGGATGGAGGAGGAGGAAGGAGGACCCCAAACGTCCAACCTTTATCAGCTCTATTGCCACTAGGTGACACTCGTGGTCCAGCATGTTTCGCGGCCTCCAGATGTTCGCGGCCTCTGGCGGAAGGCGAGCTGCGACGCGGAGCCGTGAGTGCGGCGGGGCCCCAGGTGCCTTGGCTGGAAAGCAGTGGGCGGCTCTCCCCAAGGATCGAGGGGTCCCGGGGCAGCGCAGAGCGCTCCCTTCTCCCAGCTTGGGGCAACCCTCCGGATGTCCGGCCGCCCGGCGCGGTTGTGCCCTCAGACCGGGAGCAGACGCCGCTCCCGTCACCCAGCCGGAGCCTGAGGGACGGTCCCGCGGGCTCCTGCGCGGGCGGTTTTGCAGCTGCTGGAGCGGGAGCGAGGGGTTCGTGCTAGGGAGGAAGGCAGGAACCGCCACCGCAAAGCGGACGGGCTGGAAAGGACGGACCCCGGCGGGGGCGGAGGTGTTCTTTGCATTAAGACTGTGGTTTTAGGCTGTGCAGCATCCTGCCAGGGAAAGGAGTCCTGGGCTCCCCGCGGCAGCCCCGTGTCCTCCAGGTGCGCCCGGGACCGCGGCGCAGTGCGCGGAGCACAAACAGGCCGGCAGAGCTGCGGCAGCGCGCGAGCTTTCGCAGGGGCGCCGGTGGGACTCGGCCCTCGTTTCAAGGCAGGTTTTTTTTTTTTTTTTTTTTTTTAAACACGCGGCTTCGATCGATTTGGATTCGCTTTGCCGACAAACTCGTCCAACCCGAACGTGCAAAACCTCCCACGTACCTAGCTGTGGAGGGCACGGTCCTGATCCACCCTGCAGCAAGAGCAGGGGAGAGACCCCGAGCCGCTCCCGCGCTGGGGCTGCAGCATGGGTGAGCGCGAAGCAGGGCACGACTTCCTCGCCGAGCGCGGGCCCAGCTGGGAGAAATCTGTGCCGCCGCCGCGGTTTATCCTCGCTGGGAGGCTGTGGCCTTGGGGTGGGTTTTCGTGCCTCTTCCCGGCGCCGATGGGATGAGGCAGTGAGGGTTTCCTGGTGCTGCACGCGGGCTCCCGGGGGAGCTTGTCCCGGTGCGGGTGCCGGCAGCTGTTTCCCAGCGTAGAGCCGCCGAGTGACGCAGAGCTCCCCGGGGTGGGGGTGCTGGCGACGGGCTGGTCCTGGGCACGGAGGTGAGCCCTCTTCTGCACCTCCCCGTCCCTTGCTCCGAGACCGTTTCCAGGGTCCTCGTCTGCCTGAATCGCCCTCATCCGCTTGAAAAACCTGGGTCCTCCCCCAGCAGACCGCTGGGAGCAAGGGGACAAATCTGCCAGGGACAGCAGTCAGCTGCTGGGACGAGCAGGACGAAGTTGTTGAAAAGATGATTAAACCCCCCCCAGGTCTTGGTAAAGAGACAAATTTCCTTGTCTTCCCGGCTGGTTTCTCACCAGTCCCCCCCAGCAGCGCTGCGTCGCGGCTCGTCCCCGCCGGCAATTCACGCCGGGGCCCTTGGCAACGCCGGGATGGCGCATCGCTCCTGCTCCCAGATGGCAGCGGGGGCTCCGCGCCGCGGCGGGCAGCCGGGTACGGCCGCCGCTCGCCCACGCGCCCGGCACCTGGCGGCTTTTAACTCGGCTTCGCAAAACTAGCGGCCGCGGCCGCGCGCCGGGAGCGGAGGAGGCGGCCTCGTGCCGGCCGGCCGGAGCCGCGGACCCGCCGGAGCAGCCGGCGGCGGGCTCGCGGGGCCCCGGGAGGCAGAGCACGGCGCGGGCTGTCTCTTTAAGGCAGAAGAGGGACCGCTCCGGTTGCCACTTTGCGGAGTTCAGAGCAGATGCCTGTTTTCGTTAGCATTTCATTTCATTTCGTTTCATCTCCGCCCCCCCCCCACCCTGCCCCGCTCCACCTCTTCCGAATCGGCATTTCTGCATCCTCGTCTGTGCGGCGCAGAGAGGCAGGTGAGGGGCTGCCCGTGCCCGCGCCGCCCGTGCTGCCGCCCGGGGACGAACGCCGCCGGCGGCCGCCCCCGCTCCGCCGCCGGGCGCCGGCCGCCCCGCGCGCGAGCTCGGCTCCACCGCGACCTCCCCGCGCTCCCCTCCGGGCTGCTCTGCGCCTCGCGCCATCGCCGGCAGCAGCAGCGACCGAGCTGGGGCTCGGGGTGGGGGGGGTGGGGTGCAACGCCCCGGGCATCCAGAGCATCCCTAGTGTCTGGAGCATCCCTAGTATCCGGAGCATCCTGGGAACTGGAACATCCTGGGGACCGGAGCATCCCAGGAACTGGAGCATCCCTAGTATCCGGAGCATCCCGGGGACCGGAGCATCCTGGGGAGCAGAGCATCCCAGGAACTGGAGCATCCCTAGTATCCAGAGCATCCCGGGGACCAGAGCATCCCAGGAACTGGAGCATCCCTAGTATCTGGAGCATCCCGGGGACTGGAGCATCCTGGGGAGCAGAGCATCCCAGGAACTGGAGCATCTCCAGTATCCGGAGCATCCCGGGGACCGGAGCATCCTGGGGAGCAGAGCATCCCAGGAACTGGAGCATCCCTAGTATCCAGAGCATCCCGGGGACCAGAGCATCCCAGGAACTGGAGCATCTCCAGTATCCGGAGCATCCCGGGGACCGGAGCATCCTGGGGAGCAGAGCTGCAGGGATCCAGAGCATCCCGGACATCCCAAGCACTGCAGCTCCCCGAGCGTGGTGGCATCTCGAGCGTTCCTGGTGTCCTCCCAGCATCCAGAATCGTCAGGCAGGGACATCTGAGCGTGGGGGAATTTGCAGGGATGAGGAAACATCTGGCTGTGAGTAACGGGGAGGGAAACCTTGTTCTTGCTGATCGGCTCCTGGGAATGTCACTCCGCCCGGACTGCCAGTGAGGGGGGGGGAGGAGAGGAGGAGGAAGGAGGACACAGCGAGAGCCGGTACTTCTCCGGCGATGATCACCTAGCTCGGGCCACGGGCCGAGAAGGCGCCGCCGGCTCCGCAGCCAGCCCTGCCGCCTGGCTCCCCATGGAGGGCGACGCGGGGGCCCCCAACGCCAGCGCGCTGGGGGAGCGCTCGCTGCTGGCGGGGAGCAGCTGGCTGGCCGCTTTCCTCTGCTTCATCATCCTGCTGACCACGGCGGGCAACTTCCTCCTCATCCTCCTCATCGTCACCCAGCGCTCGCTGCGCAACACCTCCAACTACTTCCTGGTGTCCCTCTTCATGTCCGACCTCATGGTGGGGCTGGTGGTCATGCCCCCGGCCATGCTCAACCAGCTCTACGGCCGCTGGGTGCTCCGGGGCGACTTCTGCTCCCTCTGGTACTCTTTCGACGTCATGTGCTGCAGCGCCTCCATCCTCAACCTCTGCGTCATCAGCTTGGACCGCTACCTGCTCATCATCTGCCCCCTCAAATACAAGCTGCGCATGACCTCCTGCCGGGCCCTCTGGCTCATCGTGGCCACCTGGACCTTGGCCGCCCTGGCCTCCTTCCTGCCCATCAAGATGGGGTGGCACGAGCTGGAGTTTGAGGTCCGGCCCCCGAACGTCACCTCCCGGGGAGAAGAAGACCAGTGCCGGCTGCTGGTCAGCTTGCCCTACGCCCTGGTGGCCTCCTGCCTGACCTTCTTCCTCCCGTCCGCCGCCATCTCCTTCACCTACTGCCGCATCCTCCTGGCCGCCCGCAAGCAAGCGGTGCAGGTGGCTTCCCTCGCCTCCAACGTGGCCGCCGCCGCCGAGCCCGTGGCGCAGGTGATTTTTTTTTCCTTTTTTCCACGAAAAAAAAACCCTCCCAGCGTGGAGCAGTTTTACTTGCTCCCTGTTAGGAAGCGATTTAGGGCCCGGGCGTCATGCCATCCTTCCGCCCCTGCAAGGAGGGAAATAATGGCAATAACATGTTTTTTTTTGTTGTTGTTCTTGTTGGTTTTTGCTCCTGCAGGAGTCGCAGCAGCGAATGCCGCTCGCCCCGGCCTCCCCGGCGCAGGTTTCCCGCACGCCGAGCCAGGCGGCGGCCGCCGGCGAGGGCAGGAGGTTGGCCAACAAGCACAGCAAGAAGGTGCTGAAGGCCAGCCTGACGCTGGGCATCCTCCTGGGCATGTTCTTCGTGGCCTGGCTGCCCTTCTTTGTCGCCAACGTGACGCAGGTAAGCCGGTGCCGACGGCGCCGTCTCTCCCGGGGAGCACCGGCGAGGCAGAACCCTTGGAAAGCCAGGAGGGCGCTGGCAGGCCGCTAATCCTTGCTGTGTCCCCCCCGCCAGGCTGTCTGCGGCTGCGTCCCGGCGGGCTTCTTCGACGTGCTCACCTGGCTCGGCTACTGCAACAGCACCATGAACCCCATCATCTACCCGCTCTTCATGCGGGACTTCAAGAGGGCCATGGGCAAATACCTGCCCTGCTGCCGGCGCTCGGGGGAGCCCCGGCCCAGCGCCGTCTCCCTCTCGGTGAGGAACTCCAACAGCGGGCCCCGGGCGGCCGCGTCCCTCAAGAACGTCCTCACCTTGCAGGCCGAGACCGACTCCGTCGAGTCCGCCGCTCCCACGGACGAGCACGGCTCGCTGCCGGCCGGCCCCGGCCTCCCGACCTCCGGCGCCCGCCCGAGGAGCCTCTTCGAGGGGGAGCCCGCGGACGGGCAGCCGTGGGGCGCCCGGCTCGGCACCCCCGTGGCCTGAGCGCGCCGCCCCCCGGAGCCTTCTGGATATTCAGCGACGCGGTGGGCGTCCAACGTGTCTGCGGCTGTACGGGTAACCCGACAGCAGTAAGTAATGAAATCAGCCTCCCGTTAGCTTTCATCCTACAGCTTCTTATTTTTGGCGCGAGACCAGCGGGCTTTGCTCCGGCAACCCGTCAGTTTTTAGAGCGTGCGATCAGAAAACAAACAGTTTCTTGTCACAAGAATCGAAGCGAACGCTTGAACGGGGCCAAAAGCCCCCTGCCCCTGCTCGCGGCCACAGAGGCTTTTAGCAAATTCTCCCTCAAGTGCCTTGGCGGTGCGGAGCCGGGGTGGTAGTTTCTCGCCGTGCCCTCGCTGGATTCCTGTCCTACAACCCCGCCACGTTACCCACCCGCGCTCGAGACCAGAACAAGCGTTTTTACGCCCCGCTCGGCCTTTATTCGCTACAACCCCCCTCGCAGCAGACGGCCGGCCCAGCGGTCAGCGATACGCCACCACGGTAAACGGCGGACTCATCACAAGCTCCAATAGCGAATAGGTTTCATCCATCTTCTCCACGTGTCTGTGGCCAACATGTATTTAGCTTGGTTTTAGCATCAAGCGTGAAAATAAACACGCACATCTTTCCACAAATATAAAAACAGACTTTGGCTACAACTCCGGGTAAACAGGGTGGACAAACAGATTGGGGCCGAGCCCCCCTCCGGGGCAGGGCCGGGCACGCGGACGCAACCAGAAGGTGCGATCACCGTACTTGCCCCCTCCTGAGTTAATGAGACTTTCTAGATCTGGATGTGGGAAGGTATTTTTACCAACTAGCGCTTGTTTTAAGCCAGTAAAACTTGGAGGTGTTCTCAGCAGGGGGCTTATCCTCTTGCCACGTTCCTGCTAAGTTGCGTTTTCTTGGGTTGAGCAGCAAAAGAGCCTTTTATGGAAGAGGTGGATCAGTCCCAAACGGCTTTGGAAGACTGAGCCTGGCAGGGAACGTTAAGCAAGGTCCCTCCGGTTCGAGCGGGTGCCAACTCACTGTCACGGAAGGAGGCAGAAATCAAACAGATTTATGTTTATCCTCTGCCAAGCATTAGTTTAATTTTAAGCCAATTAAAAAAAAAAAAAAAAACGCAGCCAGGGGCGGCTTTTAAGGCTGGAGACATGTAGGGGACGCGGAACGAAAGTCTCTGTGGGTTGCTGGCTTGCAAAGCCCGGGAGGAAGTTTCACGAAGTAATAAATCATAAAAAGCCCAGTCCGTTTCCTCCTCTGTCTTTCACCTAGAAACTCAAAGCACGTTTCTAGCAGTAACGAGGCCTCTGCCACTCGTTGCCCGCAGCTCGCAGACAGGGAAGCGGGCGTGCTGCCTGGAAAGTGCCCGAGCCCCGGCAGCAGCCCGGGGAAAGGAGCCGCGGACTCGCCGCCCTTTGCCTCCACGGAGCCGAAGGGGCGACGCCGCGACGTGACTGTCGGAGCCTGCGGCGCTCCTGGGCTCGGGAAAACCAAACCCCTCATCAGTCTCTGGTGGAAAGACACTTTTAATGTCCCAGCGAGGAACGCGGCCGCTTCCCGAGGAGCGATGCCGGTGCAGGCGAGGATCGGCCCGTTCTCGCCTGCGGAGCGGCTGCTGGGAAAGCTTTGATCCCGGGACGCTCCGGGGCCGCGGCCCCTCTGTCGGCGCTGCCGGTATTCCCGTGGGAACGGCGGCGCGTCGGACAGCGCTGCCGAGGGGATGGGGCCGTGGGACGCCGGGGCGCAGCTGCGCGAGGCAAAACGCAGCCGGCGGCCGAGCCGCGAAGATCGCCCGCGTCCTGCGGCTGACGGGCGCGGGGCGAGGGAAGAGCTGCCGACCCGGTCGGCCGCGGAGAGCTGCCGGCGCCAGCTCCGCAGGCTCAGTCCGCGCCTGCTGCGCGTTTCCCGCTGGCCTCGCTGTCCGGAGAGCCGGGGCAGGGCAGCGAGGTTTCTCCCAAAGGACGGCCGGAGGAATCCAGGCCCTGGGAAATGCCGGCTGGGAAAGGCTCTCCCGGGAAAGGCTCTGCCGGCCGCGGCCGGCCGCCGTCTCTGCCGGCGTCTAACGAGTCCACGGGCTCCCAGGACCAGTGGGCACCATCAGCCGCGTCCTCACCTCGCACGGCGCGTTGCTCTGCCCGAGCCTCGCTGTGTGCTGCCTGCTGCGCTTTCCTGGCTGGATGGGAGCAAAGGCTGGCGCTGCCCTTCTCGTCGAGCCAGCACTCCTTGGTTTTAACGCCCACGGCTTTCAGGATCGTGTCCATCTGCTTCATGTAGTCGAGGTGGCCGTTCACCTGCGAGCGACAGCGGGAGAGCGCTGTTAGCGGGGAACCCGCCTCACCGAAGCCCCGCACCTCCTCCTCCTCCTCCTCCTCCTCCTCCTGCACTGCCTCTCCTCTGAGAGCCGCCCGGGTACTGAAACGCGCGGCCGCCGCTCGGTCTCCGAGGTAGGAGAGGAGGTGGCCTGCAGTGGCCAGAGACTCCCGGGCAGGGAGATGAGCGGCCTCATCTCGACTCCCGGGCTGAAATCACGCCTCCGCCCTGCGCCTGAGCTCCCTGCAAAAGCAAAGATTCACTTATTTAAATTAGGAGGCAGTCATTAAATCTGACAGTTGTCACTTGAGTGAGCAAAGGCTCCGGGCCAGGAGGTGCTCCGAGACTCCGTTTAAACGTGCACTGGTCTCTCCTTGTGAACACAGCATGAAACTGGGAATCCAGGAGTTATAGGTTCATAAACCAAATTAAAGTCAGCAATATCGTTGTTGCAAAAACACAGCCATTCGGCTGTCAGGTGGTTCCTGTGATAAGATAAACTCTTCTGATAGGGATGTTGGAATGCACCTTCCCACCACGGCACGGGAGGGCGAGATAAACCCCTCTGCGGTGATTAGTAATGTGTGTTAAAGGCTACCTGGGTGGAAAGGCAGCAGCCGCCACCTCCGTCTCACGCGGCCCGTTCCAGCCAAGCTTTTTCAAGCGACTGCAGCCGAGATCCTGCTGGAGACCAGCCTTCGAATCCCCTTTGCTGTGGCGCTCACAGCCAAAAGGGGAGGAAGGGCTCGTGAGCAAAGACTCCCTGGTGTGGGGTGGGGGGTTACAGGGGTTTTTTCCACAGAGATGCAAAGAGCTCGCCGGCTGGCTTGAGGCTATTCCTGCGGCTCGCTGATCAGCTGGCCCTGCACAGGGCAGCGCAGGGGGATGATTTGTACCTCGAGCCATTCCAGCATCTTCGGCAAATTGGAGCAGTTTAATTCCTCCCTAATCCAGCCAGAAAACAACAACAACAAAAGACACATTTGCAGGCGCAGCGAATTCACGGCAGTTGCAGTCCTGAAGCTGCTTGGTCCTATCTGCTCCAAATTTGCTCTGTCACCTCCCTGCTAGCCCAGACCTCGGCGGACTGATTCTGACATCTGCACAGGCCCTTCTTGCTACGTGAGCAACCAGGATTAGCGGTACCCCTGTACGCCACGTCGGAAGCAAACGCCGTGTCGGGCGAGGGCAACGTTCAGATCTCCGAGCAGCTTCTGAGGGGTAACGTTTGGGAACACAGAGAAACTTGGAGCAAAACGGAAGATTTAATCAGCCCGTTAGCAATGCAATATGTGACTTTCATCAGTCCAGATGGCTCAACAGGCTCTTGATATTTTGAAGAGATTAGTTAATTAAAATAACTATCGAAGCACTAATGGACTGGCTGTTAAGATGTTCTCCGGGAAAGCAAGCACCCTTCGCTACGCTGCAGGGGGGCAGCGATGAAAAGGGAAACGAGCAGAAAGCTGGACAAAGTGGGTAGAAACAAGAAAGAAGCAGACTTAAGGCAGGGGTTGAAGTCTCTTGGTTTGCTGTGTTTTGAAGCCGCTCCTTGGCGACAGTCAGTACCATCTACCCGCCTTGGTCAGTGCCTGGGGATTTCTAAGAAGTGGCTTTATTAAGTTTACTAGTCATTAGCCAGAGAGAACCTATTTCTCCTGCCGCCCTAAGGACTAGATTTTCTTCAGTCTTTGGTATCCAGCAGCTTCCACTAAAACAGTGGGGAATTCCTCTTCCTCGAGCATCGCGATCCCCGGGATGCCACGCAGAAGCACTTCTGAACAGCTGGGCTTCTCCTCATGCAACTAAGAGAGGAGCAGAGACCTCTGAAAATCTGTCCCTTACCGCAGACCGACTAAGTAACACCGCTAAAGCTCTTCAAAAGAAACTCGCTCGCTCCTATTTCCAGGACAAGGATTTTAAAGGATGCCTTCAAGCCAAACGCAAGCGCTGAGGAGCTGAATAGCAGGTGGGACTCCCGTGCAGAAGTCCGCTGTGCCGTGACATTAATTCGTGAGCCGTCAGCAAAAGCGCAGCGAGGACGCTATCGCTGCCGCTTTCAAGACATGGCGCCACCCTGGTAGGGAAGCTCAGGCAATCCCAGCTCTCGGACGCCCCCGTTCTTCCATGCAATTCGAGGAGCTGCATTCCTCTGCTGGGCGGGCCGGGCCGGAGAAGGGATGGGACCTTTCAAAACCTTGCAAGGGACAATAAAAACTTTCAAGTGAAACACTCGTTTGACTATTTTTGAGAACAAAGTGCAGGAGGAACTTCAGAACAAACAGAATGAAAAAGTTGCTTTTATAACCACAGCAAAGAGATTTATGTTTGCTATAAGGAAATGAAAACAGTGTGCCTAGGTGACTTCCCATCTGTTATACGTGGTTTTATGGTTGTTTGGACTCACTGTGAGACGCAAACCACCTATACCAATAATTCTGCTGCAGGACCAAGCATAGCACAGGAAAATCTCCACAGAGCTACAGTTTATTGCGTTGTTCAGGTGGATCTATCAATCAGCTGAGAGGAGCCATCATTTCGCATCTTTCGGAAAGGTTTTCAAGTTCAGATCCACTCAGAAGTGTCAAAAGTGTCCTTGAGCACGGTCAGCTGCGCCCACTCAATTCTCACTGAACTCTTTTTGCTCAGCGCAGTAAGTGCCTCTGGTTATGGTTTCGTAAAAACACCATTCTGAACGTACAGGTGCTTTGAACACAAATAACGTCATCGTCTCCGGGCCCGAAACCGACCCACTGGTGGTCTCCATACAAAGGCAAGCGATGGGCTTTGTAACGCAGAAACTGTTACCTGGATTAATGAGAGCACTTCCAAGTGGAGAGGGCCAGGGAGCAGAGACCGGCGGGGCTGAAAAGGGACGGGAACGGCATCCGCGGGCAGTTGCCACGCAGCAATCTCCATGAAACGTGGTGGAGGGAATCTTTGCTCGCTTCAGATCTGACTGCTTGAAGATCCCATCTGGTTTACTTCGAAGTTGTTCTGCGTGGGGTGAAAAGAGTTAACAGAGGGCGCAGCAGTTTCCGACGCTCGGATAATCATCACACCTCGCTTTTCAGCGGTCCTTGCTTCCCCCTGGCGCGTCAGCGGCTTTGTACGTACACATAATGAAACACAAACTCCTCTGGGTGGCATATCTCAACACAGCCAGCTCAGCAGCTGTTGGTATCGCCCCTCGGGCGACTTGGTTTGCTTTCCGCTTCAAAAAGCGGCAGCGAATCTGTCGTCGATGAAGAGACGAACACGACGGTCCCGCGCACTGAAATAAATGTGGGTCACGAGGCCGGTTTTGCAGCAGCGTTGACAACAAAGGGAAGAAACTCAAAAGCCTCTGTGTCTTCCCCCGAACCCCCAGATGGTGATACTGCCTCGAGATCCACGCAGCCCTCCTCTTCCAGATGGCGGCAAGCACCGATCGATTGTAGGACGCCCAAGCTACACCAGCTTATCAATCAAAATACCATCATCTCCGCCAAGCTGGCAGGCTCCTCTGGTCCGAGTTATCCCCCCACGTCAGCGCAAACCTTGATTTTTCACCATAAACCTTGATTCTTCAGTGCGCCGAGCACCTCTTGCAAGATAGAGGACGTTCAGTCCCGCCAAAAACTCCCCATTCCTTGTTTTCTGAAAGCTTACGGGAAAGCCCTAACCCAGTTCAGTCCAAGGAACGTGGCTGGGCTTGGAGGTACCTGGAAAAGCTGGTGGAAGAGCAAAATCCCCCAGCAGGTACCAGCAGGGCATTAAACCAGCCTTAAGAGGCCGTGGTTGAATTCAGTTAAAATAGAAATAAAATCTTTCTGTCTTCGTTCTTAGGGAACACTATTTTCCAGAAGCGAAGAAGGTGAATGTGCTCAGTAATTCAGACGCCGTAATTTAATTTAAAAGATTTACTAAAAAATGTAGGTTTGGTGTCTGCCGTAGGTATCCTTGGCACTACAGGCGTATCCTCAGTCTTACTTAGCAGTTCAGGCTTCCAGCAGAGGTGAAGCTCACAAAAATATATTTCAAGAAAACTTTATAGAGCTAAAATTATTTTGAAAACACTGTCAATGTGATTTGCATTATTCCTCTTTGATGTTTCTATTCCTGCTCTGAAAAACTGATGGAATAGATTGGAGCATGATTCAGCTGAAGCTAACAAGCTTTGCTTCTAAATTATTCCTTCGCACAAATACAGTTCTTGTGAATAAGGGTAAGTTCCTCAATCCTTATTTTGCTCCTTGTTTAAAAACTGCCTTGACTGGTAAAAGTGCTCCTTTAATTACAGCAGTATTTTCTGAGCAAGATGGTAATTTTTATGTGCGCTCGTATTTCAACTAAAGCTTATTAATCAAGTCATTCTCACTTCGGGGATGATAATTAGGGGATCAGACAGAGCTCAGACCACATTCACATTGATGCAATAATTTTTTCCCTGACTTTTTCCATCAGACTTTGAAACACTTTGTGGGAACACGTTGACAATTTTGAGTAAAAAGTGCTTTTTTTTTTTTTTTTTTTTTTTGCTGCCATAGTGCTGAAAAGCTCTGCCGGCTTTACTCTCAATTTCCAGACATGAACGCCAAGAGGACTGTATGATGGAGGGGAGAAAAAGCAGAATATAGCAAGAAGACAGAGGAAGTAAATGGGGGAAATAAGTTCAGGAAGCCTAGAGCCCTGCGGAGGTGAGATGGAGAAAAGCCCATCTCACCTCCTACCTAGTCCCAGATCAAGAAACCAAAGCATGACAGATCATGACAAATTTTAATAACGGCAATTTAAGATAGAAATGACTGTAGGTAGCGAAGGGAGGAAATGACATGGTGGCTGGCAGCGTGATAACAGCTTTCAGCATAGTCACTGGGTTACGAGGACAGAACGCTCCTCCTCGCGCGAACACCCACTCCTGCTCAGCACGAGCGCTGTGCTGTTTCAACGTTGTGCTCCTGACGCAGATTACAGCCTCTCTTCCTTACTGTCTCCACGCCCAGGGCTTTTTTTTTTTTTTTTTTTTCTTTTTTGCTCAGCTGGGTTACACCTGCACCGGACCAAAACCTGGAAAGCCGCTCACAAGACATTGATTCAAACACTGGCAGGAAGGACACGCACCGTTGTCCCTATCCTAACCCCTCAGGGATCTTCCTCCGAAAAACTGGACAAAAGCCACATCACTTGAGCGTTTAGCTTAAATGAGGTCACACCTACGACTGATGCTGAACCCGTGTAAAACAGATACTGATGGGTAGAAGAACCTACCTGGAAGAGTGTGCAGCCGCAGCCAGTAAGTCACCCCGGTGACTAACACCTTCTTTGGTTAGCTAAGGGAATTTCTGCCATCTCCAGGACAACGACCTGTTCTCAATTTATTCATACCTTAATCACCTTTACGAGTCGATGGAGATAATAAACCTGAGTAAAACACTGCGGGGCATACAGGAGATTTTAGCAGCTACGGAATAGTGCGACATCTTTCCTTAGCAATAAAATCTCGTGCAAGCACGTCACACCGTGATTCGCAGCAAGTTTAAGATCTCGATCTTAACGTTGCTGGTAAAATTCCTGTACATTCTCCCATCCACTCACGAAATGCAACGCAGCGGTTTGTACCGCTTATGCTGGAGACCCAGAATGAAAACAGACACCTAAGCTATTACCAAAACAGCCTCTTGTTTTTGTTACCAGTCTTCCTACTCAACTATTTCATTCTCTTCTTATTCCTTGCTTGCCTCCTCACCAAAGACTGCACGTGCATGTGTCATGCCCTCTGCTCTGACCTGTTCGAGCTCACTTAGGTTCAAAACTCTGGTGAGATCCCAGCTTGAGCAGGTCCAAATTCAGCAGGCAGTGCTGAGCTGCAAAGTATTTTAGCTACACTGTGAATATCAATAATACATGTTGGTGTAATTAGAAAATCTCAGATGCATTAAGTGAAACTGCACTACAGCGGAAAACCTCACGTGTCAGCCAAGGCAGTCTTTTCCTTCGTTAACACTTTTTATAGGCTGCTGCAATTAAATCTTCTTCCTGTGTTAGCTGATGGGATTAGAAAAGATGCTCAGAACCGAACAAAAAGAATTATACTGAATTACCAGTCGTGTTCCAACATACAACAAGGCATTCAGAGAGTACAAAGCTAAATTCTCTATCCTTAATTCACCTTACTGTGCTTTGTGTAGCCACTCTTACAGCCTCAAACACTATTAACACTGCTTAAGGAAAACTCCCACTGCTCTTGCTGGCAGTTTTGCTTGAGTAAGGGATGTGCGATTGGGATAGCTGTTTGTGAAGTCAACAGCTACAAACCTGTTCTCTGCGAACCTGTCAAGAGCCGGCACTTTCTGGCTTTATTAGAGCAGTCCTATTTTCAAACACAAGGTACTATAATGTGTCAAGCATACGGGAAAAATCTGATGCAAACTTATGCTGCAGCAGAGAAAGAGGCAACGGCATCAAAACTTCTCTGGTTACAACACATGCAACAGCAAATTACATGCATTGGATTGTATTAGATACAAACATAAATAACCTCTGAATCTGTCTACAAGGTGGCATTTGGTAAGCAAAGCTTTTCTAAGGCGATGCTCCAAGTCCCAGAATTTCAGTTTTGCCCACAGGAATTGGGGTGTCCGAACACTGCACTCACTAGAGCAGGTGTTATGGAAACCCACTGCTAAACGATACGCGCGTGCTCCAGGCACGACGGAGGAAATGAGAAAAGTACTTCTATAAACACACAGTTACGCCACACCATTACGGCACCAGGCTGCTTCTGAGTGGCAGCACGCAGGCAAATTTTGGCACCAGACTGATAAAGCAAAGGTTCATGGAGTGCTGTAAAACGGTTCTCTCTGCCTTTTAGAAGCAGCTATCCCCTGCCTACTAAAGAGAACGCCCAGATCAAGCAATACATCTGTGCTGAAACAAGGAGGGACACCAGACTTTGAGTTTTTGTCTGCCATAAAGTGAAAACAAACGTGTAAGTTAATGGCTCCGTTTGCACATTTTTGGAGAAAGTTTTGGCAGTTTCTTCCTCTGTTCCACCATTTATTGACACTGTCAGCACCCTCCGCCTGGATCCCAAAGGGCAAAGGGTATTTAATATGCATTTAATGGGTGATTCTCTGAGCTCCCTCATGCGATCAACTGCAGTTAGGATCACAGAGAACCCACTGACAGCGCCGGGGCAGGGCTGCAGGGACACACACAGAAGAAGAAACCATTCCCGTGAGTTTTTTCAGCTAGATCCGATAGCTCTTCTGTCTCAAGCACCCAAATAATAAAAGAATACAGCCCTGAGAGCCTAGCAAACAACTAGGCTTGTTCCCACGAAGACCTGCATGTCCCCCAGAGAAGACAAATCTCTTCAGCCTTGGTGGCCACCGAGGAATTGCTCCAGCAATGAATGACTGCAGCACTTCTCCTCTTGCCAGCTGGCTAAGGGAGGAGAGGAGAAGCATGTGCATCTGTGGGATGCTGAACAGGTAGAAAAGAAAATGGGAGTCGGTTCCTTGCGAGACTGAACAGAGGCTTTTTTTTATCTCCTGTTTATGTACTGATTTCTAGCCTGCTTCCTTCCTCCTCCCTTCTCATTACCCAAGTATTTGTCTGTTGTCAGAGGTTTGGAGAAAGCTGCCAAGGAAAGGGAATAGGCAGAGCAGAAGAGAACTTTTCTGCACAAAATAGCATGAGCTGAGCATCCTGGAGGTGCTTCCTACACAAGATGCCTTTCCTTTGCCCAAGTCCTTGCAGCACCTGCCCACGTTCTCCCTTCTCTTCTCGGAGTCCATCACAACACCCCCGGAGCAGCAATGAGATTAGCTGGACATTAAAATTTCTTATGAACGTTTTCAGGAGAGGTCAGTTCCCCAAAACATGACCAAAGAGGACTGAGTGCTCCTAGCTGCTGCTCTTCTGATCCTGCTAGTTCTGTCACCAGGAGAGGCGGCAATGCTCATTTGAAACAAGTGTTTACTTCTGGCTGTAACAACACACATACAACCTTTTGCTTTACAGTTGCCCCAGGGTTCTTAATTAATCCACATTTCACAACCAGAATTAATTCTTTGCTGCAAGTCTCAGGAACGCAGGAAAAAAACCCCAAAGTTTAACGCATGTTGGAGAAAGCATGAATCACAGGAATGCCAAATCAGTTGGATTTCACAAAGCTCAGCGTTTGCATCTGCTTATGGTATTTATGTATGCTGCGTACCTGCCTCGCTGAAGGCCAGACTGCCTTTGAATCTGTTTGCATTCCCTCTGAATGAGAGTATTGACCCCTTTTCTCTGAGAGCATGTGGAAAGAGAAATCAGTAATTCTTGTTTTTTAATCGTTGTCATAAAGAGCGCTTTCCCACTGCTTAGTTACAGCCACAAAGAACACGAAAAAGCTTTTGAAGTAGCTCACAGGGAAAAAGGCAAAACTGTGCCGACGTGCGACACGGATTATTCCAAAAACGAGCTCCTCTGTTTTGCCTTCCATTGTGCAAAGACCTTGCGGGAGAACTTGGCTGTGAAACACATCAGCGCGTTTCATCGCTACGTATCACTGCAGTGGCTGCTCTAGAGATAAAAGTATCTCATATCTTCAGTCCGTGAGCTGTACAGAACAGGGCTCTGGTTTTCTATGTGCTTGGATAGGGAGGGATTTACTCTCAGCCGGGGTTCCTGTGTGTTGCTTCAACAGGAACCTTTGAGTACCAGCATCAGGTAGGCAGGTGCCACCCAGACAATATGGCAATGAAGAACAAGACAAGGAGAATTCAGCCACTGAAAGCATGGGAAAAGAGCGCCTTTTAAAGTCAATGCAAAACTTAATCACAATCTGGAGCCAATTTCACATTGGACTAATCACAAACTAGCAATTAAGGATTATTTGTGTATGTACCTAAAGTAGAAGATAGACTTAGATGCTCTGAGTATTCTTCAAAGCCCCTCCCCTCTTCTCAACAGCAGAATGGTGCTGACTTTGCAAAAAATAACCAGGCTGCATTCATGCTCTTTACTAGACTTCAATCATGCTTTCATTTTACACCTGAGCTTGCAAGTTCGTTCCCAGTTTCTGCTGCAGTAAAATTGCCCAAAGAAACCTAAGCCCCCATTCCTTACTCCCTCGCTCCTGTGCAAATGCTCTGCCTACATTTTGCCTCTGAGCTTAAAAACATTTTTGCAATATTCAAATGTTAATGCAGGATGTAATCTACAATGCCCCATTTGAACAAACAGCAATCAATCTAATATACTACAACTCAATTACTTCCTTGGTTTCTCTAACAGGTGCTGTCAAATAAATCCCCTGAATAAATCAGTCCCATTGTAACCATTAGGAAGGCTTTTATAACTGCATTTGCTGAGTGGGAGGACATTTCTTCTGAGTTTTCTTACTGACAGGCAGATAAAAAAACCCATACTAACCAAGAGAGATGCGCAATAAATGCCTTTGAGATGAATTCCCATTTATACTAAGGTCCCTTAGCCCTGCACTCATTAGAGGACTCTCGGGATACCACAGCAAAGAGAACCAAGCCCTTTGGGTCCAGTCCAGTTTTCATCATGGATGGACTGTGAGATGCCTAAAATACTGGCACTGCCCGTGTAAGATTTTTGGGCTAAACACCTTTGCATCACCAGTGCTTTCCTCTTCTCCTTGTCCTTTCTTATCGCCAGCTGCGTTTCAGCAGGATCTGAACTGCTCCAGCCCTGCAGACGTTGTTGCCAGAGGTCCAGGCTGCGCACCTCCTGTTTGGAGGCGTACCCAGGTCCTCTGCAGAGCCCCAACGTGGTCTCCGAGGGTTGGTGACAAAAATATACACAAGGGAATGATTGATAAGCCCATCTCAGTGCCTGTTCGGCATGCTCAGAAGCAGATAATCAGGGATTATCATTATCGTTCCTCAAAACCAGCGAGAGCTTAATTTAAAAGCACCCCTGGCTTTTTTTGATGTTTAATTTCCACCGAAGCTGAGACTCAGCTGTATTTTCCTGGAGATCTCAGACGTATCAGAGATCTCTACAATCCCTTCGGCGAGCCAAGTTCTTCCAAGTACAGCCAGGCACGCTCACTCCAAGTGCTGTGTTAACATATTTCCTCCTTAGCATCCCTTTCCCGCGTAGGCTATAAACATGCCCACTTCTCAAGCCCCTCTACTTTTCACGTGCCAAGAACCAAAGCTTAATCTGGGAGACAAATACAAGGAAATGGTGAAGCAACTGGCCCCAGTAAATTACTCCTATTGCAATAAGCACTCACAAGGGATTTAAGAACTGGCTTTTAAGCCAGTTAAGAAATGTTTAATAAGCAACTGAGTCCCTCCATCATGTCACGGACTTTTTTCAGACTAGGACTCGGTGTTCCCAGTTCAAAACATTCCATATAAGCTAAAGAAGATTCCGAATTTTCTTATGGAATTTAGGAGGAGTCCAAATCAGGTGCTCCCAGAAAGTCGCCTCTAGGGAATATTTAAAGATTCCTTTACTTGAGACGTATCACTCCATTTCTCTCAAATATGTACAATTACAAGTCTCCTGCAAGGCAAATACCTATTTTACACATAAATATAAGTATACACATTGGATCATATTCATGATGCTCCCTCCTCACTTCCACCCCAGAATCTACCTTGCTGCTCCTGGTGCTGTGATGGGAATTTAGAGCTGCAACAGCAGGATGCCCTGCGGCAGACAGGATATTGGCCTTGATGAATGTGGGTCCAAATTACTGCACAGGATCTTATATTCTAATAATTTTCTTTCCTCTTCTGAGGAAACTTTCTTGTAAATAGCCCTTCTTGTATTCTATGGCAAATTTTTCATAGAAAACATCTCTATATAAATTTCTCTTATGCTATTGCACTATATTTGCAGCAAAATCCATCTTAGCTTTCTCACTGTTTTTTTCAAATCGTGTCCCTGAATCTTTCCTTCTCCCTTCTTGCTCTCTCTCTTTTTTTTTTTTTTCCCTCTTTTCCTTTTAAAATGTTCCACGGGATGCACTCTATTTCTTTTCATAAAGCTCTATGCTCTGGAAAATGGATCAAGAGAATGACACCTACTTAATATAGTTTCTTTCCCTTCGAGGGTTGCTCTTTTCTTTCTTTTTTTTCTTTCCTCCACTGCTTTGCAGTAAGATTAAGCAAGTGAAAGTGTCAGCTCTTTCTAAAATGAGAACAGCACTGGGACTGTCTGCCGGCATCATGCGGCATGGCCACAGATGCACAACAATAGAAGATTAGTAGATAGCAGCTCTGCAAGCGTTATTCATTTAGCTCAAATGTAAACACTGTTCCTCTGGCAGGAAAAATGGAGAGGCTGCTGCAAGCCAAGCAGGATGAAGCCTATGGGACTCCAGGGGGGTTTGAAGAGCAGGAAGCAGAAGGTCAACAGAAAAGAGGATCTCTGAAGGGAAGCTGAAGAGAGGAGAGTAACAGCGACCGAGTTAACGGGAAATGTCACCCCAGTGCCATCACTGGTTGACTTGTTTGGCCATTTTTCTTTTAATGCTTTCAACAGATGCACTGGTCGCAAGTGACTCATGACAACTCTGCGACAGTGAGGAAGTTAATGCAGGAGCACGTGGAAATGCTAATCAAGGCAATCTAATAAGACTCAAAGATACAAGAGCAGCTATAGTGCTAAACCGTGTTTAAAAGCCTCCGTTCTACCACTTCCCTCTGGAATGCCTAAATTTTGGCCTGTGAAGTTTCTATTTTATCTGTACAGCATTAAATCCTGCATTTTCTGGCAAGGGATGTGCGTAGCTCAGTTATTATGAATGAAATGAGCTGGTAATGGTTGGGTATTTATAGGCTCACCAAGCTGGTGCTTCAAAAAAGTCTGAAAGCATTTAAAGTGCCTTTGGCTCCAGAGCAAAATTAACAGATTAACTCCTACCAGCTTTTGCAGACATTCAGGAGAAGTTAGGGCAGGAAGAGTGACCATGCAAGCAGCCTGAGCTTTGCGCTGAGCACCTTCCTGTCCTCTTTGCAGAGGGAGAAAGATGAATTAAATCATTAAAATACAGAAAAAGAAGATCGCACTCTTGAGGTTGCAATGAATAGGCATAGAGAAAGTGGGTTCTGTGCAATTTTCTGTGGAGGAGCTCATGAGTAAAGACAAAGCACTGAATCATTTGTTCACTTACGGTAATTGACCTGAGTATTGCTAAAGATATAATAAATCAGCTTATCACTAATGACACTCAATAGCTTTAAGGAAACTAAATGTCTACTAGGGATACAGGGCAGGAATCGGAAACTGTTCCTGTTTCCTGGAAAGCTGCACACCAAAAACCAAGCAGCTCGGACAAACCAGCTGTCGATACCACGGAGCTCTGCAGCTGCAAACCAGCTCCTGCAGCCCAGTGACAAAACTCAGCCAAGGGCCCAGGTACAGGGGCCGTGAACTTGCTTGACACTGTCAAGGGCTCCATCCAGATAAAACGGCAGGTTGCCCCTGCTCTGCAGGCATGTGTTTGAGCCGTGGGTTTCCCAATCGCTGAACTGCTACAGTGAGTGGCAAGTCTGGAAGCAGATCCCGAGAGTCTAGACGACCCACCTGCCCACCTGGGGCTTGCAAGACAGTCAGGCCTTTTTATGGAGAAAAATGGCATTTTCTATCCCCAATATGAAATATTTCAGAACCAAAAAAACCAAAAAAAACCCCAAAACAACAGAAGCAAACTGTAACTGCTGTAGTCAATACTGTTCAGATTCCAGTTCCAGTGAGTGCTGGCAGAGCCCCGGGGCTGAGCCAACACAGTCTATACCGAAGTCCGAGACGAGAACAGTAAGAGGAACAACATAGAGCTGCTCCCTTTAGTGCCTCACGTTCCCCGATGTGACGAGTGTGAGACTGCAGTGCTGCAAGCGAAGGATAGATGGAAAAACTGAGACTATAAGAAGCATCACTTACTACAGAGGAGAGGTCCACATTTACCATCCTCCTGTCATCCAAGTTGACTGGCTGGAGTCCTGCAACGTTGAGCTGGACCGAAGAGGTTCTGTACACAAACCCCAGTAGCCAGTCTCCCCTAAGGGCAGAGCAAAACAAGCAAATGAATAAATCCTGTTGCTAGACCGATGCAGTACACGACTGCTCAGGCCAAGAAGAAAATAAAAAGGCCTGGAAGCACAGCAATGTCTGGACCAAGCCCTGCTGTGGCTTTGTTTGAGGTAGGAATCACAACATTGCTGGACACAGTAGTGTTAATCTCAGTGCAATCCTGATTCCTGGGTATATTATCATTACATTCAGTGGGTTTAAGAATCTGACCCTTCCATTTGTTTCTATATTTGCCTGGAGACTATGCTACACTCACATACTTAATCTTTTTAACGTAGTAATAGGTAAAAGTTCTCCAGGCTGTAGGCAGCTCTACAGGTGCTGAAGCATATAGTACCAATGTTGCTGACAAAGATGTCAGCTATAATGCTCCTCAGAGTGCATCTGATTTATAGGTGCTCTTTAAATGTAAGGCTTGAGTGCCAAAATCAACCAGAGTCTGTTCCCACCACAAAATGTATTGCCTTAAGTCATTGCAACAGCTTCAGGGCAGACAACAGCACGATGAGAGAAGGTGATGCATCCTTAGGAAATACGTAACCTGTTCATCTGTGCAGAGCGACAGTACAAAACCTGGGCTCTCTGCAGAGAGGATTTAGGTTGGACATAGCGGTACGATAGCAGAAAGTGAAAGGCAACTCCCCGGAAAGCCGTTTCTCACTGCTCCCGTCCCCTCCAGAACGGTCTACGTTGGAAGTTGGGTGTAGAGGCTACAAAGAGCTCTGCGAAACCTTTGCGACACATCCACCCCACAACACAAATCACTTCGTTTGTCATCTGTTACTGCCTCGCTGCTCACAGATGAGTTCTTTGGGAAGCTGTATGAGGCTAACTCATTTGGTTAAAGTTTTCTACTAGGGATTTGTAACCGTGCTGTGAAATCGAGTGGGACAGCTCTGACAGCTGGCTTTCAATCTCCGGGTTCTTTCAGACTTCAAAGCGAATGGGGACAAGCTACAGTGGACTGAAGCTCAACAAACTGGGCCCAAATCTGATCTTGCAGGAGTTTTATTCAATGTAATTCATCTGACCTAAATACAGTTACTCCCAAACTGACAGAACGAGGCCAAAATTTGTATGAACCTGACAGCAGTGAAATCAGACTCAGGTGGGGAATGTTTGTAGAATGTTTGTATAATCCGTTTCTCGTATCTAATATCTTCACATAAATTCTCCGTATTTCTAAGCTACCTCCTCCAGCTGTCCCTCATGCTAAACGAATAACCCTCAAATTCAGCATCTTAGAGGACTGTGGAGAACCAGCACAGCAGAGTTTTTCCTGACAGTCTCCTCACCTGCTTCTTCCTATTTGTGAGCCCCAAGCTACAATTTCTACATCGCTGTTCACTCAGCTTTCAAGACATGGGCTTGCCAAAGCAAAGAAACTAATCAAATTATTGTACACAGACAGGTGCAAATACACATTTTATTCCAGCAGCGCATTCAAGCTTTGAAACTATAACAAGATTTTCTTTTATGTTATACGAAATGAATATACTGAGCCTTTTGCAGAGAAATATTTTTGTAAGCACAGGGAGGAGCAATGTTTGTCATGGCAATTTCAGTTATACACAACAACTGTGATCATTTATGACTTCTTGGAGGAAAAGAGAAGCAGGTCCCAGGACTCCCAGATCCCCACTAACTAATCTATAGGAGACAGCAATTACTTTTTCCTTATGTCACAAAGAAAGAGTCATTTATGCGCACATCCAGCATCCATAAAACCTCCTGTGACCCAAAATAGACAAAAGCCACATTTTTCAGCTTAGCCAGCAGATGGGCTTAATGACTGGTTCTTTCAATCAAGTGCTTTCAATTTTTTTATTTAGTTATTCTTTGTAAATTAATATACTATAAAAGATGCACAGGGATACAATACTTTCTCATGTAGGCATACATATAGATGTGTATATGGAGCGTACCAACAGCATTTTCAAGTGTCCTTGACCTGAGGACTAACGGCTTTATAAACTGCTTTTATTCACAGTTATATGCTGCTTCCTAATCTTCTTGCCTGGCTATTTCTCAGTTTATTTTCCCATGCTCTTGGTCTTCTCCACTTCATTCCTTCTTTCTAATTTCTCTCTTCTAATTGTGCTGGTAAGCAATGTCTTTATCACACTTATCTTCCAATACATAGTCATTAGATTTGATACTGTCCCTTGAATTTTTAATGGCTTTTATAAGATCGCTTCATCTGCTTCTGGCCTCTCAATCTCCCTTTTCTCATCCACTGGCTCTCACAACTCTGCATCGCAGCTGTCTGCACAGTTTTAAAAGGCTCACTTTTGGTTTCTGTTCTTCCGCATCCCTAGTAAGTTTGCTATAGCTACTCTAGTTGCATCTCCTTCGTAAGTAGAATACTTTGTTCATGCAAACCATCCTGACCAAAAACCGAGTCTAGATATAAAAGTTCTTCCATTTGCTCAAGCTCCTTCACTTCCATTCCAGTTCTCACGTCTTGTTCTTCGTCAGCACTCCCTAATGAACTGTATCTCAAAGTTTGCACAGGTTTGAATTCATGTTCTTTATTTTTAACTGCTAGTGAACTTAAAGGCTGCACTTACAGTCCTTTACATAAAGCTGAAATTTAAAGGCACCTTAAAAAATTAGGCATTTAGACACACTCAGACACACTGACCAAACTTTAAACTGCCCGAGTGATGTAAGGCTGCCTCAGTATGAACAGGAACTAGGACTTACATATTGAGAATCTAAGGCTTCCAATTTAATATGCACACAATTGAGCTGGAGACAAAACAGCCTTGAACTGTCTCCTGAAGACTGTCATCTCCAATTAATCTGAGGGAAAGACCTCCAGAGGGAAGAGACTGGCACTTCTGTCTCTGGTGCTACTGAACCAACATATTCACCAGCTGAACAAACATTCCCTTATAAAAGGTTTAAAAGGAATACATGTACAAAATCATTTCAAAGTGGCCCTAGTATAATGAAGCAGGGAACTGAGCACGTACAGACCTGCAATAGCCGTTTATGATCCTGCCCGACACCACGTTTGTGATGGCTTTCCAATACTTGGCTTCTCCTTCCACTGGAGCTCCCAGTAAGACCGCATCTTCAATGATCCCTTGCGAGTCTATTAAGATGAAAGCAGGACAGTTCAGATTTGGAAGATGGAGCACAAAATGCATCTTCACACACACACACGCAGAGGACAGGTATATTCAGATGTGCGCTACAGAGAAATCATAATTTTTATCGTTTAAACTTTAAAGGTGGAAATAATGAAAAGGAAGATCTTAGGCATAATTTTCCATAAACACCGAACATCTACAGTTCGCGTTATTCTCAATAAACAAACGTGAAAAACAGAGATCCTGAGACAGCAGAAGGAACTAGGCAGACAGCAAGAGGGAGAAGTGGCCTGGCCCCTTGTCCAGAGAGATTCAGCTTAAGTAGCAATATGGAAAGTTCTTTGCACAGACGTATTCATCTGGCGTTGTATAAAGCTGAACTGTTACACCTCAAAGCAGGTGAAAGGGACTGACATTCGATACAGGGAGCAAATGTTATCATTAACTAGGCACCACCAACTCTTCTCTCCACTAATCCTTCAAGCTGAGTTAATGAAAAACACGACCTGTACATGCAACAGAAATCCTCCACGTTCTTAAGACTGACTGGAAGCTAACAGCGAGGGCATTTGCCAGCATGAAGCGATAATCTATCAATCCTGAAGCTTACTTTAACCAAATGCCAGGGCACAATTTGCTCAAAAGGTGTGCTGACTTTTAAGCATAATAAACCTTCATCTCTCACCCTTATCAGAAAGCAGCAGCTGAGATGTTTCAGTACAATGATTGAAAGAGAAATATTGGGCACCTCTGCTACAGTTCTCAACTAAAATGTAAATATTAATGTGCTTCCCCACTTGAACTCCTGCCAGGTCAGGATAACCAAGGAAATCCCAGCCTGGATGCCTTTCAAACATTCAGTGGGGTTTCATTTAGGTCTTTTTAGTTAATCTTCTGTGTGGCCAGGAGCTTGAGAAAGGGGAAAGAAACACCGAGACAACAAAATGTTTCCTTCTTCTGGAATATGTACAGATACGCAGCTCACACAGAGCGTATTCTTCCAAAACAGAAATCATATTTATTAGTGCTAAATGATCTAACAGCTAAAACACACTAAATTAATAAATTAAAGAGATATCAAGCACCTGATGACATAGCAGCTAAGAAGAAATTCACTGCCGTGCACATCACCTCAAGCTGCATGGGCATACTGTGCCCAATCCATACTCTCCACCTGTGCGAGCCCTGCGTTCCCAAGATGCGAGCCGATGGCTCCGCCAGCTGAGGCTGGGGGTTTGCAGTTTCTATAATACAGTGAAGTTTATGGGGAAGTGAGAGTGACTGCACGCCACATCAAATTAGGACTGAAAAGGTGCTGCCTGCTAGACTTTTTAAATTCAAATCATTTGGTTTCCTTTCCCTAATAGCAGTAAAGACTTGGAGCGCTTTGCATTGCCTCTGCACAGCGTAAAACCCAGCCCCTGACAACAATCCAAAGAGCTCTCGTGGTAGTATTTCTTAATTGCAAAGCAAATTTCACACCAATCAAGGGAACAGCAAAGAGCAATTCAATTTTGTTAGTGTAATCTGTGAACAATAAAGTCCTGTTTCCACAGTCTTGGGCAATTAAAAAAAAAAAAAAAAAAAAAAAAAAAGCCTTGCAAAGGAGGAGCTCATTCCAAGCAAGGTACTAAATTCCCTGGCTGCAGCGTGAGCCAACTGAATAAACAACCAGCTAATTCATCAGGATCCTCAGTGTTTGGGCAAAGTATTGGAAGCCTTCGTCTCTCCAGTCCTTTGCACAGCTTATTTCTTGCTCAGAACAAAAGTGTTCAGCCTCAGCTGTAAAATATTCACTTTCTTCGAATGCTGATGGAGGGGGAGGAAAGCCTGAGAACTGATCAATGACCTGTGTAGTTACTGGCACTCTAGATAATGATATGTATTCCAGTCTGCAAAGCTTTTATACCAATGAAAAATAATAAAGTCCATATAAGCAGCCATAGCCATTAACAATTTTGATTAGTTACATGTATTTACTTGAGAGTGTGGGAATCTTGATGAAAAATCAGACCAATGATCTTCCTGTGTAGTAACTTGTCTCTGACAGGGTCATTACTGCCTGTTCTTATATAATGTCATTTTCTGGAAACCTTCTAAGCTCTGGCTTCAAAAGTCATTTGTAATGAAGTATCCCCAGGGTTATTTAATTGTTTTGCAGAACAGTATTTTATTTTAATGGGCTTTAAACTTCTGTCATGGTGTTTTGCTGGATAATCCGTGATTAGTTATTTGTCCACAGAAATGCCACAGTCATCTGGATACAAAAGGCCTGCACGACTAGGTCTTGTATTTCTTTTGTGCGAGGCATCCAAGTCCAAACCCAAATCAGTCTCAGATGTCCCGGGTCTCAGCTTCGTTCTTTCTGTGGCTTGTGCTGGAATGTGCATGTGAAGAACGCCTTGGCAATCTGCACTAAACATGCTGCTTTTCATCTCACAAACAGCTCAGCTTTCATAATTCAATTAAGGAACTGAAAAATTAGTGTACAGTGGGGAGCCACTATGATACATAATTACGATGCTTAGATTTCTTTAGAATAGCAGCCAACCTTAAAGACCCCTAATGATTTCCTTTCATGTGTTATTTAGCTAAGGTCCCACGTTACCTCAATGAGAGACTGCAGGCAATTAAATAAAAGCCTGAAAACATCTTAGCCCCTGACACTCTCAATGCACAAAAAAAGCAGATCTAGGGCCAGACTGGGATCCAAGTTCTGGTTTCAGCCTAACTCCATTAGGATCATTCTGGATTTGATTAAATTTATTCTGAGAACAGAGTTTCTGTATTTCACTGAGGACTTCCATCTTAAACCAGAAGTGAAACTCTGGTATACAGCTGTCAACAGAAAAAATGCTGACCTCCTCCATCCTCACTTGACTCTATTCCCACCTTCTCAGATTTGAGAGTGAAGAGTTATTTTTATAAAGCTCCTTATTTATTAGCTACATTCTGCGAGGCTTAATGGCTAATGAGTTAAATTGGCTACGTAGGGGGGAAGGCAGGCTGCACACACACACTCACTACTGACTCAGCTCCAAGATGCGATTAACATCAACTGATCATAATGATTTTCTTCTTTTTCTAAATTAAAAATAAAATCTATTAATAAACAGAACCACAATGGGTAATAAATTGACAGATGGTTTTATACCTGACTTTGGGGAAAAATTACCATGAAAATAGCAGATGACAGTGGCATTTCAATGACTTAAATGGAAGGGAGGACTCATGGCATCAGATACAATAGCTACAGAGAGCTTCCAATAAAGGCAAAGCATCTTCTGCCAAGTTCAGTGTGGCACGTGGGCAGCTCACAAACTGATCCAGCAGTCGAATGTCAGAAAACGTCAGAAGTGTTGTTTAAAGACCAGTGACCGAACAGTGCTGTCAGCCACACTGGAGCATCTCTAGTGAAGACAGTGGACTTAATCCAGTGACCTGGTGGAAGTGACAGAAGAATTTGGCTCCAGATGCATTTCAAAACCATTTTTAGATTTCTGTCCTGAGCTATAGCTCAGAAAAAAGTGTCTCAGCAAAAAGCCAAGTGCAGAATGTCCTGCTTGCAACCATTCATTCAGAGCAAGGGTGAAGAGCAATAGTAATGCAAAAAAGCTTACACTATCTCTTTTTCCATGTCTCTCCTAAAAGATCCAAGCTCTGTTCCAGAATAACTTTCTGTTGAAAGAAAAGCTTCTGTCAGCAGTAAAGAAAATACAGCAGAAAAAGGTTAGAAGTTGAATGTTACCTTTTTCTTTAGCCATCTCCTGCAGGCAGGAGTAAATGACTCTGGCACCCAGGCTGAAGCCAATCAGCGTGACGGGTCGCTTGCCCTAAGAAAGAAGAGAAGGCAGGAAAGGCCATCAAGTATTCTTCTAGACCTGGAAAAGGAGCCTGGCCACAGGATCCCTGAGACCCTGATAGGCAAAGCACTTAAGCTTGTGCATGATCTTTTAAACATTTGAGCAACTCTGGTGATTTCAAAAGCATTGTGTATCCTTACAGTTATACACAGTTCAGCATTCAGAATCCTGAATATCTGAGTATTTTGTATTTTTTGACATTCCGGAAGTTAATCAGAAGGATTCAATAATTAGAAGTTGTAACAAAATAGGTGTTTCAAACAGCAACAAAACAAACACTGTTGTTTTGAAATTTCCAAATGAAAAGCTAATTCAAGGAGCAAAAGTGGCAGAAAAAGCTGCAATACAAAACTACTAACTACTTACAGATTTAAGACTGAATTGCAGCCGTGCTGTGTGGCTGTTATCAAAATGATGTGAGGAAAGGTTTTATTTTGAAGAGCCCAGTAAGGATTTTTTTTTTTTTTTTTTTTTATGAGATCAAGGACAGCCTGATCTCAACAACAACAAAAAATAAAAAATGTTCTTTTTACGAACCAGGGAGCAGGTGTGTGACAGGCTCCTTAAATACCACGTTAAATAGTTTTAGACTCTGCAGCACACTGGAATATGTGTTTGCACAGTAACTAATGCTTAAAAAGGCAGTAACGAATGCCCCCAAGCAAAATAAAGGGCTTGTCTGAAATAGAGTTTATTGCCTTTCCTGGGATTGCATTTTTATGACAAATCAAGTTTGTTCCTACTCTGCTGTTTCACATTGTTATTTATGACATTCAGCTCTGGCTCCCAGAGGGCTCCTCTATAACAGACACCGGACCAGCGCCCCTGCAAGATGAACATGTGGCCAGCAGAACGCAGCCTGCTCCGCAGCCCCCGTGCCAGCGACAGCCCAGCAAATAACGGCACGCGCTCGCGGGGCAGAGGTGACTTTTGCATGCTTTCTCGGGGAAGCTTAACTTTGGTGGCTTCTTTCAGATACCACCCCATTCCACTTCTGTTTGGGGCGTTTTTATTTTGTCTCTAGCTCAAGCTTTTAAGCTTGCATCCCCTTTAGGCATATTTCTTTTTCCCTGACAAGTGTAAATACCTGGTACTCTCCCTCCCTCTCTCCTCTCCAGTTTATATTTGTCCTCTACTTTTCTCCTTCTCATTTTAGTTCAAATCCTTTCCCTCCTGCCAGCAGGAGCACAGAATTACTTGGCATAATTGTGTCAGTGCACCTACAAACTGCTTGCTAGAATCACCTGAAGGCAACATCCAAATGAATCTGTGCTCCTGGCCACTTTTATGCCAGTGCTTCACTGCTGCAGTGATGAAGAGAAGAGGAAGTGCATTTACAGCAATGGGTCAGTATGCGAGTCTTTTTGCTTGTGTATCTGATAAAAATGAAGGAAATTACAGACTACTGAAATCTTTTCCTCAGTTTAATTCCTCCCAAGAGAAGACAGCTGTTAAAGAGAAAAATCCAGCTCTTTCCTTTCTCCTTCAGTACTGGATTTTCCTCCTTAACCCTTTTTACAAGATTACTACACAGACCTTGTCACAATTGTTCCAGAACCAAATCTAATGAACACCTGTATTAGTTTAGGATCAATAAAAGCAGAAGGCAGCCAAAATCTTCAGTGAAATTATTTGACATTTGTGCTGGTATTATTTAGGCAAAAACAGGGCTCATGGTGCAGCTAAATGCTACACAGTATTCTCTTATACTGTATTGCTAGTGCCTCCTAATTCTCTTGACTATTTTTAACACTCTGTTCTCTTTTCTTTTTCTCTTACTTTTCCCTTCTGTTCTCAAATTTCCACGGCATGAGTTTGCCTTTCTGTTTTGTGAAATGGTCAAGCTGATTTTCATTTATGACCTGGGTATCTTCTCCTTCACACAGAAAAGTTTGGAGTTAAACGGAACAAATCTTTGCAGGAATTATCCAATTAACTTGGAATTTCCTATCTTTCCTCAATGAAATAGATACATACTGCTGACCTTCATCCAGCAATTTTTCATTTTTCAGTTTATTAATCATTTTCTTCTCCCTGGGCACACACCCCTTGCTTGTTAATGGGCATGACTATAAAACTTCATCACTGTGGACCAAATATTGATTCCTTCCAGACATTATTCCTGGAGTTATTTCTAGCCAATTACCTGCTGCCGGCTGAGCAATATATGTGCCAGATGTTTGCCAACTTCAGCTGACCGATGGAGACAGACTCCCCAGGGGTTGTCAATGACACTGGCAACAGTCAGGAGCGAAGCTGGCCAAGTCAAGGCTGTCACAATACCTGCAATGCAAAAGCAAACAGTATGGCACAGTCACAAATCAAGGTTGCTCTCAAGAAACATCAAAAGCAAGACAGTTCACTGAAGTTAAAAGCTAAACATAGGATTTTCTGTCATTTTCAGTTCTTCTTTCTCAAGAGCTGATCTGAGAAATGTTTTGCTGGACTAAAGATAAGAAAGAATCTGATGTTCTGATATGGAGGCAAACAGACGCCATACATCAATGTAGTCTGCATGTTTGAAAGGTTTATGTAAAGCACTAAAACACAGTATAATTATACACGGAAATAAAGACAGATACACACGGAACAAAGGTGTTTCCTGATTGGATTTTAAAAGCACAATTCAATGACACCGAGGCAGAACAATCCAGTAAGGAAACTTTGAATTACAGGTGTGGCAGAGAAGATTGCTACGTCAGTTCTTCAGGATGAATGTCGGTGCTGCCAAGGGAAAAGGTTTCTCAGAAATCTTCCTTGTTTAGGAAAACGCCTTAAACAACAACAAAACGTGCATGAGGCAGATCAGTTTAGGTGCTTACCTGACAAGACAGTAAATTTCAGGGCTTCTTGAGCCATCATGTTAACAAAACCATTCAGCAGGGTATCTAAGGCATTGCCCAGCTCCATCAAGTACTTGGATTCCCAGGCCAGACAATACTGCTCACTTGACTGCAACATGCTGCTCCATGGTGCTGTGAAGCTCCCTAGGAAAGGTTGCAAATGTGGAATATATCATCACAGAAAACAAAACAACAGCTGACTCTTGGCAAGAATCCACCAAAGAAACAGGAAAGACCCTGCAAGATACCTGAATGCATTGTCATATTCAAGAATTATATTTAAAAATACTATTGGATTTAGACTCCAGTTCCACTCTTTTACATTAAATTTTGGCTTTGTAAATGTTCCCACAGCTTTAGCTGCCTTGGCAAAGAGTCTTCAGTGTGGATACAGATATTACCTGCAGGCTCAAGCTTCATGACCCTTCAATTGCTTCAAGACTGCCAAAACAGAAGTCAATTAATACTAATTAAGTCAGGTATTAAGGAAATCCCTGCTCTCATCAGGCCAGGTCCTGCAGCTCTTCTCATACAGACCCCAAAGAAATGTCTGTCCTGACAAGGATGAAGTGCTGAAAGGCTACACACGCTGACTTCAATGGGACCAGAGTCATGGAAAATGTGCAAGATCTCATCAAAATCTGCCACAGAGCATCTTCCTAGCACTTCAGCTAGGTAGGCAACGATTGCATTAGTGGCTCTGTCTGAAAGCAAGGAAGAAGAGCATTTGCAGATCCAGACTATGCATTTAATTTCACTTTGCCACCTAGCCTCTTCGGCTTAATTTTTTTCTTCCTTTGCAAATGCTAATCAAAAGCAGTGCCTGGAAGTTTGAGAGAGAACAGAAAATTTACACTGTACAAGGTTAATTTTTTGCTGAAGAATTTTCAAGCCACCATCTCTCCTGTCTGTAGTGTAGGAAAGTAGTAGGGCAGAGCAAAATTTTCATCTTAATTAAACAAATCGCTCCCACGTTGTTCCCTTCTTGAACACTGCAGGGCAGGCTGAAGCAGCCTCCGACCAAAGTGGCCTGGGTGAGTCCAATGCCCAGTCTCACTGCGGTATCTTGTCAGATTTGTGGATGTACAGACAGGCAGCTAATAGGAGAAGCTCAGAAATCACAAGGTAAGAACTCCTTAAAAATCCCATCCTCAGTCCCTCAGTGTTAAGGATTCATGTACACAGACGGCCACTGCCGCAAGTAGGAGAATGGATAACAATTTTAGTTTTGCTGTTTTAAACATTATAGCAGATTGCTAATTATGGAAGAAGAATGTGTATCATTTGTAACTCCCTTTTAAGGACAGACAGACACAGACAGAGTAAAAAGGTTCCTGAAGGGACATACTTGTCTTGGTAGCAGTGCTTGGGAACCCTCCAACCCCAAGGATTCAGACCCCTGGCAAACGGATGACATAAAAAACCAAAGCACAGTACTGCAAAGTGAAAATAACCTTACTCTGGCAGTTAATGGCAACCTAACAAGCAACAGGACAGAGATACAGCCTTCTGCATTAATGATATCAAATGCTAATTATGATGCCTCTGAATAAATTGGCAGCTGTTCCGTCAGGTTGCTAAACACATCAGCAGACGGCTGACATATTTTATATGACAAGCTATCCCGGAAACAAACGCTACAAGCTTTTCAAGGTTGCCGCCTGTTAGTTCACCTCCTAAGTGCTGTGTTTAACAGGATTGACTTGACATAACTTTCTCGGCAATAAATTTCATTAGCTAGCAGATACCGAAAAAGACACAGCTTTCTGTTAACTGTTGGCGGATAAATATAAGGTTTCGGAGATAGGTGAGATGCTTTATACTAGTGCTGGAAATCATCCACACCAACCAGATCTTCTCTCGCAAAAACAGACAGGATTTAGTAATAGAAACCATCCTGTTTAGTACTGTTGTCACTACTAGCAATTTACTGTCATCTCTCTTTCCTCTGCAGATTGGGTTACAAAGTATTATACTGAATTCAACTGTTTCAGCCAACAGGCCATGTAAATGTGGGAAAGACATCACGTCACCGGAGCAAGAATGCTGCCTGAGCTAGGTTTAACCTCCTCTGCTGACCACAGCCTCATTCCAGAACCGTCTCTGTGGTCCACATCCAGCAGGCGTAGCTCAGAGCGACTATTTCTGCTCTGTGCAGGCGAAGGGACCACAGTGGGGGAAAGCCCCACTGGAGCGGTCGTGGCTAGTTCTCAGTACCGCTCCTACAAAATGCCAATTTGTGCTAAACTACTGCTTCTTACACAAAGGCTTAGCCTGAGTGGTAAGTTAGATTCTTCTCCAGCCATTATGAATATAGGTAAAGGCTTTTTCTGGCAGGCTGTTGTCTTTCTGTTGCAAACCAAACTCAGCTATTGTAATTTTGCGATGCTGCTCGAGAAGGCTGGGAATGATGCTGTTAAAGCAGTTTCATGTGATGGCCTAGGAGTAAGAAATCATGATATTTATACTTTCCACTGAACAACTATGACACGAGCAGATTATTTATAATGTAACACTCATTCTCAACACTGTCATTTTCTCCATCACAGACTGGCTCTCCAGACTCCTCTCTGTATCCTTGTCTAGTTCTTACCATATCTGCCAGTGCACAGCCATCCAGTGATTGCTATGGTGATATGAAGCTGCTTTCCTTCAGTAAGTGGGAGAAACTCAAACTCCTCTATGGCTCCCACACGTTTCTTCATCTTGTATCCTACACACAGCAGTGCAGAAACATGAGTCTCAGAAATCGCACAGCAACGATGAGACTCTACAGAAGCTCACACGACTGTGAACACAATCCTGTGCTCAGTAGCTGCGAAACGCGCACTCTCTTACCAGTTAGGCCAGCTCCAGCCACTCCAAAAAGGGATGCCATGACAGCAATTCCAGCAGTTGAACCTAGAGCAGCTGCCCCAGCGCTTCCAATGATAGTAGCAGCTCCAGCAGCAACCAGGGGGGCAGCAAGACCCCCTGTCAAGCCTGAAAATGCAACACGTGAGATCTCCAATCTTTTGATCATTTACAGAACAAAACAGGCAGTCCCTTCTCCCTGCTGGGTGAATTCCTGCTAATGCTACTGGAAGAGACCAAATGATGATCTTGTTTTGCATCACCAGTAAAGGGACTTTGAGACCCTCCCCAGGACTTGAAACTCTACACAGATTCTTTGACTGACTTCAACAAAAATGAAGAATAATTTAAAAGCCAAAGAAGGACCTTGTGGCAGACTAGGGTGAGCTACATCCTCTATGCTTAGGAAACATAAGGGCACGTGCAACTAAGCTAGTTGCACATTATTTTGAATTTGAAATTGAAGATGACAGTCTGATCCTCTTCTAACACAAGAGGAAAGGAGGAAAAACTACTTTTTAAGGGTGACCACCTCAGCTTGGTATTTTCTCCAGCTGAGAACTTGAGTCTTGTGATTTTATTTCATAGTGTGTACAAAACAGTCCTCCTTAACATGCTAGCTCTGACTGAGCTAGGGTGGGCCCACTGCTCCTCCAAGTCAGTGGAGTTACATTAGAATAACTATTTCAGCTAATCCTTTCAGTTTTATTTTGGTGTGGCTGAGAATGCTTTTCTTAGTGGTTTTTTTTCTTCTTCTTCTTGTATCTGAAGCAATATATTATCTTGAGCCTGGCAAAACAAGCAATGAACACTTTAAAATTAGAGCAAGGCTAAGACACAAGAACAGCTTTTGCTGCTGAATGTGCTGAGCCAAATGCCTGCTGTGCCCCTAGCGCTGTATGTGTGGTTCTGGAGCAAGTCTCTGAAATGCCCGGGGCAGCCTCACCGATCACTGTTCCGCCCCCAACGGTTGCCAAGCCGATCAGCAGGTATCTCTTCAGCTTCTTTCCTCTTTCCTTCTTTTTTCGTGATACTTCTGCAGTTCTGCAGGGGGGGATAAGAAGCAGAAAAGCTGATGGAAAAGCCTGACAGATAAGAATGCTGCACCAGAATCTGCTTATGTTCTCCTCAGTAAAATCTCCCTGCTGGGAACAGTAAAAAACTACCATGCAGGTGTGGACTGTGACAACACACACAGATTTATGAGCCTGGAAATAAAACCACAGATTTAAACTGAAACAATGTAATTGATTACAAAAGGCAACAGATGTTACTTACTTGGAAAACCCTTCCTAATAGGGCAGAAGCTTGTAAAAGAAAAAAAATAAACAAGTGAAACAAAAAGTCTAAAGCATTTTAACATCCATATACTGCCTATGTGCATATACCTTAAATAAAATCTCTTGCTGTTTTTAGAACATGAAAACCATGTTTGCATTATGCTGTTAATTCTCTGTGTCTAATGAAACAGAACTGGATTCTGCATATGTGCCCTCCAGGCAGACTGCTTGCGTTTGTTAGAGACGCTTTCACTTTGAGGCTGCACAGGGGCTGCCAGGCTAACTTGGTGTCTAACTTTATCTCATAGTTTGTTACGAGCTGCTCTAAAGGCTGGTCAGGCTGAAGGCACACGTCGGAAAAGGAGGCAAACTGCAAAAGCTTCTGGGTACTTTGCTCAGGTTTTCAGTCTCAAGGGTAAGAGGAAAAACCTGACAAAACACCGTACCCGCTGGCTCCTCTCAGACACAGGTATATATCTAAGTATTCAGGGCTGCAGAAAAGACATTGGGTCAGATTATGCATAAATTACTACAACAAATGTGTTAACCTCATGCATCACTCCAGACAGCAGAGGTTTCCCCTTTTCATTCTCCATTCCTGTGTTTGGCATTAAAGGCATAGGCTGTTCTTGCTAAAAGCTCATGCAGTAACAGTTCATGACTGTGTAACAGTACAGAGGGAATTTTTTGATTTTTTTTTTTTAAGGAAAATAAAAGGAAAAAAAAAAGGAATGCACACAGGACTTAGAGCAGCATTCATGGTATCCTCAGGCAGGAAAAAAATCTGCCAGGACAGTCAATTCTCACATTTTAAGGCTCAGCTTGCAGATCAGTATCCTGGGACTGTGAGCATAGCAGATCAGGGCTGAATGCAAGTAAACAGGTTAAATAATATCTGCATCATGTAAACCTTATGCCATCATATGTAGCCTTGTGTACATACCAGATTTCCTAAATGAAAGGCTGCCTGCAAATGTAAATGATTACTTTTGTAACCAGCTGTGCACTGGCAACAGTTTTTTTTGTTTGTTTGTTTTGTTTTGTTTTCTAATGGTGCAGTTCTGTGGGGGTTTCTGGTTTAAGTTGGTCTTTTTCTCCCCAGCCAGCGACATTAAAACTAGACTATCAAGACAGAAGGACAGACCTTGTATTCAGTGCCACAAAATTTGAAATAAAACTCAATTCACAGTTGGCTTGCAGAGCTGGAAAAGCAAACCGGAACAATACAGCACCAGTTTCATCTCCTGCCTAATGTGGAAAGTGAAATGATCTTGACAGACTACAGAGAAAGAAAATTTACCTCACCCAGTCAAGCAAAATGGGACTGGATTTTGTGAATGAGCCTTAGGAGTTGCTGCGATCCCTTGGGAGAACGTGGCCTGTGACACGAGAAGCAAAAATACTGTGGCTTGACGATGAGTAAATCCTTCCTCTCTACGACTGATGCAGCTCTCCAGTCCCCTTGGAAATGTTCTGCTGAAGACTAAAGGCCACAGTCTATTAGACCTGAGAGCCACGTTGACCCGGACACTAAAGGCCAGATTCTGCTTTTGTTGCTCAAAAACAAAATTATGTTGGTATAATAAAAATCAGAATTTTTCCTGAATTCCTGGAAAAGTGCACTAAAGACATTAACCCCCCCCCCAAACCTTTCCTTTTACGAACAAGAACTGAAACTGAATTAGGTTACATCTATAAGATAGTTACGTGGAAACATAGAAAGTTGTTTGAAACAAAAGAGGATGGGGATAATTTGTGCTAACAAGGAAGGAAAAGGAATCAAACTGCATTTTCCAACAACAATATTTAAATTCAGCCACTTTCTAATTATGCATCACAATCTAATAATATAGTTATTAAACACAGTCATTAATTCATTCGTAGGTGTGCATTTAAGCTATGATTTAATAAGCTTATCAGAAACAGGTGAATAAAGCTAAAAGGAACAAATCATAATTCTTATTAGGCAGTACTTTTGGCTTCTCTCCACTGTCTTTGGTTTAGGTCTTCCAGGAAGCACTTTTTACTTCATAGGAAAGTGTGAGAAACAGAGGATACTGCAATAAGTAGTTTATAGAGGAAGTTGCCTTCTAGCCTGCTTACGCAGTGGTTAGTCTATGCCTTGAAACATCAGAATTTATCTTGCTTCCAAACTTGGATATTTTCCCTCTTAATCCTAACCTAATTGTGGATTTTCATTATCCATATAATTGACTAATCCTTCCTGGAACCCTCTAAGCGCTCTGCAATTTTGATAAGAGACAATTTTAGATGAGTCCCAAACAATACGCAGCTTTGTAAAACACAGCGGGAGGAGAATGAAGCACAGTGGGCGAAATCCCTGCTCGCTGCAATCAACGGCAGCACTCCCACCGCCTTTCACAGCACGGAGACTCAAGTCTCCGCAGTGATCCTTCAAAAAACACTGCGTTTTACCTCCATTTGCACATGCTGCAACAGCAAATGTATTTGTCTGCAGAGAACAACTGAGGAGCCTGCAAGGCTATTTAGCAACTTCTGTAAAACCCTGCTAACTTTCTGCAATTCCAGGGACAACTTGCTCTTTGGGAATGCCCTAGCTGGTGCACGCAGTCACCGAGCTGAACACCCGGCTTTGGGAAAAAAAATGCTCCTGGTGTTTCTTAAACAAGTGCTGTAGATAGACTTTTAACACCCAAGTTGGGAATCCAGAAGGAAGACAACCTTTCCCCCAAAGAGCACAAACTATGAGACATCCTAACGCATGCTGCCGTTCCAGCAAACGCTAAGGGTCTGCCTCTGCACTGCCTGTCAGCCAGGAATCCCGATACCCACCACCAAACAATTCACTTGGCTCTTCTTCGGAGAATGTTCCTTGTCTCTTCTGGGCTAACATTTACCTGCTCTCCTGCCATACTGTGCCTGCTCCCATAGGGACGCAAACATGCACAACGCACAGTTGTTCCTTCACAGAGCAGTGACAGATGAGCCAGAGCAGGATAGGAAAAAAATCATAGCGTGACAGGAAAGAATGAGCATGCTGAGATCTGCCTGAAAGCAGGCAGGAGCTGACCAGTATCAGTAGCTGCCGTTTTAATTTTAATGTCATCCACATTAAAAATGTTTGCCATGGAACGCGGATGTTCATCCCGTTATGAGGATTTTGTGGCTTTCTGAGACAATCTCACCAAACGCATCATCTGAGAAAAGGAGGAGAACAGAAATGTAGCTACTAGAAGGTCTTCTACAACACGCAGAGGTCCATTTTGGGGAAATCTCTTTGCTTTCTAAGAATCAGAATAATGTCAAGAGAGCTGAAACAGCTTGCCCGCCTTCAGTTGCAGTAATAAGCAATTTGAGTTATATAGTTAGAAATATTGCAGTTAAATCTTGTCTAAAGACACAGTAAGTAAAACTACTACCATGAGAACTTTTACTGGTCCTTGTTTTCTGGCTGTAACTGGCATCAGCTACATTTGACAGTTGCTTTCCTAGTAGCTTCTGCACTATAATTATTTCTGCTTTTTTCCATGATGGTAATTAACTGCCTCTTATGGTCCTTCTCTGCTCTCAGTTATTTGCAGCTTCTTGCCTGAACCACAAATTATGTTCAGAGAGATTATACAGGTAGGATTACAGATCATTTTCCAACGATGAAAAGCAACACAAATGCATTTTAGTGAGTAGCTGACATCACATTTTCCAGTTTCTCACTTAACTGTGCACAAAAAGAGCTTTACACCTGCCAGTCAGAGCATGTTTGGTCCTAGTAATGTGGATTTAAATGTTTGAAGCATTGTTCTACAGATGACCATATTGAACATTAACTTTGCAAATACTGGGCCAGAGGCCAACACATCCACTGTAGCACAGCTAGGAGCAAAACCTCTCACAAATATCAGGAAGAACATGCATAAGCAGGAGCTGCCAAAAACCTGCTTGTTCATGACTGCTCCAAAACCTCCTGCAGTGGATGGTTAAAGCCAAAAGGATCCTACACAGATGTTAATGTACTCCCCATCCCAAAAACTGTGAGGCCAAAGCAGTGAATGGGTTTATACTCCACTTCCTTTCCCCATGGAGTTCTAACTTAAATAAATAAAATAAAATAAAATCTATCTCATCTCTCATCTATTCCCCACTAAATCACAGCCTTGCACTCTTTTTAGCACAGCAATAACAAATGGTTTTTTTCCCACTGCAGTAGTGGACTGCTGTCAGGAGCCACAGTCCAACTGATACGTAATTACCTATTGTGGCACAATCCTTGCCAATGACTCCTCACCCTCGTTACATGTGTTTCTACGTGCTAAAGGCCCAGGACTGAATTCCACTTCCACAAGCCACAGCAAAAACAGTCCCCCTTATTACCAACCCTTGCTCCTGTATTTTAAAAGGCATCCTTCTTAGAAATATATGATCTTTGAGATTATTTTGACTTTCTCTTTTTACTGTAAGCTATAAAGGTAAGCTTTATTTAACAATAAAGTCTTTAATGAGAGATACCTATCACATGCTCCTTGGGAACCGCACGGTAACATCTAAATTCTGCTGTGTCAGAGACACTGATTAAAGCATTTATTAGCACTCAGGTTAATCTCAAAACCCCTGTTTGCTCAGTTCATAGATAAAATTATTAAACAGTCCTCTGAAAGCCTACTGCGGATATGTTTACTGCCTGACATATTGCTAAATCTTCACACATTTCCTGCTAAGCAAGTAAAGTATAAAAATACCGTATTTTCTACAAATAACACATTTTTGGCTATTTTACATGGAAGAATTGTGATTAAGAGCACTAATTTTACTTTCACAACAACACAGAATTAGGAGTCAGGTTTTCAATGGAATACAAGTTCTAAAGTAGCAGATGTCGCCTAGTGCTAGATTGCCTAGATCTACCTTCAACAGGAGTTAGACAGCTGACTCTTAAGCATGCACAGAGTAAGACAGATCCATAAAAAATCAGTTGCTAAGGATCTCATCCTGAAGTTTTATAGTAACTTCATTCTGCAAGGGAAAATATTGTAGAGATGTGCATTAGGCTGAAGTTAAATAAGAAATACTTGGCTTTAGGGTTCAACTCCTTGACTTCTTCACATTAACCAGTGCCCTCCTAATAAGCAGAGCAAGGGAAATCAAAACACTGTGCCCAATCCAGCCCGTTTGCCTTTCGGCTTAACACTTCTCTCAGGGCACAGGGCCAACCCCTCTACAATTCCTGTGCGACATACTCAAGCACTACAATGCACCAGAATATTATCAGGGAAGCTGGAGCACAGAACAAATGGAGTGGTCAGAAGACTGTCCGTGGACACAAGTAATTAACACTAAACTTTCAAGCGCTGCAGGTGTTTTTTTAATCCCTATGGTCAACCCAAATGTTCTTACTCTGACTCTTCCTCTTTTTGCTCCTTCAGGCTCTCAAGTAAAGATTCCTCCAGGGCTTCCAGCTCCTCCAAGGGGATTCTCAGCAACCAGGTGATGTGGCAGATCAACACCCTCGCTCGAGCATCATAGTATCCTTAAACAGAAGGAAACCCAGGAAATCAACAGGTCGTCACTACACAAGATTAAAAGGCAAGTGGTGCAGGCAGTCGTGCTGGAGGACCATGTTACATGCAACATAGTTTATTTCCTCAGGTCCTCTTAGTCTTTCACGTATTTGAAGACCATTACAGTTATTTAGAGAAGAGGAGCGCTAACGGGAAAATCCTCCTCCTCAAACCTCATCCTATCAATAGAGGCTCATTATACCAGCTAATTGCATACTATATTGCACACCAACTTACGCACCAACGGAAGATTCGGCATCTTGTACCAGTGCACCTCCTCACAAAAGCTGTACGTTCAATTCGTATCGTTAGCAACAAGAGAGATGTTGGAGTTGAAAACTACGCACTGGATCACCTAGCTGCACTGGGTGGCTTCAGCTCCTGTGTATCCTGGATAGCTCTTTGCATTTATACTTCATTGCATGAAATGCAGGAACGGACAAGACATTCAGATAACGTGCAATAGAGGAACGATTACTTCAAGACTTACAAACAGGTGTTCTAAAGGAAAAGATATTTAATTTAATAGATTTGAGAATGAGTTGCACCAATTCTTGTTTTTAACCTGCATCTCTCATCAGCATCTGCTGCTTGCGGATGGTAAGCTTCCCTAAAGGGTTCTCTGTGCACGCTGGAGTAAGAAGTGCAATTGCTCTTCCACAGGTGGGTGAAGATACTGACTAGACACATCTACAAAGTAAGCACCTGATATCTGCTGCACGCACATCACATATGGCAGCTAGCAATCTATTAAGCTCATATATTTATTGCCATCATTACCAAGATATCCAAGGACTTCGGTAGGCTTTAATGAGGCCACTTTTAAAAATTTGTGCTTAGGTAGGAAATAGGATAATATTATCTTTATTTCATTCCTCAAATGTGCCACGTCTTGCAAGCCTAAGCAGGTGTTTTAACAAGCAGCTTTCTTGCTTCCTGCCTACTAATACACAAGTTAGCTTTTTACTTAGTCAGCATGGCAGTAAGTTGCAAAGCTTGAAATTACTTTTTTTTTTTAATTACAGTTTAATATAATAAGCAGTTTTGCAATAACAGACTTCAAATTTCTATTAAAAATAAAACACAAAACAAAAATGACACATTGCTGTCACGTAAAACAGGAAAATCGGCAACCAGTGAGTTCCTTCCTGTGCAAACATGTTAAAACATGGAGATTTCAAAAATGCAAGTAGTGATATCAAACAAGCTTCTTTTAGAAAGGAATGTTTTGCCCAGTGGGCAATCTCTGTGGAATGAATTTTATCAGACTAATCCATGGTTTTGATTGTAAATCAGAAATCTCTGAGTAATATACTATACGAATAAAATGACATTTACTCAAAATTGGCTTCACAGGACACCCCAGGATTTATTCCCTGAATATTTTTTCTTTTTAGGCAACAAACAATTCACAGAAGTTTTTCAGGCTGAGATTTTCTGAACAGCTTCATGGCCTTCCTAAAGGAGTAAGTCATCTATACCTCTTCAAACAATGGCAAACAACTACTCCAGGGTAAGCATTTAACTTCAGAACACTTCTACCACCACTTGCATTTGCACGCCAATACAATGTATCTGACACTTAGAAGCTTAACAGTTGTTCAATTCTTAAATTACCAGTTACCATTAACCATTACAATTACAATAGTTGCCTTTCCTGCAGTGGAATTAGAGTGTGCTGCTTTTGTACAAAAGGAACTAAGATAAAATAGGATAGTACTTAGAGTTTTTTGAGCATTCTATAGAAAGAGATGTGAAATCACCTATATTACTCTTACAAAGAACAAATGCTCTAGGCAAACTTACCATCTTTAAGACAGAAGGACACAAGATCCTAAAAAGAAAAAAAAATCAAGTTAAAACTGATGGTATAGGCCTAGAAGTCTCAAAATGGAAGCATGAAATAGAAAAACTACAATTTAATTAATGTAGCGTGTCAGTTCATGACAGCAGGAAGGCAGCGAGACGCAGTTCAGGTAGGGCAGCATACAGCAAAGCTTAATGCTTTCAGTACAGAATTCTTCATACTCAGGTACAAATGACTGGACAGAAATAGTTAAGTGCAGAATGGGAGGGCAGTGCCTGATTTGTATACGCTGAAGCAACCTGCATTTTTTGTGATTTGTGATCACGTTGCAGCTGAAAGCACAGGATTTCATGCTTAGGCAAAGCAGGGCTCCAACTCTGCTATTGCTTTTATGACTACTACTAGTCTGGTCACATATACCTCTGTTTTCGACAACACGGATAGCATTTTTGAATGCTACTCTAATGGACTAGTGGGCTCATTTTTTTGGCATTCTGAGAATTCACAGCTCTAGACAGTAAGGCTGAATTGGCAGGAAGTTCTTTTGGACTAAACACCCCCAAACAGAAATTCCAGTGTTTTTGGCTACCTGTAAAGACAGAAGGACTTGACTTCTATGTTGACTCTTCATCAGAAGAATTGGAAAAACAGTATTTATCAATCCAGCACATAGTTTCAAAAGACAAATCCATCAAAAAAAAGAGGTAAGCGCTCCTTAGATGCGAAGTGCCAACAAGCACAGTAAGTACACAATGATCAATATTGTTACTACTATGTTCTCTTCTTTTATAGTCACCTAATAAATTGCTGGTTCTTTATGTAACTACAACACACAACACTGGCTCAATCTAGCTACTTCTCTCCTATGCAAGCAAAGGAGAGCTGAATTTTACAGGGAATCCTTCGGCGTTTGTGGAATACAAAAAATGCAGCCAAAGATGTAGGATGCAGCCAAAGCGTTTCTGATTATTAGTCCCGATGCTGTTAGATACTGAGCTTTTAGATATGTGGACACCAGCCCCTCCGCCCCGGCTGTAGTTTTGGGTTGAAGGGCCAGCACGGAGGTGTCAAAGCCCGGCAGAGGTTCCAGAGCCAGGAGTCCCGTGCAGAAAGCTGCCCATGCAAAGATCCTAAAGTCCAAAGTAAGGTGACCCTTGTGAGCTTGTGACTGCCATTCTCTATGGGCTACTGTAGGCAGGATCCTGAACAGGGTTGCTAGTTTGTGCAGTCCCCCCAGGGGCATCAAATTCTCCCCACGCGTTGCAGCAGGAGCCACACATCTTGACTCAGGTCCTGTACTGACGTGCCCGGTGTTGTCTGTGGCACCTGATGTCAAATGCTTGTTTTTAGAAATCCGGCTTAAACATTTACATGACTGTATTTCGAAAGCTGAGGGAATGGACAGAGGTAATCAGGTGATAAACTGAAGCTACTGTGTGATTGCATCTGTGCCAATGAGCACACTCAATTATTTCTAATCAGTTTAGGCTTTGCACTGCACTACTCTGCATAGTCATGTGGAATATAACATATATTGATAAGATTAGTTCACAAGTAGTTTTTCCTGTCTCTCTATGCAGCATTTATTTTTCAGTTGTATTTTGAAGATTAGTGATTCTAATTCCCCTGTAAACTCCATGCACAAGGCTACTATCCTCTAGCTGTGCTATCACACACATAAATGAGTAAGACCTTACTAAGAAAGAGGAACGCTGGTTCAGACTCTGCCTTTTTTGATGAATTGGTAAAAGTTCAAAATCCATTTCCTTAAAAAGCAGAGAGCTTCAATCCAAATTGCAGGGCTGCTGTCTGGGAAAACAGAGGAAAATGGGCATTCTAAGTATGTCCAGAGCAAGAACCTTGATTCATACTAAGAATCTTAAACATTTTCTCACCAAGAAACAGAAGTGGGCAAAGTCAACTTCTTCCTCTCTTTCTGTTGCCACTAAATGCAAATAGAAATTGCCTTCCTGTATGTATGCAAAGCACTGCCTTCTCATACCACACCTACAGCCTGTTTATGACTACTGTCCTTACCGGATTCAGTTAACCAACATTTGTCTGTTATTAGTCATCTGAAATAAATGCAAATAAAGATAAGAATCCACAGTCCTCCAATTTTCACTGAATCAATATTGAGCTCACCCCAACCTTCCTGATCTCACGTATCATCTCTTTGAGAGATGGGGGCATTCAAAAACGTAGTACTAGTGCTGACAGGACCCTGCCATTGAACATACAGAGCGATCGAAGTATGTACTTGCAATACCCAGTAAATAAACAAAGAGTATGTGGAGCCAGTAGCAGCTGAATACAAAGAAGCAAAGAGTAGCATGAAGCAACACATGTGAAGCTTTGTCCCTCAGCTTGTTTATTTTCAGGTAACAAGGAAAAAGCTTATCTCAGCTTGATATGCTGAAGTTTCCCTACCATTAATACGCTTTCCCAATAACATCTTGCAAGCCTTTCATGCCTCACTTTATAGTATCTTTTAACAATATCTTTCTCCTTTGACAAAATCAATCAGCTTGTGCATACAGGTCACTGCCTGAGGCCCAGATGTTGAGGCATTAGACTGATAGCTATTCCTGACCTTTGATTTCAACTAATCACAGAATTGTTATCTAAGGCTTCTGTATTCTACTTGTTTCAAGGTGATGAATGCCTCAATTCTCTGATTCAAAACAAAATACTGAACAATCCTGCTGATCCATAGACCCAATTGTAACAGCATAAGGACCCCGTAAGCAGCGTAAGCTCAGAGCAAGCAAAAATTAAATTTCACCAAATTTCTGTCCTTGATGAACTCAGCAGTAATGCAGGAAGACTCATCTAATTCTAGAGAAACCATCCTAGAGCAGAGAACTACCAAGCCATTCAGATATGGAAGGAGCTGGGGGGAATTCATTCAGTTCGAACAATCAACACCTAAACAGCTGCCCATTTTAGAAAGTCTGTCTTAACTGACTAATTAAATCTAAAGTCTCTGTCACTGTACTCATCCTGTTAAGGATTTTGAGCACTGTAACTTACGGATGCTTGGGACAGATCCTCTGAAGCCTTTTATGGACTGACCAGAAGATAAAGATGGCTTAGATTATGAGTGTTGGTTATGATGAGCCAGCAAGTTCACTCTCATCCTATCTTTACTTACATGGCCTTGCTCTTGCATTTGTTGTTCTGTCAGGTCATTATTAAAGCTGTCTCTGTCATAACTATTAATACTGGAGCACTGTCTGCATGTAGGATGCCTTGCTACTTCCTCGTGTGTGCAGCGTACAGTGAAGGCTGCTTGGTGACATTGCTCGCGTTACACCTGACACCAGTGGCAGTCTGCTCTGCTCTTCGTCCTGCATGGCATGACATGAGAATGCATGAGGAACACTTCTATAGTATATTTTTCAAATGAAAATAAAGTCACAATAACTTGTATTTCCTTCTGGCCAAAGCTGACTCTGGGAAACGTGCTATTTGGATCACCCTCTATGTTGCAGAAGACTAATTCTTCCTCCTGTACTAATAGTATTTCTGTCCAGTTCTCAGCTACGTAGAGGTGCTTTATGTCACTGGGGAAGGACCCTTAAGGAGAATGTAAATATGTCACACTCAGTCTAAAAACCCTTTCTTAGCACTACTGCAGCTATGTAAAAGCTAGATGATCTATCCCCCTGAAGCAATCCTACCAACATACATGCACTTTTCCCTGCTCCTACATAATACCTCTGATTCAGGGTAGGGTAAAGGATATAAATGAAAATCAGGCCTATCACATTCAGCATTTCACCAAAATCTGCAGAATGCACATACGAAACAACAACACTGCAGTAATGCAGTCAAGAAAAAAAGACTGATCATTCTCTGTTCTGTAGAGCAGAAGGCATCAAAGACAGCAAATGTTAATTTAGCTGGCTGGAACTGTCTCATGAACATCACTCCCATGAGCTGTTAACAGACAGAAAAACCGCCAGTCACCCACATAGCTATACACAGATCAAAAATCTTGATTTTATTTCTCTGACTCTACAAACAGAACTTCAGTCACAAACAGAAAAAAAAAGGACAAATCCTTTTTACAAAAGCAAATGGTGTGAGGGGAATACCCGAACTTACTTGGGTAATGACAACAGGATTATTCTCCAGTATGGGATCCTTCAGCAAAATCTGGGCAAAAGTTTCTGTGCCCTCGCCTCCTAAGCCACTGGCAAAGGCTGTCATGGCAGGCAAGACAGCATCAGGCAGGTCCAGCCATTTCACCAGGCCCTCAATGAATTCCATCCTGAAGGAGCTGTAAGGCAAAAGAAGCTGCTGAGGACAAAATGCCTTATCTTCATCAGTCATCCTCATTGAAGAGTCTCAGGACTAAAACACCGACTAATAGTCACTCAGGTTGTCTTCAGCCTTGGTCTTCCCTGTTTTACTTTTAGAAAAAGGAATGGTGACAGCAAAGGAGGATATTTCTTCTGTGCCCCAGCTTCCCTGTCAATATTCTGGTGCACTGTAGTGCCAGAGTATGTCACATATGATTTGTGGTGTTTTGTTAGTACAGATATACAACTTTCAGTCCCATAACTGGGTATTTTTGCAATGCCTGAGTGATCCCTGCTTCATGCATTGATCTATCACTTTGCACACAAAAATCAAAGCTCTGTAAGTCAGCAGAAAGCAAGTTTGCTATCAGGCTCACAAGCAAGCAGCCTGAATAGGGTGAGACCTTTCTTCAATACATGCTTTGAAGTCTGCAAGATTAAGGGGTGCAATTTGTGCTGAAGTATAAAAGCTTTAGAGGTGCAAGAGGGAGTCACTACAACTAAGAAAACAGCTGAGAAAACATCTAATCTCAATGAGTCCTTTGCATTTCAAGAGGTCTCAAAAATACAACACCAAGAGGGAGACAGCAGGAAAATGTCAACACCAGCGATTAATCAGCAGAACTTGCAAATTCGTCTTCACGAAAGGACTCACCACCAGAAAAATCTTCAGCCTTTGTAACTTCGGAAGGCCCCAAACCAGCTGGCCCACGATCAAGTGCCTGCCCATCACCATATAATAATTTAGGGACTACCCTCATGACACCTGGAAGCAGAGGCCTTGGGCTAGGCCAACATGTGCTTAACACTCTTCTTTAACCCAACCTATCGCACCGACAATACAACTCTGACACCAGCTCACTCCGAGCTGCTACCCAAAAGCCACCTTCTTTGCTCATCCCCTTGCTACTAGGCGTAGTATTTAGTACCTTTGCTCTTTTTCAGGAAACAGCCAGGCCAGGGATATGCCACAGAGCGCTGCATAAGCAAATCTTCCCGGTTCCCCCAGCTGCTGGCCCAGAAGCACACCCGAGTCCTTGTCACCTGCCTGGCTGGCCGTGTTTTGCTGTTTCCAAGCCTGACCATTCCATGTCTCCTCTGCAGCCATATTTACCTGCAAATTCAAAGAGAAAAAAAGAAAACAGCCGGAAATGAGAAAGCAAGAGGACAAATTGCCTTCACTTTTTCACTTGCTGCCTCTGCATTGGGTCAGGTCTGTCGAGGTCCAGCTTGCATACTCCTCCGGCAACACGATGCTGCGAGCAAAGCACACAGCAGGAGCCTTTGGCCACCTCTGCTGATTCTCAAATTTATGGATCAGATGAGTAGGTAGTACTTTACACAGCAAAATTACATGTCTCCTTTAAGATTTACAGAGCTCAGGCTCCTTTCAGGCCTATCATTCACATCTTTACCACAAAATTAACATGTGCTGTAAAAGCTTTGCACATGGTGTGGGGACCAGTCTGAGGCAGCTTGGAAAACAACGGGCCTCTCTCATCCTCAACTCAAATCGCTCTTCTGTTCATTTTGCTGACAGTATTAGGAAAGCTGAGTCCAGCTGAAGCCTTTGATTAAAAGGAGTTTTAATACAACTCATTATTTCCTATCTCATTTGCTACACTGTGCTTGTAACATTCTCTTCTTTATACCACCTGCAACCACATTTTTCCAAAACATGTCAGTGCCACACAAACTTGAAGCTGGGACATAATATTGTTTTTCAGAGTGCAGAGGCGTATGCACCTTCTCGCTGCGCACTTACAATTTAACTGCTTTAAATTGCTCCCTGGAAGCTCCACTGATTATATAAAGAGTCTATGCTGATAATACAAGTACCTACACGAGATGACTGAAATCGGGCAGATATCACAACAGCTCATTTCTCAGGCTTGCAGTATGTGTCTGCTCCAAAGCTCACTTACATCACCTTGGATTTCCACTGACTCCATCAAGATTCAGTCAGGCTCCAAAGAAATACGTATGTTATTAGATACTTCCTATTGAGGTGCTTCCTTTCCTCTCAACCCTGTATGAAGAAAGGCATCTAAAGAGGCATCAGGCACCCTCAACACTTTGCCAGACAGCCTGTTCTTATGGCATTAACCAAGTGCTGAAGCTCAGAGCACGCGGACACCATTGATGTGCTAATTTTGGAGTCCCAGAAGAAAGAAATGCAGCACTAACGCTAGGAGCAGCTCTTTTTAAACAGATTTCTTTACCATCTCCTTGCTGCCTGTCATTGCCTCCTCAGAGAGATGTCTTGTGTTTTGCTTTCCCGCTCAAATTCCTTCAAAGCCTCTCCTATTTCTCCAGGCCTGCACCACCGATCTGCCAACGTATCAGCACAGTGGAAATTCATCAAGAGCTAATGATTACTGTTACCTCAGGCCTCTCTCCCTGAGAGTGCCCAGGCCCCTTCAAATGTATCTCCTGGTGCCGTGACTTGAGCACACAGGTCTAAGGCATCTCAGTGTATTTCCATGGAAATATCACATTCCAGCAACACAGGAGCACAAAGTTCACAGGAATAAATAAGGCGCCTTATTTTCTGTACCAACAGAAGGAGGGAAGGGCAAGATTAAGCTTCCCCAGGGAGAGCAGGCACCTGGGCGGGCCCCGTCTTGCACCTGGCTCAGCCCAATGGCAGTATTTGCTGAGCTGAAGATGGAGCCAGACACATTTCCGCAGTTTCCATGAGTTTTCTAAACAAATCCCAATTGTGTTACAGTCCCTCATTATTGCCTCAAGCCCCCTTTTCTCTTAAAAAAAAAATAAAAATCAGAGTAGCTTACTCCAAAAGGAGCTTCGCAAGTCAAAGCAGGGCTAACCTTAAAGTGAGATCAGATTAGCTCTGGCTTTTGCCCCACTGGTTTTGGTTGCTTATTTTCTACGAGGCAGGCCACATGGCCACCTGACTTACTGACCACTTGAGCCAGAAATAATCTAATGCTTAAAGTATCAATAACCTTATAAACAGTAACTTAGCATGTCTGTTTTTTACTCACCTCCAGACACAAAGGTATTAGCTTATTACAGGAGACAGAATTTGAAATGTTCCCTGCCCAGACGTGATAGGAAAGATTTATTTGTTTTTTAAGAAGCCAAACCAGCAACCCTTGGAAAGTTTTATCCAGCCCTAAAGTTCCTGAGATGTTCTTAGATCCCATGATAATGGCCTTAAGGAAAAACTTAATAACAACAGATCTGAGAAAGGCGTAATAGCATCCAGGCAGCTTTGAGGCAAGAAAGAGAAATAAGTGATTCTATTTTCTCCCAGAGCTTTGCTTTGGTTTAAGATACAGTGGATTGACCCTCTTTCCAGAGTCATGCCTTAAACCATAAACATGTAACTCAGCTGTAAATAGTACCTGGATATTTGGATTGGGTGCTGCCTTACTACATCAACTTGATGGGCCCACCCAGGCTTTGCATAGAGTTTTAATCTAGTAACCATAGGCTCATCTAAGAAGTGAGGCAGCTATAAAGGATACAGAGACAGTACAACTGCACAGTTGTAGCTATTTTCCAATCACACATTAAAAAAAAAAAAAAAGACCAGTTATGAAGTAACACCAGAGTGGCTTCTTGCACACAACTTTATTGCCTCTGTGCAACAAATAATTTACAACACTGAGCTTTTCACAAGTACCAAGAATGCCCTGAGAAAGCTCTAAAAAAAATTACTTTCTCTGCCATAAATGAGAGTTCTGAAGATACTCTGATCAGCCTGCTCAGTGTGTCCCTCCTCTTACATATCTATTTCCTCAAAAATACCTAGGAAAAGTGAGCCTGGATTTTCAGATATGCAACATAAAAAAATAGTGACATGTGCTTTAATGAGATTCAGTACATACATTGTATTTGATGTTGCTGAAGTCAACAAGAACCACACTAAGAGTCTAGAAAGACTGGGTGAATCATTTTGGTGTTACAGTCAAAAATTTGGGCCCAGATGTTTTGTCACTAAATCCATTAGGAGGGAATTGAGACCAGAGTTAGACAAATATCCTGAAAGTTATTTACAGCTTGTGGTGCTGGAACTCATGTCTCTCAAACAATGCGATTCAACAATCTATAGCATTTCCATAATCTGAACTGTCACTTGAAAGAGATTTTTTTTAAATCACTTTCAATGCTTATTTTTCATACAAACCCCTTTGTTTTCCTGAAAGGTGGTATATTTTACATCATGGTTCCTGCAATCCTATTTGGAAAATAAACAGATAATCCTCTTGTGGTCCTAAAACTGGAAAATACAGCCATGCTCCCTCCCAAATGGAAAACAGACTGGCATCGCATTCTTCTTAAACAGACTAAACCAGACTAAAGTGACCAAACAAGCAACACATTTATCTCCAAGAACCTCAAAAGCCTCTGAGGCATCTCATCAACTTCAAGGAAGTAGCTGTAAAGACTTCCTAGGATGAGGACGGCCAAAAAGTCCCTTATAAAGGAAGAGGAGGGCCACACAACTGCTGCATGATGGACACAACACCACAACTACAGAAACATAAAGGCAGAGGAGTTTCCTTGAGGACTTGGAGGGGCTACAGAGCCACACGTATGCTTACGTGCTGGCAGAGCCGGCGCCTTCGATCCAAGGATACCACCTACCAACAGGGAACGCAATTAAGTCACCGCCATGGAGATGTGCGCTAAACATAAAACAGGGATCAGACAGCCACCGGGGAGGGGGGAAGGGGAAAGTTGGAAACATGGAAGAGCCAAAACACTAAGCACATGCACAACTTTCAAAGCGCATTCAGTTTGTTTAATCCAGGCATTTGCACCAACAGCTATGGAGGATAAACATTCTTATGCAGAAGAGCCAACAAAGCTTAGTAGAGGTGCTGCGTCAGGGTCAAAATTGCTTAGTGGAGGAGTGAAAGAAAAAAAACACTAGAAAGGGGGTCTCCTGAGGGCTATGTTTTTCCTACACCACTGCTAACCCTCAGGTTTACTGCAAGCTTCTAGCCCTTTGTGCTTGAACCCCCCCAGCATATATGTATATACATATATATATATATAAATAAAAATGCAGAAGGTCAGATTTCAGTGGGAGAAATGTTTGCAGCCCTCTTGGCTGTAAAGTTAACAAAATTTAAAACAGGGTGACACTCCTATCCTGATGCCTCGACTCTTCACCTCTTCCCCACCAGTCTTTCCCTCTAATACCTCAATTTTTTAAAATAAATATTTTTTTTTTCCACAGCAACCAACAACCCCCGAGGAGGGGGAAGCGCCGCCCGCTACAGCGCACCCCTCAGCGGGGGAGGCCCAAGGAGAGCGAGCCGCCCTCCCGCGGACCCGAGACCGGCCCCTCAGTCCTAACCGAGCCCAACACCCCCCTCTCTGAACAACCCAAACAGACCCAGACCCGACCTGCTCCCCGACCCGGCCTCAAATAAGGAGCCGCCGCCACCGCGGCGCTGCCTTCCGCCGCCGCCGCCTCCCCGCCCCTTCCGCCCGCCCGCCCTTTTCAGCCGCTGCGCAATCCCCGTAAGGGGGGAGGGTAGAGCTGGCTCGGCTGCGTTACGGACTCCTACGCACTCTTGCGTAGCTCTACGCTACTGGCGTAACAGAGCCCTTCGCGCTTTGGCGGCAGGGCGCGCCTGGCGGCAGCGCCGCGCCGCGCTCTGCCGCGGGGCTGGCTGCGAGCTCTGGGTCGGCCCTTCTTCCCGGCTCCAGCTCCCTCTGGAGAAGTGCTGGCGAGGGTAGGGATAGAGCTGCCGTGAGGCCTGGCGTCGCGCGGGCCCGGCTGCTCCTTCCTCAAGGCCTCGCCCCCGCCCGCCATGTTGCGCCCCCGCCCGCCATGTTGCGCCCCCGCCCGCCATGTTGCGCCCCCGCCCGCCATGTTGCGCCCCCGCCCGCCATGTTGCGCCCCCTGCTCCTGCTCCCAGGCCTACCTGGCTCCTGGCCCTTTTGCTCCCTGCAGAGCCCTTCCTTTCCCCCCTGAGGAGCCCTTATTTCCTTCAGAGGTGTTTCCCTCCTCTGAGGGAGGGTTATGGAGAGGGGCAGAAGTGAAGCGGACGTCTGGTGTCTCCCATCCATTCGGGGCAGCTTCACCGAACGCCAGGTGTCCCCCTCACCCCTGTGGATGTTGTTTCTGATGAAAGCAAGGTTACAGCCACAGCTCAGGGAGGTTTTGTTTCATTGTGATTAATTGGGCCTTGTAAAAGTCCTTGGGTTGTTTTTAGACTGTGGAGCTAGTTCAGCTGTTGGAGCATAAAATTTTTGCGTTAGTGTTTTATGTGTTTTAACATGTGGGTCTGCTTTGAAAGTGGACTTGGGCTGAACTCCCAAATCATATGCTTAGTAACTCTTGGAGAAATCCATTTGGGGGGGGGGGGAAGGGGGAGGAAAGCAGCTTTCATTTATGGTTGCATTTCGTGAAATCAAAACCTTGGTGTTGGGTGCTTGTTAGTTGGGCTAGCTTCAGTTTATGCTTAATGTGCTACTTGGCACTATTAAATGGAAGAGCGTGTTCTTTTTGAAAACCAGTCTTGGTTTGGCCGAATGTCTCATCTTGAATACTTGCTAGGAATTGTTTAACACCTCAGCTTTCCTCACGTGAGTGCTTGTATTACCTAATTTTAAGCATCGTCTTAAATTTGACTCAAATACATAATGAATGCTCGGTTGATTCCAGTTACGGGACACAAGGTGTGTAGTTTATCCTATGGCTTATGTAACTGCGCAGCACAAAGGACAAGTTGCAAATTGTAGACAAGAAAGGAGTCATCTGGACACAAATCTGTTTTTGCACAGAAATCTGTAAATTAGTTTCTTGTAAATTTGACAGCTCTGCATTTGAGGACTTGATGTTCTCTTTGTAAAGAATCTGAGAGAGATTGAAGTGTGAAATGTGTTATTCTATGATATTTATTTTTTGTCTGTTTATGTGTCTGTGATAACACAGCTAGAGATGTTAAAAGTAGTCAAAAATGTAAGTTGAATGGAGTGATAATGAGAGTTGAGTTTTATCAGATGCTGGAAATTCAGACTCTTATAATATGGTTTAATAGTAATGAAAGTCAGCACAATTATGGATAATTTAAAGTTCTGTAGATAAAATGAGGCTTCTGCATTTAACAGTAATTCAGAACACCTACACTCAGAATTTCTGAGGCATCTCTCCCTCTCTTATATAAGCAGTTAGTAACTGTGATGGGACAACAGAGGTGCTGTCTATCAGAAGCCTGGGAGAGGATTGGGATGGGGAATTTTGTGGCTTTGGGAAGGGTCCTGAGGGCAAAGTGGAGGAAAAGTGTGATATTCAGATGTTACTAATCAGTGCTGAGAAGGATGGAGTTCCATCAGGTTAAATCAGTTAAAGATTTGACACAAGGTGTTACTTGTAGCACATTTGACTTATCAGCTGAGGTTCCAGAAGCAGATGCTGTAGGGAAAGAGGCTGTTAGAGTCTGTGTATGCAATAGAAACAAAACATCTTTGAAGTTTCTGGCCTAAGATTCTATGTCTACCGAAACTGTAACACTAAAATATCACTGTTAGATCTTACCATGATCTTAAAACTGCCTGATGGGATTCTGGCTCTATAAATCAAGTGTTCAGGTACTGATTCAGTATGTCAATTATGCCTGAATATTACCACCTTAAGCCATATCTCATTATGAACCTCTTTGTGTTTGAGGCTACAGTCTGTTACCTAATCACTATGCTAAATCAGGACCCAGCTAAGGTAAGCAAGACAGGATAATTAGGAGCGGAAACTTTTTTTTTTCTTTTTTTTTTGGGGGGGGGAGGGGGCAAAAGAAAATGGACATGAAGGAAAATGGATGTAAGAAAATCCTTTTATATTTTAGGATATCAATACAAATATTTTACTTATCCTTTCCTCCATAAATGTAATTACTATTCCAAAGACTTTCTTTCTCATTGAACCTTATTTTGTCTAGTGGGTAGCAACAGCTATAAAAACGAGGTCAGCCTCTAGGGGCCTAATGACTTCCACCAACATCAGTTAAGACTGATTCAGTTGATCATTAATGGTTCTCTGAAAGACTGAAGAGACATTTCAGTTGGATTGCTCAAGGCAAGCTTGAAAGGTGCTAACACAAAACAGCTGGTAATCTTATTCTGTGATTCTAAAAGGTTTTTTGAGTGCTGCTTTGCTAGTGGTAATTCTATAACATGCATACTTAATTTGCAGCTTAAGATGATCTCAGTGGTCTCTTTCTGTATCGTTTTAGAAAAGCTCTTCACATGCTTGCTGTGAATATAAACCTTTATTTATTCTTCTGCTCTTATACTTGGGAACAGAATGGTCATCTTAAGGAAAAACAAACTTTTTTTTTCTTCCTACTAGTCCTTCGGCTTCTTTGGTGCTTTGGCATGAATGCAGGACTGACATGGTTCACACGTGCATCTCCTTTTGTGCAGGTCAGGGCACTGACATACACTGCCTTCAGGGGAGCCCTTTTCTCTTGGCTGTAACACTGTGAAAATTAAATTAACAATTGAATAGAGACCTTTTGGGAGAGGAAGGTGGTATGTAACTGAAGCTGATTTTTTCATGTTCACGCTCATTCTCCAATTTGGTTTGCTCACTCCCCCTGAGCACATAAGCAGTAAGAGATAGGCCCACGTTATCTGCCCAGGATCTGTTGTGCACCACATGGATGTTGGCTCTCAGATGCTCATAGTGTCTCCCAGGTTGTTCTTGACTGATGACAAACCGATACTGGATGTGACTTTCACACTATTCAGGAGTGCATGATGTTTTGTATCTGTCTCTTAAATGTTAGGCAAAGTTCCTGAATTTTTGTGTTCTTTTTAATGGGAATATTTTATGGCTCTTGATTGTGAAATGAAATCTTTAATACAGTCTAGTCTTGTCATCTGGTCATTTCTATGAAATCAGTGTTGTGTAGCAGTTATTTCATGCTGCTCTTTAACTCTTCTAGCTTGTTCTAATGCTTTTGTTTGGATTTTGTACTTCATTCAGGTGGAAGTTAATATTACAAACCTCTACAATATCCGTCATCTCCTAGTATTGTGAAGGGGGGGGCTCAGCAGGAAAATTTGCTATGGGCTGAAGGACTCAGCAGGAGGTTCTGAAAGAGTTTAAGTACAGATGAATAGTTGGTCCAATCTTTGTATTTGAAATAACACAGTTGTATAAAATATTTGGATTGAAAACTTCCTGTCTTCTCCTATTTATTTTTTCTTGTTTTTTATTAATAAATGTTGTTACATATGTACTGTGCAATTATTCTAGTGCAGCCAAAATATATGGGAAGAAACAAAGCATTTGTGCCTCTTGGAACTTTCTGATCTTAGGCAGAAAATAGATGTGTTTTTTTCCAAGACTTTAGGAGGACATCTTCCTTGTTTGTCTAATCTGTTTTATCTGCTGGTCAGACACTGTGTATATATATGTACTCAGGAACTGGAGTACATCAGTTTCCTTTCTTACCAAACGCAAATATTTATGACAGGCCTGATCCAAAGTCTACTGAGATGTATGGAGCTCTTAAAAATGTAACTTAGCTAGAGGAATCTCCTAATTCTTTGTTTAAGTTTAGTTGGGCTATAGGGTATTTTCCTTAAGAAGTAAGTTGGGGATTTTTTTTGCTTTTATACATGTGTATACACACACACACACACACACACACACACACAAATATTACTTTTGGTTTACTCACAAGCCAGCTTTATGGACTCCTTAAGGAGCTTTATCATCTGTAGTTCCTGTAGGGAAGCTGTGAAATGTTTTGGCATTAGTTGTCAATGAGGAACTGAGACACAGAAGTCAACAAGCAGTTAACGTTACTAAACTTTAATGGACACGTTTCTTACAGAAGTACTACATGTGGTATAACAGCAATTAACGAATCTCTTTCATCTCTAGAGAGGAATTATGGGCATCTCTGAGGGCAATGTCACGCTTCAGGTAAGGATGACGAGAAGAGAGGTGGTACAGGTAGCTGGGTGAAACAGGAGTTCAGGTGAAAAGAAGCATTTCAGTGCTAAAGAACATGGGGGGAGGGAGAGGTTGGAGTGTCAGGAATTTGAGAGGTTTGCCCTTTGCAAGTCGCAGATTCAAGATTAGGAGTGTTATTTCACCTCTTCCTCTCTACCTTCATGTGCCACTTAAGATGGCTTCAACTGGCATTCTGTTTCCCTGGGCCTCCTCCCTTCTCATCCTTGCTAACAACCATTTTGGCAGGAATTAAAGTGATAATCTGTGTGTTGAAACTACCATTTTCTGTTGAGACCAGGATTCCAGTCCTGGGTTTACTAATCTAATTAGAAAAAAGAAGAAAAAGTGTATGTATGTTAAGATAGTGGAAAGCACAATAGCCGATAGAGATTTTCACGGTATAACATCTGTCAGGTGTTCTGGATAATGTTCTGCAGCACTCATCCAGAGATGAAACAAACAACAAAATGATGAAAACAGAACAACAAAATTACTTGTCTGAAGTACAGATCATGAAAACACTACAATTTTATCTGATAAAAATAATGCATATAAATATTTTGCTGTTTCAGGTAATAAAATTGAGCAATACTGTGTATTGATGTTGAGCCTTAGTGGGATAACTTAGCTATGTTTTGTGAATTTATCATGTGAACGATTGATTTCAAAGTCTGACAACTGATCAGTGCTTCTCACGTGCAGCTTTGGGGATAACATCAGTCTTTCGTCTCTAGGCAGCTCTCATCGATTATTTCAAGCAATAGCAGTGATGTTGGTGTCCTTGTGGCAGGAGGTGAGTGAGTTTCCATTACAGCTACAGTAGAATTTAGGATTGCAGCAAAGCACCAAAGACATAATCACCCCCAGTGTAAGCATAAGACAAATTACCCATTTTATCAGCCCGGAGTACAGAAATGGGAGGATTAGGATAGTAAGAATCACAACAAGCAGCAAGAGCAGCACAAGTCTCTGGATAGCCAGTCTGTTGTCTGCTGGAATGTTTTGTTCTCTGTGTGAAATGTCTCGGCTGGTTTGAGTCCAGCTCTTGCTGTCCAGCCCAGTGGGGGAGATATGTATCTCAGGAGTTAAATCAGGGTTTTCCAAGTGGTTCATGATGTCGTCTTTATCATGAAGTGTGCGAATGAGTCCTCCTAACACAACAGTCTCTTTTCTGCACAGAGGGCAGGTGATTATCCAGGTCTTGTCGTCTTTCCTAAGAATAAGCTTGAGGCAGACAGCGCAGAAGGCATGTTGGCAGTCCAGGAGCTTTGGTACTCTGTAAATGTTGTACCTGTTGAAGCAGACTAGACAGTCCATGTCTGCAACAAATGTTTTGGGTGAATGCATTTTAGAACCAAATACTTCAGGAGAGATTGAAAAGTTTGTTACCGGAGTTGGAGGCTTTGAATACGGACAGTCTCTTTCTGAAGCTGCTGGTTTAAAGCCGTAAGGACTGTCTAACTCTGTGCGTGGTAGTCTCTCTGTTTCTTTGGCATGCTCTTCAGTGAATCCCAGTCTCTTCACATCCGTGTTTTCTATTAGAGATCCTACTGTGCTCGTTCCTGAAGTACATTCTGCAGTGGGCTCAGGACCACCCGTTTCAAGCTGCGGTACTCCAGGAGTTGTTGATTCATTTTCATTGTTTAGCCTGTCAGTTGATCTCTCCATAGGGATAAGCCTCAGTGCAGTTTGTCTTCCCTTAGCTGAATGATTTGCTGAGTTTCTGGCTCCGTTTATATGCTGCTTTATTCCAGTTGTGTGCCTGTTTGATTGGTGACAGTTAGCTCTAAGTGTGTTGTGTGCTGTGACAATAATGTTTTTTATGAGATGAGGATCTGAGTTAATGATTAACTTGATGGCTAAGATATTTTACAATGGCTGATAATATCACTGAGCAATTCCCTTCCAGAAGCAGACCCTGTGGCATTAACAGTCTGAAACTTTGTGCCCTGTGACAGCCAGGGTGCAACAACAGCATTACCATTATTACTAAATTAGTACTTTATTTGTTAGCAATAATTTCAGCTGGCCTTAAAGCATGGCTTTGCTGGACAGTGACAGATACAGATAAATTATCTAATATTAGTATTGGTGATGCATTGAGTGCAGCACTTTGGTTAGAGAGTGTGGGGCTGAAAGGCAGAACTGTTCTACTTCTTTTGCATGGGCTTTCTGCGTGACCTTGGCAAGTTGATTCATTCTCTGCCTCTGGCAAGTTGATTCATTCTCTGCCTCTCTCTCTCTTTTTTTTTTTTTTTTTTTTTTTTTTTGGCATTAGAACCACAGCGACAAATGCTGAGCATCACGAAAGCTGAATCCTGGTTTGTTGGATTGACAGGAGGTTTAAACATACCTGCTTCCCAGGCACTGTCAGAGATCCTCAGAGGAAATTAAATTAGGAATAAAGTGATGTTGTTAGAATGCATGCAGCAAGAGACAGCGTATTTTTCCTGTCGGGTAGATTTCAAAGAGCAGTGTATACCTCCCCTTTCTTTTCTGCATTTCCAGCATTGTGTGCCCTGGTTTTAGGTACCAGACAAGTTGTGAGTGCTCTGGGTAGGAAGTCTGCTCTTCCTTTGGCACTGCTCCCTACCTTACAGCTATTACCGTGCAGCATAATAGGAAGAGTGGGACATCCCTCTGTGTGTGAAATGTCTGGTTACCTACATCCCTGTTGGTTTCAGTTATCAGAGGGCTTCAGGTGAGAACTGAAGCATAGGCAAAGTAAGTGACTTAAGGTTACACAGAGTCTGTGGGAAGTCTGGGAAATAAAAAAGTGTCTTAGCAAGATTGTCTTCCTCTTTCTTGGGGTTTGCAGGAAGAACTGCTGTGCTGACAAGAATACAGTTCTGTTGAGTGGTTTTGTGAATAGTCAGCTTTTCTGAAACTCATGAACAAAATCCCTCACTCTATTTGTTTCAGGGGAGGGGGGGTTGAAGGATAAAATATCTCAGTAGGAAGTAAGGAAGGGCCACTAATCCCTTAAGGCCAGTCTGTCATTTGCTTCTGGAAGACACAGAGTACTGAGTGTGAAGCCTCAAGTGCACCTAGATGCTCAAGCTCTCTCTGCTGTGTCCCAGCCCCTCTCTCCAACCACAAAGCAGAAGAAAGAACAGAAACAAATGCAATGAGAAGGGCAAGGAGTTCAGGAGGACGCTAAAATTGTGAACTGACTGTTGGGTGAATGAGGTGAGAACTTGTTCTTCTTTGAGAAAGAGTAGAAGGTTTATTGTTAGCAGACTGCCTAGGTGTCCTGGGTGTTCCTGCTGTACTTCTGCTGACACAGGATATAGCAGGGGTTCATGGACATACAGGTGACGCAAATGTTAGGAGCTTTCCATGCTGCAGTTAAATCTCAGTCGGATGAGTTCAGGTCTCCATGTGCGTTTACCCTATTCTTCAGCTGTGGGTGGGTGCAACTTCCCTGTTTTTCCAATATATCTACTGGAAATTCAGAGCTGGCTGAGAGACGTTGTTATTTTGCTACTGATAAAGGTCAACAGCTTCAACAGCCCTAGAGGGAAGGGGAAGTGAAGCATGCTGTGGCTCAGAGGTCCTTGTAAAGCTGTGCGTTCCCGAGGGTACAATTTACCATCGCTTCCATGCGGTCAGGGGATCGCATGGGAGGAAGCGTGATCTAGTGTATGGGCTCAGAAGCTGCAACTTTGCAACTCTGAAGCTGTGTTTTCAGCACTGCTGTGCAGGCGTTGTGTGATCTCTCTGCCCGGAGAGACCAATCCAATCTTACTGGACTAAAAATGTCTATTTTACTGATATATTTACTGATGTCCTTCACTGATGAAAATTTCAGCTGAGTTCAGAGGACCTGTCTGAAATGTAGCTGAGACTTGCTGTTGGTTGTGTGGGTGGCTTTCACTGGCTTGTATGATCATTCTAGTCACCTGGGTTGACTCTAGCCCTTTATTGCTATTTAGTCTAATTACCGTTTCATAAATCATTTGCAACCAGTTCATACAATCATCCTGTTTTTCTGCTCTTAGTATATTTGCATAAGAAGATGTGTTTCTGTGGATTGTTTCTTCTCTTGGGATTTGTTTATGACAGGAAAGGGATGCAAAAGAGTAATCTTATTTCAGATTCACCTCAAAGTACCAGCTTGTCATAGGCTTTTGGGTATAGTAATAATATTCAAAATCTAATACCTGAAAAGTTAATGTTTATAGTCCCTTGAGCTTCTTCCTCTACTCAATGTATATTTTATAATGTTGCGACTCTGGACAAGAGAGACTTGTTCTCAACGCTAGATATTTCCCCAAATGTAAAAATATGGCTTAAATTGCCTTAGTATGAAGCCTCTTACTATGTCACCTGTCGCTCAGTGTAAGTACGAATGAAGCAGACAGCTTCCATGAATGAACAGTCACCTTTAGATTTACTGTGCCTCTCCGGTTGTTACAAGGGATTTTTTTTTTATATTGGGATTGCTACTGGTGGTGATCAGCGAGGGAATACAGCTACGGTGCATCATGCTCAGAAGTGGCCTCGTAATTGATATTAACAAATACTAATTTAACCTGATAAACAGGACCTGAAACGCCCAACAGGGGAATCCCATGTGGCAATTCTGTCTTGCCTTCTTGGTTGGCTGTGTGCTTTTGTGGCACATTGTTAATGTTCATACCAAGGAAGTCGATTCACTCTGTACCTCGGTGTGTGTTTTCAAATTTTGAGTGTTTTTTAGGGTCCATCTCACAGAGCCACTTGGATGCATTTTTTTGAACAAACAGAGCTAGGAGTTAATTAGACATAAATTCAACTGAAGTGCAGCAGGGGTAATGGCTTTATCTCTAATAGAGTGGATGCACTGATTTGGGGGCAGCGCGGGATTGTATTAATGGTAGATGACTTAGTTAACTGGTTCCTTCTGAGAATGGGGAGGAATAGTAGGGCATGATGCCAACAGGAAAGCCGAGCGCTCCCTAGTCATGCCGTGTTGAGTAATACATGACAGATCGGAGCTTTTCCTTCTTTGTCATGCCTCTTACTGCTAAACTTCTGTCCGCTTCCCTGTGGATACACGCAGAGTCTCTCCCTTTTCCTTCTGGTACAGCAGTAATGGAAAGGGCTGCCGTGACTCAAAATTACAACACTCAGATCTCCTTCTCATCTCGCTGTAGATATCTTAGAGCTGCAGCAGCAGCTTCTGCAGTGAAATAGGAAATGCAGGTACAATGCAATGAGACTTTCTACCAGGAAAAAGGTAACGTGTTTAGTTACAGGCTGAATTCACAGCCCACTCAAGGCAGGCTCTTGCTGAATGTAACCACGGTAAACGCATTTTTTTTCCCGCAATAGAAATTAAGTGTTTTTCTGTTTTGGGACTTCGGGTTTTCTTTTTTGAAACCTTCCGTTAGTTGTCACTGCTTTGGCTGTCACCCTGACCTGTGTTCCTGTTGTCAGTGCTGGGGCATGGTGGCGTGAGCTGTGTTCTCGCAGTGCCACCTCGCGGGTGGTGAATGTTCTCACCTCTTTCTTCCTTTCCAGTTAATCCAGCATCACTGATTTGGGGCTGAAATAGACGGATCTGGCCAAGAAGTTTGTGCTGGTTTATCATTGTGGAAATTAATGGAAGAGGGTTTACAGCATGTGTCCACGGGAAGTTTTTGCAGCAAGTGGGAACTAAGATGCTGGAGCAGCCCCAGAGGCCCTTCTGGACTGACCACGAGGAGCACCTGGGCAGAGGAGTGCGTTTAACAGGGGAAACCAAGGCTGCAAGCGCACGGCGGATCTCTGCCTGTCCCACAGACAAAGCGTTTGGTGTGAAATCACGAGGTGACTTGTCCTGCTGCCCTCTGCTTCCTCCCGGGCTCCACTCTTGATCTCGAGGGCTGCCTGGCTTCGCCTTCCTTCCCCTTGCGCTTTGCGTGGCTTGGCTCCCTGACACCCTCTGCTTCTCCCGGCTCCCTCCGCTGCCAGTGACTGCTGCTCTCGCTGTCGCTCCTCCTCAGCCGCCTCTTCTTCAGCCGCCTCCTCCTCCTCCTCCTCTGGAGGACCGCGCTGGGGGGGGGGGAGGGGAGAGGGGCATGGTCAGAGCGGCGGCGCTCTGCCCCCCCTTGCCGCCGTCTCTGTGGCGGCGCCTGGCGGTCACGTGAGGGGCGCGGCGCAGGCGCGGTGGGCGCCCGGCGGGCATGTCCCGCAAGCAGGCGGCCAAGGCGCGGCCCGGCGGCGGCGGCAGGAAGACGCGGCGGCCGCGGCCGCCCCCCGCCGCCCCGGCCCCGGGCGGCCTCGCCGGGCAGCTCCGGGCGCTCGGCCTCAAGCTGCGGGAGGTGCCGGGCGACGGGTGAGCGCCGCGTCGCGGCTCGCCGGCGCCTCCGAGCCCCCCCCCCCCCCCCCGCGGCAGTGCGGGGCCTGTGTCCCGGGGGGGAGGGGGGGCGCCCAGACCGGTCCCCACGGGCGTGGGGGCCACCCTGGTGGTGTGGGGCACGGGGAGCGCCGTAAGCACCGGGAGACGGGGGGCTGGAGAGGCGGCCGCCGGGGAATGGCGCGGAGAATCGTTGGGTTGCCCGTTGTGGTGCCGTCATGAGGCTTGTCGCAGTTTGGGCCGGTCGGGCCTGGTGCTGCTGGTGCTCTCGGCCTGCCGTGTAGGGTACGGTTCTGCTTTCACTCAAAATTTTACACTCCCGTTAACAATTCTGATTTTGGCAGCCAGTCTAAGTACGGGGAGTAGGTGGTACTGCACATCCATGTCCTTGTTGGCTTTGTGGGCGGAAGGAATGTAGCTCATTTCTTTTTCTGGCCAGTTAACGCTGGCCAGACGCTGCTTCCAGTCTGTGTTTTTGATGAGGAAGCAGCTGCAGCCCTTTTCGTTGGTATCAATACAGGATTGCACTGGGGGGAAGCTTCTGGTGCCCGGTCTGTATTCTTTCTACTCCTCCTTCGGGGTGGTTGCTCTGGGGTTCACTGTTAGCCTCCTTTCACACATGCTAACTTGCAATTTCTGTTTTCTTAGCAATTGTTTGTTTCGGGCCCTCGGTGATCAGCTTGAGGGGCATTCGCGGAACCACCTTAAACATCGCCAGGAGACGGTGGATTACATGATAAAGCAGCGGGAGGATTTTGAGCCTTTTGTGGAGGATGATGTTCCCTTTGAGAAACATGGTACAGTCTCCATAAGACCCTAATGTAATAATATTGCACAATATCCCTTTACATTTCATTTGGGTACCTTCTTACGACATTGCTTCTCATCCCAGAAGTATTCTAGAAGAGCTCTCTAGTTTTTAGACACAGTAGTTTGTTTGGTTTCTTTAGGAAAATGAGCTATTGAATTTGCCTAGGAACTTTTTTAAGTTTAGGAGGAACTTGGCAGAGGAAAGAAGAAAGCAAAGACTACAAAATGGTATTTTCTAAAGGAATTTGATTAAATTAAGTGTCTAGCTCCTCTTGAATGCTGGTGAGTGTTGAATGACTGATTTCCACAGGTTTCTCCTTGACTTTTGATACTTTCTACAGTGTTAAGCCAGGGAAAGATCCAAAGCAGAGACTAATACAGACCTTGTTCTAACAGTTTTGAGGATGTGCCGAGTAGTATGTAGATGATGCTTAAAAGTGTTTTGGTCATTTAATTCATGACATTCTTTTTTTCAGAGCTAACACAGAGTTGGGGGCCTTGCGTAATCTAAGAATATACCATGTAATGTAGAGCTTTCTGTGGTCATTTAAGATTCATTAATTTCTGTCATTGCCAAATCCTTGCCTCAACAGTTGCTCTTTTGCAGTTGGGGTTCTCTTTACAGAATTTCTTGGGCTAGTGTTGAAATTGTTACTGACTATTTCTCCAGTGCTTTAGGAGGTGTCAGAAGCTAAGTTTCCAACTCTTAATTTTTCTTTTTTTTTTCCTTTAGTTACGAATTTGGCAAAGCCTGGTACCTTTGCTGGCAATGATGCTATTGTGGCATTTGCAAGGAACCATCAAATGAATGTGGTTATTCATCAGCCTAATGCTCCACTGTGGCAGGTGAGAAGCAAAACTTCTGTATTTTGGTCTGATTTTTACCTGATGGGTACACTGATGATAGCCATAGTTACTTGGCGTGGTGTTGAGTTGTGCTTGCTTTTTTCAGCCTGGAAATAAAGTTCTCAAGACTTCAGCTAGGAGGAGAGAAGCGAAATGATACAATGAATGCAGGACGTATGAGTATATGGAGAGAGAACTCTGCTTTTAAGCTACTAGCTTCAGTCATGTTTCTGTCTCCTGAGGATCAGACGCCACGCAAGGTGTCTGTTTTCACAGAAATTTGAGCTAGACTTAAGGAAACTTGAATGATAACAAATTTCAGGAAACTTGAAAGTGAAGGTATAGCAGGGCAGCTCCTGCAGTGTGGTGGAATGAAGTGCCATCTGTTCTGTGTTAAATTCGGAATGAAAATGAAATGGTTTCTAACAGCTGGAGAAATGAGGTTCTGGAATGGGCAAAAAAGAAGGGGGAAGTTTCAAAGCCTTAAGGTGGTTTTTAATCAGTTTATGAAAGTAGATTGATGTTTGTTGCAGTCCCCTGCTGGAAGAGGAAACCATGATCTGTCATGTCCCTCCTCTTTTTCTGTTGTCATTTTCCTGTAGTGGATCCACACTCAATTTGCCTGTTTTATTCAGCAAGTGAGACCCTACATTCAAGCCAAGACGATTTCTTGACATTTTTTTAGTGATAGTAGTAGTGAATTTAGGGGCTGGCTCCAGTTTAGAGGGAGCACTAATGAGGTGTATAGATTAAGCAGGGAGATAAAGAAAAGATAAGATGAAAGCTGTCAATAGTGTCTTAAATGCATTTGAAATACGGTTAGATGGATTCCTGAACCAGAAGAAGTTTAAACTTTATATGGCAGCCATTGGAGGAAAGAGATTTTAACTTGCATATTTAAAAAAGAAAAGCGTGCCTGATGGCCGTGATACAAATCAGCAGGAATACTCAACTGCTTGACTTGGGAGAGTACGTAGCGGTGAGACGACCCTGCTGGAGTTCATGGAGGTGCTGTTCATGTTTCGTTACTGTTTTGAGTCTGGTGCTTGTGTCCATGTACTTAACCCGTATTGATATTTCATATGTCCCCTCAAAAATCTTCAACTTCCCCCCCCCCCCGCCATCATTGGCCTATCTAGAATTGTAAATACTGAGTTTGTGATGAGGTTTGGTGTTTCGGATGCCTGAATCAGTTTATGAAAGACTGATACGGTTTCCTCTTACAGCAGGAGACTGGAACAAGTGATCCATCACGTAATCTTGTTAGAAAAAGGCATTAATAGCCCTGGGGAATCAAGTCAGCTGATGATTATTATGTAGGTATGTCAGAATACCAGTAGTGTGGGCAATCTCTGGCTGGTGTCCTTTTCCCTGATTTCTTTTTAATATCATAACGACGGTTTTACCGTAAGATTGTCTTGCACTCTTCAAAGTGGCACGAGTAGAGAGCTGTTAATAACGGTACTTATTGTAAGTCTCCTCCCTGCATGGGAGATACATCAGGGCATTGGAATACGTAAGGGATCACAGCATGATGCCAACCTAAGCGAGTTACCAGACTCAACCAACCCAGGGCACCCTTCTCTTGACATTAACCTTAATATATTTCTTAATATTCAATACTTCTCCAAGTCTTTTTTTCTCTCTGCTCTGGAGCTCTGGCAAAATTTTGGAAAGATTAGGTTACAAGGAGAGCGTTTCCAGAGAGGTAATCCAGCAAGATACTTAAAGCAGATAGTGTGAATCTTGCCTTTGGTCTCAACTCTAAAGCAGATGGTGAATTACCCTTTAATTTTAAGAGAACTGTTTTCACACACTGCAGCCAAGCTGGAAAAATGTGAACAGGATAAATGCTCAGGGCCTTCAGCTGTTTCTCAGGCTGGCCTAATCAAGAGCTTATTGGAGGTGGACATCTTGACTGACTTCTTAGGGTTTTAAAAACCCTTTACTTTTTCCCGATAGTGACTGCAAATGTAGAGCCACGAAATAGCACAGATGTAATGATTTTTACTGGCCCTTTGGATAACTGCTAACTTTCTTCAGTATTGTTTTTTTCCTTCACCTAACATTTGTTTACTGTTCACGTGTACAGTGGGGAGTGCATACAAAGAGAGACTTTGCTAAAGAGCTGAAGAAATTGGTTAATTTTCAGAATAATCTTTTAAGATTTTCAGGATTTACTAGATACCTATCTAGGATCTGACAAACGAACAGTGTTAAAAATGAATCTTACTCAAATCTGACATGTTGAATAACTTAATAGGGTAAAAGGCAGGACTTAAATACAACCAAGTGTTGCGTTGGAACTTAAAGGTGAACAAGTATAAAATAGATGAATGGAGAAAAATCTGTTGTGAAATCTGAAGTCGTTAAGGTAAAGTATAAACTGCAGGTGCAGTTGAAAGGTAACTTGGTGTAAATTCTGTAAGTTAGGAAAAGCTGATTCGGAGACCTATAGGGATTGGGAAATTCTGGAGCCCCGAAGCAAGCATTTCTTATGGTTTGCTTGCTGGCTTCTTCTCCAGCAAAGGTCTCGGATCTTTGAACTCTGGCTTGACAGGTAAGCAAAGGCAGTTTACAGATATGGTGTAATTTTCTGCATTCCTAACAAGACTCGGTATGTTGCGTAGCTTTTATCTAATAGTTTAAGAGAATGATAGTCAGGATAGGAATTATTTTTGCAGTTGTACAGGTAATACCCAGGGCAGCAATTTTGTACAGAAATTCCTATACCTGGTGCTGACAAAGCAGAGGAACTTCTGGCTGCTAACAGTGCTCCTGAGTGGAGTTAATTTTTGTGTTTTGACTTAGTGTTGGTCTGTCTTTAAAAACCAAACATATCCACTTCAAATGCTAACTGTTAAAATACTGTCTTTTCACAACTGCGGACTGAAATTTGATTTAGACAGCTGTTTCCAGTGTGTTCGTGACTTGAATTGACTCGATTATTTTTCATCACATTTGAGGGGAAAACACTTTTTATGTTGAATGGAAGTTGGAGCTGGAGAAGATTATCAGAAAACTGGACCACCTCCAGGAGAAACTTAGAAAATAATTTTGAGCTTTCCTCTGAAAATAAATATTTTCATACTGTTTTGTTTGTAATGATGTAACTGACCAAAGCTGATTATCAGGTTTTCAAGCATTAACTTTGAAATAGAAGTCATATTGTTATTATAGGCACATCTGGATTATGGAGTCAACATTTTCTGTTTAAATATGCTCCAGTAGCTATGCATGTTGCTTCCTAGTGCAGTGTTTATCACTGCTTCAAAAATTAAGTACTTTTTAAAATGTGATGCCAAAGTTAATAAATGACAAATGAGGATTTGGAGTTTTGTTTCATTTAGATTCGAGGCACAGACAAAAGCAATGCAAGGGAATTACATATTGCCTATCGGTATGGAGAACACTACGACAGCGTGAGGAGGATAAATGATGATTCCGAAGCTCCAGCTTATCTTCGGATGGAGGTTGGTTGTGGCAGAATGACCCGAGTCATGCGTAGGTGAAAAATAGATGAATGTTTCTGGTTGATACAATTTGTCATTCTCATTGAAAGTCAGAGAAGAGTTTGGTTCTGCTGTCATGCTGGGAATAGAAAAACCCCCCTGGTTAATAAAATTACTATTGTGAAGTGCTTAAAATACTGGGCTAGAAATCAATCCCAAAAGTACAATGATGAGGGCTGTGGAAGTCCTGAAGTAATCCCAATTAAGTCACATACTCAAGTACCTCAGCTGCAAAAATGCCTAAAACAGAAGGCAGGGAGGATGGAGCTAGAAATGCAACAGCTTTATACAATAGTCGTCTTCATCTCTCTCTCTCTCTCTCTCTCTCTCTCTCTTTTTGTTTTTTTTTTCCCCTGTAAAGGATTAAGCTGTGCAGTCCTTGAGGTTTTCTGCGCACAACTGTATCGTGTATAGTATTGTAATAATACGAGTATTTAATTTAAGAAGCCAGTGACTGTCTATTGCTATGCATGATCTTGTAGTGAATTTGATGAGTTACGGGAAATGGTGTCAGTGATGTTGAAAGTTGCACAATGTCAAAGACACTGATACAGGGTATTTTTGAGAAAGGTGTGCCATAATGATTAAATTTATAGTGATGTCAGATTTTTGTTACATCTGATGAAATGACAGCATGCTTCTGAGATCTGCTTGGCGCTACGTTTTTTGCAGATGCTTTGCAAGAATAATTCAAAGAAGGAAGAGGAAATGAAGCCACACAAGGGTGAATCTGAAGATGAAATTGAAGATGAAATGGAAGATGCTGCACAGAAAGTGTGTAATGCAACTGGATGTTTGGTCAGTATGGAGTAACCTTTTACGCTTGACATTCAAAGCTTCTTGATACATGACAGGAGCCGTGGGAGTAATTAAAGTTTTAATCTTGGGCAACTGCCGTACTGCAGCCACAAATTAGGATGCATTTAATCCTCGATCCAACCCTAAAATGCAGATGAAGTACTCTGAGTACCTAATAGCTTTGGCGGGTTTGTCTTGAAATCTTTCCAAAAAAAAACTAAAGCAAGTTCTGTAAAATATGATTCATCTGTGGCTGTCTGCAGCTGAGCGTCCGAAATGACTTGTTACTCTGCATATTTCAGCTGTTGTTGCTAGATAGTTATAGTCTATGGTGTTCCTGCAGATCGTTGCTTGCACTGTGCAAATGCATAGAACAGGAAGGGTCAAGAGTTGGAACCATTACACTGAAACAGCATGACATACATGCAAGGGGTATCTGATATTCTGAAGAAACTGGTTTGTCTGCTTCACACACAATCCCTTGTGAATTACTGGAGTTTTTAGCTTTGATCAGAACTTTTTTTTCCTGTTATCTTCAAGATTTTAATGCCTTTTCCCTTGTTGTCTTGAAAAATGCAGCATGGGCTCATTCAGAGATTATGAAAACAGACATCACCACCCTCTGAGTGGTGCATGTGGTTTTTGAGTGAATGTCTGTGTCAGTAGTTTCAAGTCCCTTCAATGTGTTATCTCTTTCTCTTCCTGTGGACAGGACATTGACTTAATAAACCAGGTTTTGGAAGTGGAAAACTACAATGTTGAATCAGCAATATTTGCCATCCTTCAGGTGAATAAAGTGGAAAGAATCAGTAAGTACCTGGAGTTTGTACCCTGGTGTTTTAGAAAAAGGTTGTCTAAGGCTAGCGGCTGGTGTTCAGTGTAAAAAGAAAGCAGTTAAACAGGGGCTTGCTGTTAGTTCTGCTGCCCCCTCAGCCTTTTTGTGTTCAAGAGGGTTATTAGTGAGGGAAGATTTTGTGCATCTGCAGAGGCTTTTGGTTTGCCAGTTTTGAGACTGACCTGGGACTGTGCAAGACACTCATCTGAGTTCTTACATGTTATTGAACAGATCTTTTTCTGACTTCTCTTGGATTTATTCTGCTGTAAAGTCTTGAAAGAATCTGTATTAGATTACTAATTTCTTGAGCTGTTTAGTGGTTCCCCCCTTCAGGTAACTTTACTTTCAGGTTTATGAACCAACTCAGAATGTAAGCTAGTCTAAATCTGCTCTTGCTCTTGGAGAACTTCATCAGGTTTAGCCTAGTTCTCAAGCACTAGAAGATCTGGCTTTTCCTGTGATATGTTATCTCGTGAAGTGGAGCACAAATGTTAGTGGAGCTATGTATTGTAGCTTCTGAAAAATAATACCACTGGAATTTTGTGTGGAGCATCCCCTTCCTGCATTTCAGCAGATGAAGAATATGTTGTCCTATTTAGCTGGAGCACACCAAAGTGCCTACTGAACTGTGACTATTCATTTTATTATTTTTTTTAAAAAGTATTCAAACTCCTATCTTCCCTCCCCCCAACACACATACCCCAAAAACTTACAGAAAGTATACAAGAAGGAGCTGGCCAGCTTCTAGGTAGTGCATCTGAGAAAAATGAGAAAAATATCTGCTTGTTGGTAGGTACTGAAGAGGAGTGTGATTCCCAGGAGACAGATCAGAAATTGTGCAGCTCAGCTTTGTGCAAAGAAAATGGAAGTGGCTCAAGAATCTTTGGAAATCAGAGTTTGCATCGTGATAAAATAGGAAACAAAGGACAGGCTAGATGTGATGAAGAGAATCGAGCTGGCAAGAACACAAAGGTATGTGAAGGGTGGCTTGGGAGCAATTTGGATGTTGATCCTCAGCACCTGCTTTCTCCTTTGAATTAGAAAGCTTCAGCTTACTAAATTTCGCTCATATGGCTGTGATTTTTCTCTAATAGAAACTAAGTTAGTGACACATGACATTTTTCCTGAAGTGAGAAAACATAGTCCTGATAAATAGTTTGGATTAAAGTGTTAAGGCAGCTGCTTGTCTGCCTTCCAGTGTGCTGTTTTTCCTCAACTGAGCAGAAAATGTGTGTTTTCAGCTGTGTTTTCATCCTTCTCTTTCAGGTATCTAAAAAACAAAAGAAAGAGCAACAGCGGTTAGAGAAGAAGAAGCGACAGGAAGAAAGGCACCGACAAAAGGTCCTGGCCAACAAGACTAACTGTGCAGATAGTAACAGGAAGGAGACAGACTCAGATACCCAAGTTACCCTGGTGAAGGCCCTGGCGGCAGTAAACATATGAATGAATGTGTTCTGAGTGCTCTAGAGCAGAAAGCAAATAAAACTAATGAAGACAAAATTCCTCTTCAGAACAAATTTCCAAGCAGCTGTTATCTTAATCTCCAAGCATGCACTAACTTTCTGCTTCTCCAGTTGCAGGAAGAGTAATTATTTGGTAATACTGCATCAGCTGATGTATGAAAAGAGTTTGAAATGAACAAAGTAGAGACTTATTTATTATTTTGGACTTAGATGAAGGTGAGATAATCTTTTTCCTCACAGTGGTGTGAGTTTTACTTTGAGATCACTTGAGATACTTAGATTTCTTTTATAGTGAGTTTTTACTTCAGGTTAAATCTGCAGGAACTTTATCTTACCTTACTGTCAAGGACAGCGTTAATAGTTCTCAACTCAGGAACTCTTTTTTTTTTTTTTTTTTTTTTTTCTTTTTTTTCCTATTTAAAGTTAGAAAGTACGGGAACAAAATCCCAGCACCCTTTCCAGAGCTTAAATGTCAGCTAATAGTGTTATCATACGTAAGACTTTTCTTTCCTACCCGAGAGCCTAGTGACAAGCTTTAATCTAACCAGAATTGCTCTTGCCTTTGTTGCACTCAGCTGTATGCTGTCTGTTTCTGAAATGATTAATACCTGAAAGGAAAATGGCATTGTAGAGTCCAAGCTTGCTTCTTGCATAAGTTTTGAGAGGACTCGTTTGCTTGCTGTTGGGTCCTTCTGATGTTTTCCTCTTGCTGTGCGGGGTGAGGAGAAGACTCAGTGGGCTCTTCAGACTGCAGGACTGATTGATCCAACCTGGTGAAGTGCAATGAGGTAGTAAAATATGACCTGAGCAAGTGTGAGATTTCTGTTGAGTGCAGTCAAAATGTGCTGTTACTTGGACATCTGGAATCTCATCTCCGTTGTCTTACTCTGGAGCTTTAGGGCTAAAGTCCAAGCCGTTAGTCTCCAAATGAAATTATTGTAGCCAATGGATCAAAAGTCCTGGGAACAAGCTTCCAAGTAGCAGGAATTGCTGGGAATCCTGCCTACTTCACTCTTAACAAATCAAGCTTTTTCCAGGGTAGGATTTTTTCATCTTAAATTCCTCTTCAGTAACATTACCAAGTGCCATAGAATACGCAGCTTGAATCCTATGGTGCTTTCCACTATAGGTTTGGGAATTTGGACTAAAGTGTACGAATAGAGGGATTTGGCCCTAGCCTTATGGCTTGCAGTGTTTCAGCTTCACTGGTTTTTGGACTTCATGTTTTTGGACTTATATCAAACACTAAGCTTTAAGAAAGCACGTGTGTGCACACACACTCGTACAATAGAAAACAGGAGACATCTCATCTGCCAAGACAGAGACTAAATAGAATTTTTCAGTGTGAGGGGAAGTTGCTTTTGAAAAAAATCTTTGTCTTTGGAGTTTCCAAATCGGCACTGAAGTATAAACTACTTTGATTGAACTGCCAAGACAAGATCTGAGCTAGTACTCTCTATCCCATGCCCCAGTTATCAGGAGCATTTGAATAAAATAGAACGGAGCATAAAAAGAAAGGAGCTCTGCTTTAAGTACTGGGTGGTATAGGAGAAGAGCAGGCTTGAATGCTGGAAAAAAAACACTTTAGTTCCTACAGTAAGCTTGGTGGAAATCAAAGCAGTACAAAGCAGCTCTTATACTTTATGGTGGGATATCATGTCTGGCAGATAAAGTGTATTATATGCTGCTTTAAGTGCTAGTGGTAACCATGAGTAATTGCTGTTGAGGGGAATATGAGCAGTATTTGGTAGGTCGGGAGAATATGGATGAGTGTTGAATTCACAGTGCTGTTCTTAAAGTGAAAAACGACTTTGGTAATTTCCATTTTCTGCCAGTCTTTAGATGGCCTACTGTTAGGGCTGTTATTTCCTGGAATTATTTTTCCCAAGACTAACTTCTACAGTAGCAGGAAGAATGGGAAGTCATAGCTGTAACTGGGAGGAAGTACAAGTCACTGAAACAGTGTGACGAGTGTTAAAGGCAGCGGGCACAGCCAGGTACTCCAGGTGGATGCATCACCTTTGCCTCGCTGCAGGTGACGAGCGTGCATAAATTGAAGTGACAGTGTGAGTTTGCAGTTGTGTGCTAAGAATAAGATGTTTGATCTTAACAATTTGCGCTTTTTTTTTTTCCTTCCTGAGCCAGAGCTGATGAAAGGATTATTGGTTGCTTCAAGCCTGGATAGCTGTGAAGGGGAGCTGTCCTATAGCCAGCAGACAAGAGGCTGAGCTTCTACTGTAGGCACGAAGGGACCTGCAAAAGCTAACTTCCTCCATGACCGGGATAAATGAGCAGGTCTGCGATGACACCACAACTTTAATAGGGGAGAGAGGTTGACCTTCGGGCTCATGGCCTCTGAACCTATAAGCAAATGTAGTTGAAAATGATTTAATCTCCAAGTGTAATTTGATTAAAACAAACTGTTAATGTGCTGCGCTGTCGTGTTAGACCAATCAGGTACTCTTGATTTTTGTAAGGATGGCTTTGTACTTGCAAAAAAAAAAAAAACAAAACTTTTTTTTGTTTCTGAAGATGTTAAACTTTCATTTGGTCCACTTTAGATTTTTTTCCCTTTAGGCACTGGCATTATCACTGGTATTTTCACCAACCGTTATGATGTATATTTTTTTTTCTAGTGAGTCTTTATGCAGGCTTCTTCAGGGAACTCATTTTTATGCAAGGAGTCTGCTTTGTAAACGGATTGTAAATTTTCCTTGCAGGGCAAAGGGAGCAAAGAAAGAAGAGACCCAAATTCATGATTCACTCCTTTGTTGCTTCTGCCTGCTCTTCAGTGGAGCTAACTGTGCTTCATAATATGTGGTTATAGGATAATAAACTCCGCATGTTCCTTGGTATTTGTTTGAGAATAGATTGCTGTTTGTTTCTAGCTGCATCTCAAATACTGCTCGACAATCTTAAATGGACCTAACCAAGCTGAGCGTTTTGCATGAACTTCAGCCGGCTCGGTTTTGGGATACGCTGGGACTGCTTGAGAAGGATGACGGCTTGTGAAGTGTTTTAGCTTGCATCTTTGCACATCTCGGGTGGGTGGCTGGGTGAAGACCAAGATTAGGTTGCTGCTGGACTGGTGGGATCACCGCTGGCCTCGAGATGAGTGCGTGGTGGAATCGAGGCTGTCTTTCTAGGACAATTTAGAAAATGCAAAGTTTGGCTGCTGCTTCCCTTCAGGCACTTGTTAGACCAAGAGCAGTCTCGGCTTGTGAGAGCTTGTCGTGACATCCTGTGTACAGGAGGGGCTCGTAGTTTCTAGTGTACCTTATTGATTCGTGGAGGGCATCGGGTTCATTTGTTTTCTTAAACAGTAGCCTTACCTCATCTGGAGTGCCTGAATAGCCAAAATAAAGTCATGTCATCTGTAGTATCTGCATCTGTAGCAGTGCTCTCGGGAGGTGCCTTCATTTACTATTGGAGTCTGTTGAAACCGTGCAAGACTCATCCTCTCCCCCCTCGAAACACGTGGCAGAGGCTCTGCTCCTGTTATCAAACCAAATCTTGTGTTTTTGAATACCTGGTGCAATAAAGCCTGCAAAGATGTGCTGCTTCAACTGTGAGACTGGAGTTTTGTGTATTGGGTGAACTGTGGACTAAAAACATGGATTTTTTTTTTATTATTTTATTTTATTAAACCTCGCTGAAGGTGGGGAAAATCGCTCCATCCTCAGTGTGCACCTTACACCGTGCCTCTGCTCCTGAAGGCCTGTGTGATCACGCCCTGCCGCTGCCGGAGCGGAGCCTGTTTGCACGCAGAAACCTTAGAGGGCAGCACAGCCTTAATTAGCGCTCGCTCTAGCCGTGCTCGCTCTGTAAATGGTCGTGATTGTGGTTTCTGACTGAGGAGAAGCTTAGGTAAGTTTGTAACTTGAAGGACCCTTAGCGGACATGAGAAACAGGTTGCAAAAAATTCCCTCAGTTTTCCTTTTAGAAAAGATACCACGTTTACTGTAGGAAGCAAGAAAAGCAGTGGAGTTTAGTTAAAAGATGTTGCTCAGAGTACAGACTGTGTCCCATCTGGGGAAGGAAACATTAAAGTGCTGTTAGCACTGAAGGAAAACTGAAAATATCCTTAGGGCAATTTTTAACTGCACTCAGATTGCTCTTTCCTCTAAGTCTGTGGTAGGGAAGCTGTGCCTGCGGGTCGCCTCCAGCTCCCCAGAGCCTTTCTGCTTTGAGCAGCTATCTCGAAGGCAGCGCTCGGCCTTTTTTTTCTTTTTTTTCTTTTTTTTTTCTTTTTTTTTTTCCTTTTTTATTTTGTTTTATTACCCTTAAAGTTGTTCATGGGAATTGCAAAACATTTCAGCAGCTGCATGCTGCTGCTTTACTGCAGGTCCAGCTCGGGGAAGGGGGTCTCCCAGGGTCCTGAAATGAAAAATAGCTGGGACAGGAGTTAAGATGATGCTTCTCCTTCCAGGCTTGGCCCCCGAGGAGAACCAGGCCTGGGGGCTGCTTTGGGCTCCGCTGCCTTAGCTCAACTTGCTGTTACTGTTTGTATGGATAGTACTTTTTCTTCCCAAAATCTTAAGGTTTAGCGATGCTGCCTCGTTTTGTTTGCAACGCAGGATAGAGCAGATGTTGTCTTTTTGGGGTGGGTCACCTCTGGCGAGCGTGAGGTCAATATTTGGCCTCCACCCAAGGGCAAGTCCAGCCTTTTGGGAGCTCTCCTAGCTCTAACCTTCGCCCTGATCCCAGCTGGTATTTACTGGGCCTCATTCCTAGTGCTTTTTCCTCATTCCCCCCACAAAAAGCACACTTTCTCAGCCGTGTAATCTTAAAGGACCTCCACGAAGGGAGTTTCTCCACGCGAGGGGATCTCAAGGGGTTGATTCTTGAGAAAGGGACTTTGGTCTCACGTGGTTTCTTACTGCAGGACACCTGCCCTTTCCCATGGAGTAGTAGGGAAAATATTACAATTATTAACAGCTCTGGGTGCTGCACAGCCCGACTGAGGCATTTCCTGCAGCCGAGACCACCGGGCCGGGCACAAGAGCGGTGCAGGTCCCAGTTCCCTTGAATCAACCTCCCGTTTCTCTTCTGCAAACGGCTCGGGTGAGGTTGAAAAGGCAGGAGAAATGTCCCTGTTTGAGGACTCACAGGCGCTGGTGGCACAGGGCGAGCTGCTGCCACCTAAAAATGCTCAGTTAAGGGACAGCTTTTTTGGGGGGGAAAGGGAGAAATTGCATCGTCGCGTAAACCTTATTAATTTTTTGGCACCTCGGTTGGAAAAGGCCGTGCCGTATCTCACTGTTCCCGTATTTCTTTGCCTTGGCAGGGAGAAAACGCTACCGGCGCAAAGCATCCTGCAGCTGTGACTCGCCAACGCGGAGAGGACGCCAAATTGGCCGCGGCCAAAGGTAGGGTGGCGCTGATGGGGCTGCGCCCTCGTCTTTTGGGTTACCGGGGACCTGTCAGCACCCGACTGCACCTCGCCAGGTCGCTCGCGGAGTCTCATTGGGGAAAAAAAGGCCGGGATAATCCTTGCAAACCCTTGCATGAGGCGTTCACCCTTATGCAGAAGCAAAATAAGGCAAAACAACAGGGTATAGAGGGAAAAAAAATATTAGCATAGAATTAAAGGTTTTTTTTTTTTTTTTTTTTTAAAGGAGGGGGGATAATTATGTCATTTGCTCACGAGATGCTCTAATTAGCTCTCTGGTCCCTTACAGACATTTTAGTACTTTGCTTCTGCCCCGTCCGGGAAACCCGGCGAGAGGAAACAGTCCTGCAACGTCTGGGGAAACTGAGGCAGGAAACGGGGGTGCGATTCGTCTGGAGGTCCGCGAGGCGGTGAGAAAATTGAGCTTGGCTCTGCGCCTCCGCAAAGCCTCTTTCCCCCTGCGTGGCTCACGGTGGGGTTTTTGGCGCTTGCGCTCGGAAGAGCGCCTTGTTTCTCTCTCCGAGGAATAAGGTCTCTCCTAATAAACCGGCTGAGCCACTGGGCCAAAGACCCTCCGTGACGGCTCCTTACGGGGGTTTCGCAATGGGGCTTCTCTGAGTCGTCTGGATAGGAAATAAGAGCCCTGGCCGGTGTCCGCTCCCGGGCCGCCCACCTCTTGGGAGCGTGTGGATTTTGTCTCTGTTTCGCAAGATGTTTTTCCTTGCAAAGGATAAGCAAAATATCTCATGACGGCAGAGTAAGGCCCTTCTTGGGGTCTCTGGGTAGGACGATGGTAAAAATGAATAGATTTTGAACATTTACGTGGTGTTATCTTTTCCTTTCTCCCTTGTGCATCAATTCTGATGCTGCTTTTGCATCCCAGTTCATTCTCCTCGGAGAGCAGCATCCGAGCCAGCTGAGCAGCTCTGAGCTTTCTATTAACCAGCTCCAACATTCCAACATCCAGGCAGAAAAACACACAGGTATCGTTCCAATTTGCCCAATATTTTAGCAGAAAGAGCCCGTTTCAGTGCAGGCCAGTGCCCGCCTGCCTGACCTGACCCATCTCTGGGAGGATCCCATCCTTCGTTCCCACCCAGCAAGGGGTTGTGCCCTCCTTGCTCCGCAGCCGCTCACCTCCCACGGGACCAAACGCCACTCCGAAGCGAAGAGGACTGCAGAGCCAGAGGCCTGGGTTGTAGCCAGGGGGAAACATTGCTAATTTGGAGGACGTTTGCTGCCACCGTTGACCTCGGTTGCTCGAACCTCGCAGCCTCGGAGAGGCACGGCCCCTGCGGAGCGCGGGAAACGGGCTCTGGGCTGCGCGGGACTCGGCTCTGCCTACGTCTCCCTCTCCCACGGACGGGGGGTGATACCCGCCGGTGGGCGACAGCGGCACGATAAATGGCCGCGTGCCAACCCGGACAGGGAGAGCCGCTCGCTCTGGCTAAGTCACTGGCTCGCGCGCTTCGGAGGTGACGTTCGCTCAGCTCCCGTTTTCGGGTTTTATCTGGCCATTTCGGCAGGGAGCCTAGTTAGCAGGGCTGCTGCTCCGAGCAAGGGCGAGCACGTCACACAGAGGAGCTCTGTATTCTCCGTTTTTATTTTGAGGGGAAATAAGAGAATCCGCGACGAAGCTAAAGCGAAAGGCGCTTGTGTTGCGGTTTGCGTTCGGGAACTGGAGCCAGAGGGAAAGGGAAGTGAACCGGGAGCCTCCCGCTGCTTTCCACCCCGGCCCGGCCGCCGGCGCGGTGCAGCCACCCGCCGCTCCCTCCTTCGTCCCCGTGGAAGCGCTGCAGCTGCGTCGCTCTCCCCCTCCAAACGGGCCCTCTTTGGATCCAGCGTGCAACGCCGCAGCTTGTTGTCCTTGCACGGAAGCACAAAAAAAAAAAAAAGAAAAGAAAAAAACCACAAACCCAGGCGCAGGATCGCTGAAGCTGGGAAACGCTCCTGCGGCCAGGTGCAAAGGCGCTTGCCCTCAGTAGCACCGGACTCCTGCCTTGCACTTGCTGCAGCGGAAGGCGCGGGGCCGCGCCGGCACCCGCCTGCGCAGCCGGCACCGCCAGGCCACCCTCTCGCACCTGCAGGCGCCCCGCTCGCACCAGCTCCGGGAGCCTGCGGGAAGCAGAAAGGGGAGGGGAGGCGGGGGGGAAGCAGCGCCGGGCTCGGACGGCCGCCACCGCCGCGCCGGGGAGGCGAGGCTGCGAAACGGAGCCCCGTCCGCTCGCGTTCAGCTTTTCGCGCCGGCCGGCCCCGCGTGGGGTGCTTCGACCTCCCCGGCACCCCGAATTCCTCCTCCCCCCCCCCGCCGCCGCCCGCGTCGCCGCCGCCGCGAGCGCGGGAACTTACGGCAAGCTGCGGCCCCGGCCCGGGCGACGGCATGCTGGGCCCTGGGGACGTCGCACCGGCGCGCGGCCAGCCTGGCGTAGCAGCAGGCGCGAAGCAGGCAGCACCTGCGGCGACGAGGCGGGGGGGGGGGGCGATAAAACCGCCCGCCGGCGGGCTGCGAAGCGCGGGCAGCGCCTCCCTTCGTGTCCCCGCTGCTCCCAGTCATCCCCCCCCCCCCCGGGCACCTCCGGCCCCTTCCCTCTTTTCGCTTCGCCCCCAGCCCGGCCTTTTCTCTGCTTTTTGGCTTTTGCCCCGGGGTCCCGCGTGGCCACCCCCCGGCTGTACCGGTCCGTCGCAGCCGTGGAGCAGCCGTGAGCGGACAAGTTGGCCACGGTGCTTCCCTCGAGCGCCGGCGCGAAGGTGTGCGGGAACTGCGGGAGCTTCCCGCCGGCCGGGAGGGCGCCTGCAGCGTCGGGGAGGGGGGGAGAGGGGGAAAAATAAAAATAATAATAAAAAAAGCAGATTTGCAGGTTGCAAGGGGAGGTCTCGGCCGCTGGCGGGGACGCCGCAGCGGCGGGTGGTTTTGGCGCGTTGCCGGGCGGGCGAGGGTCTCCCCGTCCCCCCGTCCCCCCTCGTTTTTCCCTGGGCTCGACGGCGGCTCGGGGCCCAGCCGCACTTACTGCAGGCGAGCAGCGCCGCCAGCGGCAGCAGGACCCTCATCTTCCTCTCGGCGGGGAGGGAGGCGACGGGCGGACCGAGCGGCGCCGCTCCTTCGACGGGGGGGGCGGGGGGGCGGCCGGGCTCTTAACTTGAAGCGCCGTGCTGAAGTTACGCCGCGGTCCCTCTCGCTTTTATACCGCGCGCGTCCCGGCCCTCTCCCACCCTCTCCCGTGGGCTGCGGCCCCGGAGTGACGCAGCGCCGGCCGGTTCGCGGAGGATGACGCTCGCTGCTCGTAGGAAAGCGCGGTGATTTCTTTCCCCGCTCAACAGCGGCTGCGGCCTCCGGGTGATTTAAGCGCCCGGTTAGGACATTTGTTTATTTTCCTGTTAAACGCGGAGAGCTGAACGCCGCGGTCGCGGGGAGCGATGCCCAAACGACCCGCGCAAACTGAAATTGCGTAGAAAGGCGGTTCGCAGGCAGGAGGCGAACCCGCAGCGGCGCCGCGAACCCGCAGCGGCGCCGCGAACCCGCGGCTGGAGCGTCCCGGCTTTGCGCGGGCGCCGCGGGACGCCCTCACTGCTCGCACCGGTACCGGGGGTAGAAGCGGTAACGGGCTCTGTAGGTGCCGAGGCTTCGCCGCAGGCAGAGCGCCAGGCTGCGGTCGCACTCGCAGGAGAGCTGGGCGCACCACGAGGCGCGAGCTGCGGGCACAGGGAGCGCCGGGTGAGCGGGGCTTTTTTTGGGGAGGGGGCCGCCGCCGCCGCCGCCGCTCACCGCAGACCGGGCTGCCGCCGCGCCAGCCGTGGCGGTAACGCTCCTTCTTGGCGTCGCAGCTGTGGCGCAGGAGGCTGTCGTAGCAGGCGTCGTGCTGCTGGCAGCACCTGCAGGAGCGGCGAAGCGGCTCGAAACGCCCCGCTTTCGGGCGGCGGCGGCTTAAAACCGGGGCGGGGGGGGGGGCTCACCCGTCCGTGGCGTCCTTCGGCTGCCCGCGGCCCCCCCAGCCGCAGTGGCACCCGTAGGAGGAGTAGTGCAGCACCGCGGAGCGCCCCGTCGCCTTCGTGATCATGCGCTGCAGGTCCCAGAGATTCCCCTGCGCCGTCACCGTGCCTGGTTGGGGGGGGGGGGAGGAAGGGAAAACCACCGGGCAGCGGCGAGGAGGAAGAGGAGGAGGAAGGCTGCGGGCTGCCGAGCCCTCCGCGACGCAGCCCGGCTCAGCGCCCAGCCGGCCCGCCATCCTCTCACCGCTGCGTCGGGTTTGCTGCGCCCGCCGTGAATTCAGCACCCGCTGTCTCTGTTTCCTTGGTTTGGGTGGCTTTGGGGGTTTGGGGGGGTCTCGGACCTGCGGCTGCCTCCCCACATCCCTCCTGGATTTGTACTGGGCTGGGACTTCTTAAACGGGTAGATGCAACTGAAAGGCAACTTCGTCCTGACTCCACAGAGAAGGAGCTGTTTGCTAGGAAGCGGCTACGCGTTTTGGGGAGGTCGCGACCGAAGGAAGAGGAGAAGCTTCAGCAATTAGCTCCCGATTTCCCGCGGAGGCGCCGGCGCAAGCCCACGGACGTCGCGGGGCGGCACCGAGGCTCCCAGGGCCGCTTACCCGAGGCGAAGAGCACGGCAAGCGCCAAGAGGCAGTTCATCTTCGCGACAGCCCTGCGAGGGGAGAGCAAATCAGCGTTTCCCGCGGGATCAGCTAGCGCCTTCCCGCAGCGGGCGGCATCTCTCCTCTGCCTGCCCTGCGTGAGCTCATCCGCTTATCTGGAGGCAAAGGATGGAAAAAGTATGGCCCCAGCGCTGCTTACCGTGTCTGGGAGAGGGAAAACCTCTGCAGCTCGCCGGGAAGGCTGCCGTTTATATGGACGGGGTGCTCCGCTTCCCACCTCCGGTGACTCGCCCTCGGATGTGCGTTCACCAGGGATCTTTCGGAGCGTGATTTTTAGCAAAGGAGAAGGGCACCATCCTTCCTCTTTGCAGGAATGCCCGAAATCCCCCTGCGGCAGCTGGCTCAGGGCTTGAAGAAGCCTCACGGTATCGTTTCCACCTCGGGAGGAAACCAGAGCGCGCAGAGACCCTGGGCTTCGTCGGTGGCGTTGAGGTGCGGGCGGCTGTTTGTCGGCAGGGGAAGTTTGGGTGGGCAGCCTCTGCCGGCCGAGCTTCCCCTGCTGCAGGCCGTGGCTTCCTTCCCTCCCCGCTCACCCGTGAATATTCAGATATTCACGTGCAAGGGAAGCCAGCCCTGCCACGCTTAAGCGGGCGTTACTGTAAAACACGTGGGAACAAAGCGTTTCTGAGACCTTTTATTGAATTCTTTTTATTGGGACGGGAAACCAATAGAAAAAAGAGGAGGAAAAGGTGAGAAATGAAAGCTGACATCTCTGGGGAGCTGGGGGAATCTATCGCACCCGTAACGGGTGCGTTTCCTTCCTCGCCCCGAACGGAGCCTTTCGGGGAGGACAGCTCCAGCAGGGGCTCAGTCCAGCGTCGGCACCGGGCTTTTCTTTCTTCAGCAAAGGGCAGAGCCGGTCAAAATCCACAAACTCCTGCGAGCCCCTGTTCAGCACTGCAGTTTACTCCCTCTGCATTTCAGTTTGAAATAGAAACGGTAGGATTTGTTGTAGGAATGCAGAGCGCTCGCGAGGCACAAAGCCACCTTCTTGTCACATTGGCAGGTCTCGCTCCTGCACCAGCTCTGCTCGTCACCTGCGGGCACAAACGTCGCGCTCTGCCGCGGCTCCTCCGGCTTTGCGCCGCCGGACCGGGCCCGCGGCCTGGCAGCGGCTCCCCTTGGGCCAGCCGGCGGCAGCGTACTCACCGCAGGCGACGTCTCCGTCGGTGACGTTGAATTCGTAGGGGGTGATGAGGGGCCTGCAGTTGCTCTCCCTCAGCTTTCGGTAGCAGCAGTCGTGGGCATGGCAGCACCTTCAGGAGGCATCGCGTCAAGCCCACTCTCCCTCGCTAAGGCTTCGGACGCGGTGAGCCGGCGAGCGGCCACGCTCCTCCGGGTACCCACTCACCTGTCGGTAGCATCCACGGGGGTGCCGCGCCCCCCGATGCCGCAGAAGCAGCCGTACCAGCTGTAGGAAAGCAGGGCGCTTCTCCCCGTCGTGGATTTGACCATCCGCTTCAACTCCAAGACGCTTCCGCGTGCCGGCGGCGGTTCTGCAGGGGGGGCAGAGGGACACGCTGGGACTGGGATGGGGCGAGGAAGGAGGCAGCCTGCCCTGGCTGGGACCGATGCTGCAGCTTGTCTCAGGAGCAGGAATTAAAGGCAGCGTCTTTCTGGCGTTGTGGGAAACGCATGCTGTCAGGCATGCAAGCCCCTCTCTGGACGCCTGCACGCATACTCTGAGGAGTCTAAAAAAAAGGGGGTAAGAATTCTGTTTCCAACTGTTTTTTTGGTCTATTAGAAGGTGTTAGTGCTCCCTTTACATGCTGTGCCCCAGTTGCATCCGTTGTCCAGCAGTGCCACATCGCAGCACCAGCCCTGGGTTTGGCGGGTGACAAGAAGCTACAAAATCTCAAAGTACGTTTGGACCTGGGTGTCCGAAAGCCTCACCACCACTGAGACCTCCGCGACTCCGATGGCACTACGTGAAGCATTGGGGAGAAACCGCAAAGCTTAAACAAGTCCCTGATTGCTGCAAAACATGCACAAAGCCCTCTGCGAGCTCACGTTTCTTTTGTGCCAGTGCAAACGAGACCCTGACTTGGCCTGGTGGGACGAGGGTACTTACCGCATACCAACAGCACCGCAAAGAGAAGGAGATTCTTCATCTCTGGTCGGGACCTGGAAGAGGGAACCGAAACGCCGTTGTCTCCTGTCCGGAGAGGACCTGGCAATCCCCAGCACGCCGGGGACAGACGGAGGGTACGTCCAGATGGCGCCGCGGCCGGAGCTACGCGCTAGCGTGAGAGAGGACGGTAAAATCCCCGCTCCACTTACCCCGCCTGGAGTTGGGAGAGCCTCTGCAGCTCCTGGCCAAGCGGGTTCACCTTATATTGGTGGAGAGGTCCACCCCCCGCTCTGCCCGTGGCCGCTCGCTGCCTGCCATTCGTCTCAGAGAGGGTCTTGCCGACGGGCCCTTTGCTGAAGGAGGAGATTCCCCTCCTGTGCAATGCCGTTGCACCAGCGCTGTCTCATTGCGACCATCCCTCTTGAATTGTCTTAATTTCAGCTGATCCTGCTTGCTGCTGACGCCGCTCGAGGCCTTGCTTCAAAGGCGGTGGGATTAGGTGGCTGGAGAGACAGGACAAATGTAGTTTTTGCCTGGATGGGGGAAGGTGAGCAGCTGGTGACGTGCAGGGTTTTTCTCCCGTCTCTCAACCCTTGTGCTGGCTACCGACCCGTGGCGCTCTGGCCGTGGGGCACTCTCAGGTGGGTTCCTGCTGTAACTCCCTCCTCATGCCTGGTTTTGACTTACGCCCCAAAACCCTAGAGCTGCTTTTCCAGAAGACTGGAAACACCATGGAAACCCCTTTTGAAATGCCTTTTGAATACACTTTGCTCAATCACTGCGACTGAGAAGTGACACAAAGGCACAGGGGAAGCAGAAGAGCCGAGCAGATAAGAAACAAAAGCTGCTATCGCTCCTGAGAAGCCACGGAGCCAAAAGCAAACACATTTATGGTATTTGCCCAATGTATAGGCTGCTCCACCCCGAGTACTTCACCATGCTTCTAGGAAAGGCATCTTGAGGGGGCTAAGAAGACGACTCTGATGGAAATCTTTGAAGAAATGCTTTCTTGAATTTCTCAGGAGCTGCCAGAGCTGGAGCCTGCACCTTGCATTCATCCCTCTGCCACCAGGAGGTCCTGGCTCCCCTCTGACGCTGGCAGTGATGTCTGGCCCGGGCCTTTTCCCCATTTTGACCTTTCGTTTCCCACCGCTGAGTGGAATAAAAAGCTAAGGGAGCCCAATAGGGAAAGGATCGTGAATGGCCGCGCGCTCGGCTCCCCGGGCTGGTGCGCGTACCCACTCACCGTCTGCACGAGCAGCTTGCTCTAAGTGCCAGTCTCTCCCCGTCGTGCAGACAGCAAAACCCACCGCTTTTGCCCCGGCGTTTTCAAGCAGGGGCATCCCTGCTGGTTACGGGTTTACTTTGGCAGGAGCAAATCTAGTAAGGTTGGGAAACCTCAGAGGGTTTACACTGATCTGTTTTAGATATCAGGATGAGAGCTGCAAAGCTACTGAAGTACAAATACAAGCATAATATTCCTGCCCGGAAAACACACTTTTTTTGTGACTCCATGCGCACAGTGGTGGCTCCGTATCCTAAAGCTCTGGAGCTGTGTGAACTGGTGACGCTCCTGTAGTTTCTCACCAGCCTGTAGGAACTACCAGACTCTCCACCTAAGCCACAAAAAAATCCCATTTCTGCTGTGGGCAAGGATAGGATTTCCCCCCCACAGTGGCTTTTAATGATTTGCGCCTCCTCAACGGTAATTTGAGGCCTTGGTGGTGCAGGGCTCTACTGCGCGCCAAGCTCCTCACCCAGCAGGCGTTTGCTTTCGTAGGTGTTGACCCCGACGGCGAGGCGAGACACGGCGGCCCGCCCCGCGCCGGGGAAGACCGGCACGGGGGGCTGCCCGCTCCCCTCGGCCGCCGGGTTTTTGCTGCGAAGCTTTTGCAGCTCTTCGCGCCTCGACGTCGGACCAGAGCGCCGGGATCTCAGGCAACGGCTCCGCGCGAGGCCTTAAGCAAACGCCCCGATTTTAAGCCTTGGCTTTTTTTTTTTTTGTTCAGACCTGCCCCCTCTGCCTTCTCGGCCCCCCGCCGTCGCTCGGCGCCTTAATCCGGCTCCAAGAGGAGGAGAGAGGAGCGGGCTGAGGCTGCGGCTCTCTGTGATCCCCTCCAAGGACGAAGCCGCGCTTTGAACGCCCCCCACCCACCCCGCGCTCCTGCCGGCACGGTGGAGATCCCGGCTCTGACTGCTACGTTAGCGCGGTGGTTTCTCGCCTGCTGCTTCCCCCCGACCCCGGGCAGCAGCCGGGCGCTGGGTTTAACTTGTATTTAGGGAGACTTTTGATGCCACGCCGTGTGGGTGGGGGGGTCCCGGGCGCGTGTGGAGCCCCTGTCCTGGGACATGGTGGCTGGCCCCTACACCACCCGTGTCCTTCCAGCCTGACCCGCGGCGTCCCCCATCCTCGGGCCCGTCGCCATCGCCCTCGGCCTCGCGCCCCCCCCCAACATGGCGGCCGCCTCCCACGCCCGCGGCCGGGAGGACCGGGGGCCGGGGGCGCTCTGGCCAACCGAGTGCCTCGCGTCTCTGTGGTCCGCGGGCGGGGCAGGGCGGGCCGGGCCCGGCCGGAAGTGGGGCGGTCGCTATGGCAACGCGGCGGTGTTTGCCGGCGGGCGCGGGCGGCTCCGGGCGGCAGGTGAAGGGAGCGGCTGTGGGGCCGGGGATAAGGTGTGGGGCCGGCGCCCGGCTATGGGGCTGCGGCTAAGGTGTGGGGCTAGGGCCTGGCTCTGGGGCTGGGGCTAAGGTGTGGGGTTGGGCTGTGCAGTCAAGGCCTGGCTATGGGACTGGGCTGTGGGGCAGAGCTGTGGGGCCTGGCTATGGGGCTGGGTTTAGGCTGTGTGGCTGAGCTGTGAGGCCAGGGCTTGGCTATGGGGCTGTGCTGTGGGGCTGAGGCTGTGCTGTGGGGCTGAGCTTAGGCTGTAGGGCTGTCTTGGCTGTAGAGCCAGGCTGTAGGGTCACGGTCAGGTTGTAGGGGCTGGCTGTGGGGCAGGGCTGTGCAGTCAGGGCCTGGCTATTGGGCTGGGCTGTAGGGCAGAGCTGTGGGGCCTGGCTGTGGGGCTGGGTTTAGGCTGTGTGGCTGAGCTGTGAGGCCAGGGCTTGGCTATGGGGCTGGGCTGTGGGGCTGAGATTAGGTTGTAGGGCTGAGTCATGGCTGTAGAGCCAGGCTGTAGGGTCACAGCCAGGCTGTAGGGGCTGGCTGTGGGGCAGGGCTGTGCAGTCAGGGCCTGGCTGTGGGGCTGGGGTTATCTGCAGGTTCACAATCAGGTTTGACTGTAGAGCTGGGACCTCCTGCAGTGCTGGGGCTGTGCTGTGGGGCTGGAGACCCAAGCAGGGTCTGCCCCCTGGCCTGCCCCACTGTGCTGTGGGGCCACAGGCTCCCGCCAGCTCTGCTCTGCTGCGCCATGGGGGCTGCGAGGGAGCAGCCCGTCCCTGACTGCCATTTCCCCTGCAGCCCTCCAGCAGCTCAGGCAGCCCCCGCCTAAAATGTGCCAGATTTAAACATCGCGGGTCACCTCCTCATGGTAAATCTCCAATATATAGAGAAGCTGCTGGAGCGACACGGCCCCTCGCTGGGGAGAGTCCGACTGTGACTCCTGGCAGGTGGTTTGGCTTTTTATTTTCAAGCTGTACAGTGGTGATAGTCGATAGCGGCTTTGGTGCATTTGGGAATCCCTCTTTGGAGGATGCGGGATTTCAGCTTTTAGCTTTCTGTATTTATTTTGTTGCCTTGGAGTTTATTTGTTCGACATGGTAAATCAAACAACCCCCTCCCCGACCTTCCCCCCCTCCATCCCCTTGACACACTCCTAGGAGACTCTGATGAGTCACTCGCGTCCGCGTTGCTGCTGGCCGTGGCTCTGCCTGCGCTCTGCCTGCGCACGAGATAAACAGACCACCAAAGCGCGGCCGAGGGACGGATCCGGAGCTCCTGGAACAGCTTCGTCCCGCTGGCTCGTCAGGGCGCGCCTGTACGCCGCGGCTGTGCGCTGTCTTTGCTAGGCGCTAACTTACTGATAGTTTCCATTTCACTGAGACAAGAGGTGGAGGAGGAATTAGTGTTAAATAACGCACCATGGGCAAGAGGCCCGAGAACGTCTATTTTCTGACTCTTTCTTACTTGATGAGGGCAGGGGAGCCTGAGTGCAGGTATCCTGCTTGGAGTAACGGACAACTTGTGCATTTGAAAAAATATGCTGGGCTATAAAGGTAGATTCACAGTCTTCTTTTTTCCTGAAGAGTGCTGAAAAAGCAAAATAAACCAACCACTGATGGTGTAGGTTGCTCCTTTTTTTGTTTGCTTTGAAGTGTTTAGTAGCAGGCAGGTCTGGAAATACCTTTTACAGTTACTGGAGAGTGCCAGATGATCTCATGCAACATTTGCATTTTCTTCCTTTGACCAATCCTGCTACATAAACCTTAAAGAAGGAGGAAGATAAGTGTCCCTTGTCTCAGTTCTCCAGGATATTGTTGCAAGGCTAATGACACTTGCCAGCTCTCTAGGCTTTTTGGCTGCTTAGTCTTTGGAAAGCAAAGTGGTCTGAATGAAGCTTAAGTTGGGAAATGCGGTAGTGTTTGGCTTCATCTTTAATGGAAGGTCTATATCAAGCTCAATCAATCAAGTAAAACAGCTTTTGATCTGCAGCAAAGTCAAAATGAGTTTCTCTACGTTGAATCAGATATACTCAACCTCAAGGGTCTTTTAAAAAAAGAGATCTTTTAAAAAATGAAGTGTGATCAGTCTTGCTTTAAAGTCCACACTGGGAACTTAATCTTGCAGCGCAGGAACAGCATAAAGGCCAGATCTGTACTTTGAAGCTCACTCATCTGCCATTTCCATTAAGTTTCTAGTGTCAGGGAAAAAAAAAGAAAAGAAAAGAAAATCTGTCTTTAGGTTGAAAAGCGTGCAACTTCCTAGGGCTATAGGTCAAGTTTAAATGATCTGTGACAAAACTAGCATATATAAATATATCCTGCTCTCTCTGAATCTGCTGAACCATGGGATTGCTGTCTGCCTACACTCTGATATACCAGATTTGTTACTATTATTAGATAATATACAGCATGGAAGTGGAAGCTCTGGGGAACTTAAACTCTCTAGAAGCCTTCTGGCCAGTTCCTGTAACTTTTCCCTCTCCTGCCCCATCTGCAGGTGTCTTGAGAAGCAATGGCCACAGCGGCTCTTCTGAACTTAGCACCATCCGACCACCAATTCCCTTCAAGCACAGCAGCTGCTTTCTTTTGGACAAACGCTACGAACATGCACGTGACCAGGCCAAAATCTGCTAAGGGACGCACGCGGTCAAGCTTCAATTACTCTCCCCGAGTGGAAGCCTATCCTCGCAGAGTGCCATCTTCCCCTCCGCCGGCAGCTGCCCATGAATTGGCAAACAGCCGGAGAACGTCGTCGACAAAACCGCCATTCCCGTCTGGCCAGGTGTCTCCTGAAGAAATCCCGGAGCTCCTGCAGCAAGTGCCTTTGAGGACCTCCTCTTCCCTGAACAAGTACAGGGTGCTCCCTTCCATTGGCAGGAAAGGCTTGGGAAACAGTGCCGTGGAAATCGTAACCGAGCAGACCAGCAGACTCAAAATGAGTAGGGGACAGGAGGAAGCGCCGAAAATCAAACCTCTTTCTAGAGAACAAGGATCTGCCAGCATGTTGTCAGAAACTGAAGAACCTACTGAAGAAGGCGCATGTGTTCAGTGTCCTCCTTCTGCGAAGCCAGGAGGGAAAACGAGACAAGAGAACTCTTCGTTGTCCACTTTCAATTTGGAAGACCCATCGAAAAAAGAGCCAAGTTTGCTGCTTGCTATTAGATCTCCTTCTGGTCAAAGATTTGAGCATCATTTCAAGCCCACAGACAGTCTTCAGACAGTCCTTGCTGTGGCAGAACAGAAAACCAGCACCAAATACAAACACTGTAGTGTTGAAACCATGGAGGTACCTAGGAGGAGTTTTTCTGACCTTACGAGGTCCCTCCAAGAGTGTGGAATCCTCCACAAGTCAGTGTTGTGCATCCTACAGAAAGAGCAGCCGGAGGCAGATCTCCTGGGGTGCGAGGACTGCAGCACAGATCCCGTCGTGCCTCTGTAGGTAGTTCTGCTGAGTGCGATGCTTTGCTTCTTGTCACGCGGCCTAAAAACTGAAACAGTCTGAAGTTTCGTGGGCCTCCTCCTTAATCTTACCGTCTTCCAAAAGCTTCCTTTGAAGTAGACTTGTGTATGTAAAAGGAGTGCGTTGAAATATTGCTTATACCTACCGCATTAACTGAATCTCTCTATATATTTTTTTAACATGTACAATCATAAATTACTTCTTGAGCACCACCAGCCTTTGACCTTTTTGCGACGGTCCATTTTCTTCTTTGAAGACTGAGGTTTCTTGATGCATTCTTTCCTCGGAGCAGGAGACCTCTTCCGTCGTCTTGTTTGTATTTCAGGAATGTACCACTTCCCAGAAGGGATTCTGATTCAGAATAGCATATTTGGGAAGACAGAAACAGAACTGTTATACTTTGTGTGACTGTCTTCAGGAGATCATCATCCTAAAGCATGTTCTTAACCTCAAAAGTGACTGAGCCACAATCAGATCTGAAAACCATCTGAAAAGAAGAGCAACAACACGTTAGAGTTAGTGGATTAGTGTGAGGCATTAAATACAAGGTCAGTGGTAATATACCTTTGAGAGCTCAGCTATACCTGGATAACCTCAGTGCCTCTTTTATATTGTCCTTGCTAGAACAAGTGATTAATTTTTGGCTGTGTTGGGAGAGTAGTAGGATTTTCTCCCTCTTTAGTTTGTTTTCTTCTGTCATTCAACTGGCATGACTTGCAGTTAAAAACAGATTGCCTCCCTGGGAAATAAATACTGCCATTCAACACTTCTGCAACTGAAATGAGTTAGCTCAAGAAAGTAATGCTTTGGGAGTTTGTTTTTTTTTTAATATATTAATTGGATTTGGCTGGGGAATTGGCTTACCCAGTAGATTGTATTTTACTAAACCATTATGGCTCTTTCAGACTTACTCTATTTAAAAAGTCTGCTAGAGTAACTTGGCAGGTTTTGCTATAAATACAATGTGCTTGTGTGAGGGGGAAAAATCTGCTAAGTAAGTTTCTGGTGAAACTCCTCACAGTGCAAAGATAATAATTAACTCAGACAAAAATGGCTTAGGCTATAGAAGTGGACAGCTTGCCAAACAACCAGGCTAGTTTTAATATTGTGAGGTAAAAAACAAAGTTTTTTTTTTAACCTCAGTGTGACTGCCATCTTGGAAAAAATAATAGTAGGAGAAAACTTATTCTGGTGTTGACCAAGAGCCTAGAATTTTAATCTGAAGTATTCAGGGTCCACCTGTTTTAAAAAACAGCATCTGTTGAAGTAACAGGCAGGTGGTAATAATTCAACAGTAGCAATGCTAGTGCCTGCAGGGACATGGGCTATCAGAGCATATGGGTGCTCGTGGCCAAACCTCTTTGGGGAGCAGTGTATTTCACTTAAAACGTTCAGGAACAACAGGGACAAGAATGAACTGTGTAAACCACTTTCGGTATTTAATTCAGTGTCTGATGATTAATGAGACACTTGGATAGAACAGCAGTGAGCTGTGCCAGAACACTCTTAAGTTTGAGCCTGCTAATGGTAAGGTCATTTTTAATGGCTCTGCGCTATTATCTAACGATCTCTGTCCTTTAGGGTGATGTTTTCCTCTTTAAAATGGGATTGCAACATGTGATCAGAGAGTATCCTTTTTACTTCCCTTCTGCTGCTGGGAATCTTGCTCTTTTTCCCTACTTTCATGTCTCTGGGTGCATCACCCATCTCATCCTTGTTGGGAATAAGGAGCAGGACTGTAGGGAAAAGAGCACTTGTTACAGGTAGCCTGAGTAAGTTGATCTGTTCAAATCAGCTCTAAAAATGCAGATTTCTCTAGCTCCACTAGTCATGACAGGAGAAAAAACACCAAATCAGGATTAGCATGCAGTGCTTGTCACCTGATTTTACGTATATAATGTTACATTTTTCAGACTGTTTTCATATTGTGTGATAGGAAAAAAAAATCAATAAAGGCTTAATAAGCTGCAACTTGAACTTAGAATGATTTACGCGAAGTGGAAGTTTAGCTATCACATCTCTTAAACAACAAATGCATTTAAGTTGGCTGCAGATATCTCAGGGACTGTCCAAAGCAGATTTTTGTGCTTTGGCACATGCACGTCCCTGCCTCCACACCCTGTTGCAAGTGGTTTCTTGGAGTTTTTGTCTCCATCCTGTATTAAATAGAAGCTGGTAGCATTGCTCATGCAGCTGAGTAAGCTGCTGCTTCAGATAAACTGCTGCCTGCTATCAATGATCAGAGAAAGAGTGACCACTGCAGAGCTTTGGAAACATACAGAGGCTGATTCTTTAACCAGAACACAACCAAAAAGCAACCTCGACTGCAATGGTAAGGTCCTTACCTAAGGCTTTTAAAGAACAAGAAGGTATCCAAGCAAAAAAATTAGTTGAGGCATTGTTCAGTATGTGTTCTTTATTCCAATTCAAAGTACATTAGAAACAGCACACAGGACCAGCAGCAGCTTTCATGACAATTCAACCCAACGCACTGCTGTCACGAGGTCATTCAGCTGTACTATTAAAGTAGGTGATTGAAACAAGTCTTCCACTCTACACGCAAGCACTCACTCACCTGCCACTTTAAATAGGTTTCCAACAGAATAAAAATAGATACACCCCAGAATACAAAAAGTTTAATTTTAACAGTTTTTTTCACTAAAGCCTTTATACAAATTGATAAAAGGGTGCACAATTTCCTAAAATTTTAGGTACATTTTAAATGAGCCTTTTTTTACTTGGTAAAAGGATCCATGTTCCTGTCTTTGAACAGAATATGATGGCCAAAATTGCAAAGAAAATTCCTAGTTAAATTTACAATTTATACATTTGTTTTGAAGTGATTCCTGCACTGAGTAGCAGGCTGATGGCTGCTCACGCATGTCCCACTTTCCCAAAAGAACTGCGCACCAAGTTCTAGTTCACAAGCCTAACGTGTCCTGGAAACCGGGCTGGGGGAACAACCCACAAACTTTCAGTTGTGCGCACTAAAATGGTCCCAACTGAACTAAAAGCCCAAACACAGCAGTTGTAAATAACACCACCTCTGGCAAGGATCACCTTGGGGCAAGGGACTGATGACCTGTCTGCTTTGCACTATTAGCACAGTGAAAGTGGAGTGCTTCCCATCTGTGATTTGGCCGAGCAATTTAACTCAAGACTCTGGTACTGAAACATACTGTAACAGGTAAATTTGGTGTTCTAACAGTACTTTTTGGTCAATACAAGCTATCATGATTTTTTTTTAAGCCAGATAAATATTCTCGTTTCTACTGATCAGTGAAGTCCAGCAGTTCCATGTGTTACTTCATGTGGAGCTTCACAGCAGCATCTTAGAACTGGCACCATCTGCCTAAAAGATGACTAACCCCCACTTCAAAAGACACTAGCATTTTACAGAGGTGAATTTATTCAGAAAATTAATTAGTACAATTCCCTTTACGCTACCCCTCCCTTCCCTCCCTACCCACCTACAGTTTGGCAAGGTTAAATGCTTCAAATTAACTTCTAGAGTACTTAATCAAGCACTTTCACCACTGCACCGCTTTACTTATAGTGGCCATTCTAACAAATTAAGGACAAATTAAAACAAAATACTGCCCAGCAAAAGCAACACAGCACCTGTGTTTGAGAGGATGAGCTACCGCAGACATCCTTTGGACAATCTACTCAAGGAAAAGCAGGGCAAATCCATCAGGAAGCCAGTAATGAGTCTTAAGAGCTCAGGGAGCGCCAAAGAGAATGACATCCTATTTCGTACAAGTTGAGTTTTTAGCCAAAAATCAGCTGCCTTGTTTTTCTTTTAATCCATGTCCATTATATATTTGGCTGTTGAATTTTAACTGATCATATTTAGGCTGAACTTCATCCCAATTAAAGGCAATAAAGCATTTTTTTGTTTATTTTAGATAGTTACATTGTGCCAATTTTTTGGCAAGTGTATTTCTGAGAATTCAAAATATTTTCCCATTTTAAGGCTAAACTAAGAAATGTTAAAAGCTTCTGTAAACATTGCCTCTTCCTCCCCATAGTTGCACAATTTTAAGTCCAACTGCAATTTTTAAAATGAGGTAATTTTTGTGTACTCGTATCTTAAGAGTCCTTTTCGGGACTAGCTGAGAGGCGTGCCAATCTGAACACTGATCCAATTGTAGTGGGAGAGCTTCCACAGCAGGGTACACACCAGTTCTAGCAGCTGTACTTCAGTTATTTATCTTCTCAATTTCATCCAAGTCGTCAGTATCCAATTTGTTTATTTTTTTGTCTGGAAAAGAAAAAAAAAAGAAACCCAGAAGCTGGTTAGATACAGTTTAACAGCACAGAAGAGAAAGCTGCATTCTTCAGCTGGTCTCAGGGAAGTCAGGTTTATCCACAAAATATTCATTTGGGTTTTAACACTGCAACATACACATTTTTCTTTACTAAAAGGTCCACCGGGATACTGTATCATCTCTGGAATGTCCATTTTAAGGACTATCCAGGTAGCCAGCAAACACAGACAACACCACTAATCTCTGGCCATATCTTACTTCAGCAGCTCGCAATCCTAAGTTACATGTAGATACTTGTCATGCACCTGTGATACTGCCCTGTAAACACTGCTTTGCGCTCAAGTGAAGAATTTTATCTGGGAACGGCTCATTGCCCACTTGAAAAGGAACAAGTACTATTTGTTGCACAGCTGCTTTTCTCAAATCATTCTTTTGGAGCCAACTGCAGCGCAAAATGCAGCTGATGTCCTCTTCGGCTTGAGCCTTGACAAATATCCATTAGCATCAGAGCTGCTCAGCATACAGCTAGTCAAAATTCTCCTGAATATCATCAAGTTTAGAGAAAGAAAAAGGTATGAGAGTACATACTGAAGTGTTCCTGGATTCTGTTGAGAATATTCATGCTGTGCTTGCTGTCCACCATGTTAATAGCCAGTCCTCGCTTGCCGAAACGACCTGTACGCCCAATTCGGTGCAGATAAGTCTCATTATCTGGGTTGCCATCCTTATCCACAGGAAGGTCAAAATTGATAACAACGGAGACTTGCTCTACATCAATCCCTGATAAAAGAAAGCATCAGATTACAATTGAATTTTTGAGCAGAAACAGCCTCTGTCCTGAGCTGTGTGCACCTTGCTCACAACACCTAGTTACTGAGTGGCAGGATTTCTAACAGCTTTGAGAGCGGCAGCACGGTTGTCCTTGAGATTAGGGAAGAATTAAAAGCCAGTCTCAACATCTGAAGCAACACCAAGAGTGGCTATAGGTACCACTGGAAATGGATCTTTTCCACAACATATTTATGAAGTAGTTGGAAATCAAAACCATCAAACTACTACACCAGAGAATCCCATTAAAACAGATAATGGGAAAACAGTCAAGCTGCTCCGCTTTACCCAACGCTTAGGAAGCCTCATGTACTCCTACCGGAAACTCCCTCCTCCTCTTAGTAGCTATAAAGACCTTTTGGCTTCTAAAGTACTATGTTGTCTCAACTGTTCTAGCTCTTAAGTTGCATCACAAATTGTTCCTGGAGTTCAGTATCTTTCAGATTTCCTTGTTTGGAAACAAGTTTGTTTCAAATGTTTTAAGGTCATCGGTACAAGCAAGGCTAAGAACAGCTACCAGATGCTTCATGACAGGAGTATAAAAATGTCACGGGATGGAATTTTTCACCTCAAGCTGCAGGAAGCCTACAAGTAATCCTGTGTGTGCCCACAGGCATCTTGATACACACACACAGAAAGCCAGCAGCTACAGTCCAGAAGTCCTGGAATTAGTTTAAGGACACTAATTAGTCCAGACTGGAGCACTATAGCTTACAACTCCTTTCTGCACGTTGGCCAGCACTATCTCATCTCAAGTGCTGCTTCTGCTCCTCCCCGGCCCAGCTCTGCTGTTCCTACCTCTGGCACAGACGTTCGTGGTCACCAGCACTTTCTCTTTGCCCTCTCGGAAACGCTCTATCACTGCAGCTCTTTGCTCTACCATCATTTCGCCGCTGAGCAATGCCACCTGGTGGCCTTCCTTCGAGAGCTCTGCTGCCAGCCAGCCAGCCGTCTTCCGAGTCTGAAACACAAAGTTAGGCCTGTCTTTGGAAAGAAGTTTTAAAACTGGAAGCAACAAGAAACCTCTCTTAGGTAGACTGAGAGTTTCGCAGCTGCTTATTTTTACGTTTCGAAATGGCTCCAGAAGTGCTATGGCTGCCCTCTCTCCATTAAAAATGCAGTGCTTCCAGCACTCACATGAGAAAAAAATATGCATCTACCACCACAAGAACTTTTTGTACAAGAAAATCATGCATCGTCTTTGTACTCTGATCCTCAGCTTTCACTCTACAAGGGAGAGTAGTTGTGTTACACATGTACGATAAAAATGCACAAGCATGGCCAAGAAAACAAAGATGAAACTAGTCAAGTTGGAAAGAGTTCGAGCTGAACGTAGTTGTAAAACCACTCAAGACAGGCTTTACGCTGTGCTGAACTGAACGGTTTCCAATTACGTTGGTTTCCCAAGCTCTGATTGTCCAATATCATTACATCTTGAGACTGCACAGAAGCAGATTGCTGCAGCAAACGCCAAATACATGTTTTTTCCCTTTATATAGTCTATGCCAGTTTTACATGGCTGTTCTGGCACTGTCAGCATTGTTTTTTTTAAAAGAGTTACAGTAGCCAAAATGATTGATGATGATGATGATGATGATGCCTGGCCAGTTTCTTAACACTGACAGACACTAAGGGGGTTGTTGGGACTAGCATTTCCCAGAAGGACTCACATGACAGAAGATCATGGCCTGGGCAATGGTGATAGCGCCATAGATATTACAGAGAGCCTGGAACTTTTCGTCTCTGTTATTGCACAGAACGTAGTACTGTTTAATAGTGTCCAGTGTTTCCTCCTCTCGCTTCAGTTTGATAATGTTTGGATCAGGAACAACTTTTTGAGCAAACTTCCACACAGAATCTTCAAAAGTAGCTGAAAACAGAAGCATCTGGCAGTCTCTGGGGAGCATTCTGCAAGAAAGAGCAATGTGGAGAGGAGTCCTCGGAACCATTTCAGTCTCTGGAAAGCCCAAAACTCATCTTACTAGTACCTGATCATCCCCACGTGGGCCAATAGCATCTACAAATGAATGAACTGTGATCTTGGGACACAGTTTTTATTGCTTAAGAAAATTAAACTACCTGTCATGCCTTGACATTTTCTCCATTAATCATCTGAATTAGAGCTAAATGATTCTAATATTGCTGCTTTACTGGTAAAGACGCCAGTCGAGAACCTAGCCCTGCTGCCTCTACATTACAAAACACGTAACTGTCATTGAGAGGAATGATAACCATCTCCCATCCTCAGGAAGTCCTTACCTCTGAATGCGGATGCTTTGATCTTGATGGCCCTGGGTCGCTATCATCACATCAGCCTCATCCAAGACAAACACTTTGATTTTCTTGGGATCTATGAATTTCAGTTTGGAACACCAGTCCAGCACAGTGCCAGGCGTGCCAATTACAATCTGCTCAGAAATCTTCTGACCCCTCTCCACTGCCAAAACAGAAAAGAATTAATTTACAGATGACTATATGAAGCATACAAGGCCCACTGCTTCTTTTCATTTTGAAAAATTTAACAGAACAGTTCTTCTAACTGCAGGTGTTAGACTACATCTACAGTCTGCACAAACTACCCATAGAAGCTATGAAATCAGACACAATACAGCTCCTAGTATTTAGCTGTGCTTGTGTTAAGGAAGAAATTCTGGTAAAATCCAAAACCCAACAGACTTGTTGTCCCAGTGGCACCCCTGCCCCGCTCCGAGTTAACTCCCATTATACCAAGTTTATGTTCTATATAGATCCTGTACTAGCGAGAAGGTGAGTTGGTTGTGCTGGAGTCTGACACCAAGCCCAACAGAATAACCTGTCGGTGGTATTTCACCTTACTCACATTTATTGCCTCGGACAGCATACGCAAGCTTCAGCTCTGGATAAAACTTTCCCATCTGTTCAATCACTTTTCCTGTTTGAAGTGCCAGCTCGTATGTTGGGGAAAGGCACAAACACTAAAGAGACAGAGAGATTAATGAATTTGAGATGATCAACTTCCTGGGCTACATTTTCACACTTGCTTTTTAAAATCCTTAGAAAAATTTTACTGAAGATGAACATGTTTCTGAAAGCTCATCCAGTTCTGGATTCTTAAACTTTGGAAATTAGTTCCTATGCACGCAATCATCTAGCTACTGCCTTTCTGTGTGCAATTCTGAAACTTAAGACTCAAGAGCACAGATATTCTGCTAAGTAGTGATAAGAGGTCTAGTAGCTATCTAAGGACTCATTAGAAAAAAAAAAAAACAATCTAACAAACCAAAAAGATAGAAAACCCACAGCATCTTCACTAGGTGGCACTGCACTACCACCAAACCTCAGAAAAGAGTTATACTCCAGAAACATTTACCTGTGGATACTTGTTCCCAGGTTCAACACGACTGAGCATGGCTAAGACGAAGGCAGCTGTCTTACCAGTACCAGACTGAGATTGTGCGATCAAGTTCTGTGGGCTACAGCAACACAGAGCAGACACTTTAAATGCTGGCACGAGCTCAACAAAAGGAACCACACAAAAAAAACATTCTCGTGGGGATGAGCAAGAAAGAAAATGTAGCGAGTGGCAGGCACAAGCATTTCAGTATATTGAGATTTTTCAATTTTCTGTATTCACAGGGCAGAAGTTAGTTTCCACCCTCTACCAACTCTCAGCGCAAACAACCTTGACCACTAGATTTCTAAGGAAAACTGCTACAATCTGGCAGCACTTTTCCATTTTGCACATCTCCCCCTAGTGTTTTAATATTTCACATATTTCAGCTCAGAGGCGCAGAGAGGAAAACCAACCAGCCACAGCAGACAATCCGCAGCATTGCAACTACTCCCACCTAGGTAGGATTTTCAAAGCAATGTTCTGTAACAGCCTTATTATTTCTCCCCTACTAGGAAAAATCACGTTTATCTTGGCCTAACATAGAGGCAGTATCTTCACTGCCACCGAGTGTTTAGTGCCTGTCCTAAGAAAAGGGCAAATCTAGGGCTGCTGTCACGTGGCTCAAGGCCACAGAAGTACCATAGCATGGGAACCCCTTCACCATCCTCCCATCCACAGGGGAAGTCTAATAAGAGCATAGTAAGTCTTTCAAATCCTCCCGGAGCGCAAAGGGAGTAGAAAATATGGGTACATACGGTTCAGCAAGCATCATGGGCAGGGCATTCTCTTGTATCTTAGATGGTCTGTTGAAGCCCATGGCATAGACTCCTTGCAGAAGCTGCGGTTTCCTGAAAAGAAAGGAATGTTTTTCAGCTACGCCTTCAAACATCTTCGAGCTAAGCAGCCATACCGTACCAACAGGCTGTGTTTTGATGAGAACTTAATAAAGGTCATTGGCAACTCAGTGTTAATTCCCCGTAGGCCCAAGAGCGTCACCCAGTACCAGGAAACAGCTAACCTATTGCTTCAAACCATTTTCCATCTCAGTTACCGTCTTAGCTGATAGGAAGTTGTGGGCATATCAGAAAAGACTTCCTATTCAAAATGTACCGTCTTACCCATAAAAAAAATCTACATACCTCTATTTGAGCAGGAATAGCAAAGAAAACCTTTTATATTTAAAAGTAGGAGCAGCACCACTCTGCTTTCAAAATTATGCCTCACAAAAGAGAGTAAAATTATTCTGACAGCAAAATGTTTTTAAAACAAACAAGTCAACTTTACGTTTAGCTAAAACGATGAAGTATAACGTGTCTCTATTTTACCCAATGACTCTTCAATGAGACGCAAGTCATTCAAGGCAACCATGCACACTGTGAGGTTTCAAGTTAAGCAAGCACAAATGCAGAGAGCTCAAGAGACAATGTCCACCAATAAAGGAAGCGTTTTAGGGTCAGTCGCCTTTCCAGGTGAGGAAAGGCCAGCACAGCTCTCGGGCTCCTAGCCTGGACCTGGAGTTGCCGTTTTCGAGGTACTTGCTATAATCACCGTAATGACTGACTACAATCAGTACCTGGAAGCACCAAGCAAAGAAAAGCAGAGTAATATTTGGAATGAAAGCTGTGTAAAAAAATCTGCTTAATAAGTCAATTTACATGTCTGCCTTTTGTGACTACCTAGAGAACTTTGTATTACACCTCTGAGTGCTAGTGTTGGGTTTCTTGCATTTTCTAAAGCAGCTTTGCAGACACTCTTGATGATTCCAGAGCAGAGACCATTAATCCTATCCTGTAGGTCAATCCCTTTTCCTTAGCAACGCCTCATCTTAGTGCCAAAGTTATCACGCCTTGAGGACTCAAATATGGGACAAAGCAGCCTCTATACACACAAAATAGAATGTTTCATGTCATAAAATCATTACAAAGACTTCCGTCACGATGGATTCTGTAACATATATTGACTTCTTATCATAGTAATACAAGCTTTATGCACAAAACCAGTACGTGACAGATAAGCTTAGTTCGGCATGACTTGACCTAGTGGTCTGCACAGGTTGTAACCCTGTGTTCAAATGGAAGCGTGCAGTGACAGTGCTGACCCTTAAATGCTTCTCAATTGCTATTTCTGCAAGTTAGCTTTCTAGTCTCGGCGGATAGTCGGATATACAAAAAGAGATTCAAGAACAACCTAAAATGCAGGTTATGCTGTTAGTAAATTCCCAGCTGATGACATCCGAGAGCTCACCGGAGCGCTGTTAGTGTTGTTCAGAAGTAAGCACTTTCTATTCAGAGCAAGTCAGTTTTCCTGCCTCCACTTTCCTGCTGTTAAGAACTTGCTATTCAGCACAACGTGCTTTTTAAAAAGCGCATATTACTTTCAGACAGCAACTCAAACAAAAGCTCTTTGAAAAGGTAACCTTGCGCGGTTCAGAGCAAGGACATACAAAGCCCAGCTCTCTGAAACAGTTGTCAAGGATATACCAACTCATAACAAAACAACAACAACAAAAAAAGACTCAATTGGTCTGACTGCCCCCATCATTAAGTCGCGTGGACTGTTTGGCTTTTGAAAGATGATGCTTACAGATACTACATGATACAAGCTTTTTCGTAGACTTTCAACCGCAAACATCGAGGAATTCAAACAACGCTCTAACATTTCAAGGTGGGAAGCCTGGTCATGGCTGATTTTTTTTTTTTTTTTTTTTTTTAAGTGCACATTCAGGAGCAATAAAACACAGAAAAAGATGAAAACCGTCACAAGACACCAAGACAAAAATAATTCTCCTCATTGCTCGCACTTAAAAATACAACACACAATATGCTGACTTGTTAATGACAAATTTCTGGCTACCTGAAACAGAAACCAGTGATACCTCCTACACTGGCAGGAAATCAAATAGGGCATGAGGCGAGACTCCAACTGCCTGACCCGCTCCAAACTGACATCTGCTCTTGTGGTCTCATCCCAGGCCATGGGAAAGCAAGCAAACAACTCTCAACCAGGCTGCCTACAGGTGCAGGCCAAATAATAAGGTGTAAAACTCAACTATAACGGAGCCTATTTAATACTTCTGTACCCAGGCTCCAACAGCTCAATCCAGAGACATCGCTGTTTACAGCTGGTTCATCACTGCATTCGTCTTCTAGCATCGTTGAACAAACAGGCACTTACAGTCGCAATTCCTCAAAAGACTTCACAGAGTATAGAGGCGACGTGGGATCCCTCTGCAGCACTTCCACTTGATTTGTTGTGTCAACCAAGTTACTGCGAATTAGCTTGTTTAACAAGGACTGGGCAGCTCTGTCCTCTGTAGAAAAAGGAGATTAAAAAATATGTGGCCCATCTAGAGTGTTACACCCATGGAAACGCTGCATTACTGAGCCGGTTTAAAAAGGACAGGAGGCATCCAAACCAGAAAATACTGCAACTCTCTTATTATAAAGCAGTGTCATAAAAGAGCCAAAAGCTGCTGAGTGAAACATCTATCACAGTTCCTAGAGGCTCACATTCTATATTTCAGAAGGCAAACCAAAGCAAGCACTGTTTCAAGGGGTCAGAGCCATCTTAACATACCCAGTACTCTGCTTGCTTAAGATACCACAGCACAGCATCTAACTGGAAGGTGGGACAGGGTTAAAAGCCGCTTTAAGCCTCGCTATTATCTGACACGTGGGCAGATACCTTTTACGTTTTGTTTGTTTTAAAGAAAATTGAAGGACAAAGTACTCTGAGAGATTCTAATACACTCGAGAGCTGAGGGTAGGTTCGGTTTAAAACGTAAGGCTGAACTGTTGCACCATGGGGTTTTGCCAAGAACTCTGTTTTCCAAAGCATGTTCCTCTTAAGTCACCTTCTAAAGGATTTAGAGACATTACCCACCTCTGAACAGTCATTTCATAAACGCAACACGCTGGTTGCTACAGAAATTCCAGCTCCAGGTTATCCAACCGCTGCTGTATCCAGTCCTGCCTTTGAGGACACTGCTATCCCCTTATTTTTCTCCATCCTAATCCAGCAGTCTCCCAAGTTATTACAGGACCCAGTGGCTTTAAAAGTATTATGGAGGAAGGACATGCCTTACAATTAAGTCCTTTGGGCAGGATACAAGATCATCCATCCTGAGACATAAGGTAGACTTAATTTAAGTATACGCAACATTAATTTCTTTTCAACGTTCCGCTCCAAAATACTTTCCCCAAAGGACACTTACCTTTTTCCTCATCCTCCGTCTTCTCCACGTTGTCATCTGTTTTGACAACGGCACCTAAATTCAAAGAGTGGTGGGGCAGACATGAGACAGTGCCCCGATGCAACAGCAGAAGCCCACGCCTTTGGAAACTGTGTTTTTAAACCCCGTGCAAAAGCCACGGAGCAGGTCGCCGTCGTGATTAGAAGAGCCCTGCTGTCAGCGCGCTGCGGGCGCCCAGGTTATGGCTCACCCCGTATAAACGAAGCGACGCTGAAGCTTGTTCCGAGTCAACCGTGCCAAGACATTTTGCTTTAACAGCTATTTGAGCGTGCCAGAACATGACTACAAAGCGCCAGCCCCGTGGAACAAGGACGTGAGCTGGATATTTCGCCTAAGCTACTGCTTAACCTCTGTTTTACGCTCCTTTCCGCTGCAATTTTATTGACTAACGAGGAATTGCACTTGGCATCGAGAGGCCAAAACACGTGGGAAGAGCACGAACATCACCCCCCACACACCCCCACCCCGGGCCCAGCCCTGGGGCTGTGACTCACCGTTGGAATCCGGCTTAGTTTTTTCCTCCTTCAGGTGTAAATTGCTCAGCTGTAAGAAGAACAAAACCCGTGAGCGCGGCCGGGGGACCTCGGAGGGGAACGGGGAAAGTCACAGAGAAAAGGGGGATTTGGGTTTTTTTTTTGGGGGGGGGGGAGGGGAGCCTCCCCCCACCCCCCGCGCGAGGCGGCGCCAACGGCCGCCGGGAGCCGTTACCGGAGCGCGCCCAGGCCCCGCCGCCCCCGCTCCCTCCCCGCCGGCGCTCACCGACTCGGCGGCCGCTTCCTGCTCGTCCACGGCCAGAGCCCAGGAGTCGGTGGCCATGGCGGGGTGGGGGGGGGAAGGAAGGAGGGAAGGGCCGGCCGGGGGGCGGGGGGGGAGGCGGCGGGCGCAGCGCTGCGGCCGGGCTCGCCGCCACCAGCCGCAATGGCGCCGGGCGCGCGGAGGGCGCCTGCGCCGCCCGCGCCGCCCTCAGCGGCGCCCGCCCGGCAACGACCGCCGCGGCGCCGCCGTTCCGCGCGACGAGCGTTCCGACCCCCCCCCGCCCCACACACACACACGCGGCGGCGCGTGAGGGGGCGGGGCCTGGTCCCGGGGGCGGGGCCTGGCCCCGGGGGCGGGGCGGGGCCTGGCCGAGCTGTGGCGTTAGGCCTGGCTGTGGGGCTGAGGCCTGGCTGTGGGGCTGAGGCCTGGCCTGGTTGTGGGACTGGGGTCTGGTCTGGCCTAGCGGTGGGGCTGGGGCCTGGGTCTGGCCCTGGGGTCAGGCCCGGCTCTGGCCCTGGGGCCAGGTTGTGGGGCTGAGGCCTGGCCTAGCTGTGGGGCTGGGACCAGGCTGCGGGACTGCGGTCTGGGGTCTGGTCTGGCCTAGCTGTGGGACTGGGGTCAGGCCCGGCTCTGGGGCCAGGGCCAGGTTGTGGGGCTGAGGCTTGGCCTAGCTGTGGGGCTGGGACCAGGCTGTGGGACTGGGGTCTGGCCAGGCTGTGGGGCTGGGACCAGGCTGTGGCACTGGGGTCTGGCTATGGGGTTGGGGTCTGGCCAGGCTGTGGGGCTGGGGCCTGGCTATAGGGCTGAGGCCTGGCCTGGCCTGGTTGTGGGACTGGGACCAGGCTGTGGGACTGGGGTCTGGCCAGGCTGTGGGGCTGGGACCAGGCTGTGGCACTGGGGTCTGGCTATGGGGTTGGGGTCTGGCCAGGCTGTGGGGCTGGGGCCTGGCTATAGGGCTGAGGCCTGGCCTGGCCTGGTTGTGGGACTGGGACCAGGCTGTGGGACTGGGGTCTGGCCAGGCTGTGGGGCTGGGACCAGGCTGTGGCACTGGGGTCTGGCTATGGGGTTGGGGTCTGGCCAGGCTGTGGGGCTGGGGCCTGGCTATAGGGCTGAGGCCTGGCCTGGCCTGGTTGTGGGACTGGGACCAGGCTGTGGGACTGGGGTCTGGTCTGGTCTGGCCTAGCTGTTGGGGCTGGGGCCCGGCTCTGGGACTGGGGTCAGGCCCGGCTCTGGGGCTGGGGCCAGGTTGTGGGGCTGAGGCCAGGCTGTGGGACTGGAGTCTGGTCTGGCCTGGCTGTGGGGCTGGGACCTGTCTGTGGGACGGGAGTCAGGCCCGGCTCTGGGGCCAGGGCCAGGTTGTGGGGCTGAGGCCTGACCTGGCTGTGGGGCTGGGACCAGGCAGTGGGGCTGAGGTCTGGCCAGGCTGTGGGGCTGGGGCTGGGCTGTGGGGCTGGGCTCTGAGCTGGCTGTGGGTTGTGGGACTGGCTCCTGACTGTGGGGCTGGGGCCCGGCTCTGAAGCCGGGATTGGGACAAGCTGTGGGCTATGGGGCTGGCGTCAGATCCGGCTGGGGGGCTGGCGCCCGAGGCGGCCGCTGCGCACCCTCACTGATCCCCCGTTCTGCTCGTTCGTGTTCTCGTTAACCCAACGAGCTCCTGCGCCGCTCGGCCGCTTCGCTGGGCGCCCCGAGCTGCTCTCGCCTCACCCGGCGGCCGGCTCGGACGCCGCGTTTCCGACGAGGCCGAACTCCGCTTTCCGCTTGTCCTCCTTCGAAAAAGGGTAAGCGCAAAAACTCCTTATTTCCTTGGTGCCCTCTCCGGGCGTGTTTTATACGCGAGAAGCAGCCGGTGACGCGGGCGTGCCGGATCCCTGAGCCGGCTCGTCGGCTCGCGTCCGGCGCGGCTCGTCCTCCTCGAGGAACCGCGGAGGGGAGCTGCTCCCGCGGCGGATCCGGCGTCCCTCCCGCCTCCGCGTGCCCCTTGGCCCCGGCAAGCTGCGCTGCTCTTCCCTGAAGCCTCGCGCCTGCTTTGAGCCTCCGTGTTGGATCCCGCTCTGTTTTATCAATAAATACGTCTCAGCTCCCGGACTTGTTGGTATGAATCCCGGGATTTTTTTTTCCGGCATATGTTATTTTCTTCATTTGAGCCAAAAGCCGTAGTTGGCAAACATTTAGCAAGCACTGGAAATGGGGAAGGTAGGGCTTTTCCCCGGATTTGCTTATTTGCCTAGTAAAAACCCATACGGGATCCGGAGCCAGGCAATCGCTTCCACAACCGGGTGGGAGTCCGCCGTGCCACTGCCGCCGAGGAGCTCTTGGAGACACCTGCTTCGCACCATGGTGGTGCCGGTGCCTCCGGAGCCGGCAGATCTCCACGTTTTCCCAAGGCCGACCGTAATCATCTGGACGAGCCACTGGATGTCAGTGTTGATCGATACAAACGGAGCTGCGGGAATCTCTTTGCCTGGCTGTGTGGAAGCGGGCTCTTCCTCTGGGCATCCTGGGCAGGACATAGTCCCAGGTTGGACCTGGAGGAGACATTTCTGAGGACCTTCAGCCCTTGCTGTCGCTGTTTCACGTCCCTGGGAAGAGGAAAAGTCTGATTTTTTTTGCTCCACCGTACAACGAAAACGCACGCTGAAACTTCTCAGCATCACCCAAGCGGAGTAGCCGCTTTGCAGCCAGCTGGGGCTGAGGGAGACGTTTCCTGCACCCTTTTGGGGTCTTGTTGGCCTGCTGGAGGTATCAGTGACCACGTTGTTGTCACCTGCGTTTGCTCCGTTCTTCCACTCGACGCGTGAAACCATCAGGCAGCTCCGTAATGAACCTCCCTTTGCGCCTAGCTGGGAGATGGAGCATTTTCCTGGCATTTCTCCCTTTCTCCTTCCCTAAGGCGTCCTTCTCCCCCCCATCCCCCCTGCCACCGCACCTGGCCTTCAGTCCCTTCCGTGACGTGTGCGTGTAAAGGTGGCTTTAACAACGTGGAACCACTAGGATAGGAGAAGCCGAGGTATTTTGCTGCCGCTGGCTCCTCCTGGACCTCGTCAATCATTGCATAAAGCATTAAGGAGCCACTCAGCAAGAGCTGCTGCCTAGCAACTTCTCCAGATCCCCCTGCGGAGCTGGCTGAGGCCTGAAAGCGCCCCAAAAGGTCTCCTTTGAGGCTGTGGGGGAGATGAACTGGAACGGAGGAAAACCAGCTCAGGAGAAGAGTTGAAGTGTAGTTGGCGGAAGCAGCCGCTTTGCAGCTGAATGTCTCTGCTAAACGAGGAGCCCAGAGGCATCAGTCAACCTTTGCAGAAGCAATCTGGAGGTGTGGGACACCAGAGCAGGAGGAGAGTTTGCCTCATGTCTTCCCATCAGCTCACGCCTCTGGGGTTGCTGGGGGCTGGCAGCACCACGCCGAGCCCGTTGGAGGCCTCCTGCAGCTCCTGGAGGAGAAGACCTTTTGGAGGTGCAGTTCAGGCTTTCACACGGGCACCGTTTTCCTCAGCTCCTGGAGATCGAGGCCACCAGCCCCTCCGAGGATGAGTTCAGCTTCCACCTGGAGATCTGGGGACGGAGCTGGCGGGCAAGCGGGAGCGCTGGGGCTCCTCTGCTGAGCCAGGCTATGTTACCACCACTTCCCGGCAACCTCCATGCTCCTGCTGTTTCTCTGCTCACCAGATGTGGAGCCTGTTTTGGCAATTTAAGTGTGATGTGGAGGGTTCCCCAGCACAGTGCTGGTGGCATCTCACCCCTTCCCACACTGGTTGCGCTTCTCTGGCCATTGCATGTCTGCAGCTGACGTTCTCATGCACCGTCCAAGCAGGGGTTAAGGTGGGCAACCTAGATCGGGCTGTTGGTGCTCCAGAAGCATCGCCCAGCCCACTTGGTTCCTGTCCTCGGGCATCTGTCCTTTGCCCTCTTCCCTTGCTGTCTCCTCTTCTCTGACCTCCCCTGCCCTCAGCCTCTAACCGCCCCGAGCGGGCGCCGAGCCGCGCGCTCGCTCCGCCGGGCCGGCCGGTGGCGATCCTGCCGCATCCCGAGCGGCGGTGGGCGGGCTCCGCTTGCTCTCTGCCGCGCTCGCCCCTTCCTGGGACCGTTCCCCACGCCGCTGGGGCCGGGTGGGATTAGCTCACGTTCGGAGACGTCGGGGAAGCCTTGTCGGAGGTCGGGCCTTCTGTGGGGCAAACCGGAGCCTCTCTGGTTTGCCCGTGCCCCATGCCCGGCGTTCCTACTCTACCTTTACAATCTCTTGCAAACCTAACGTTTAACCGAGGCTGCTCTTCGCTCGATCCTCCTCCTTTCCAGAGCTCTGCGTGCCTCGTGCTTTAGCAGAACATGGTGACCTGATGCCTGCAGAGAACGGACGACACCTGGAGGCCAAGACCGATTTCACCGAAGGCGCTGAGGACGGACCCGGGAGCCGAGAAGAAGGTGAGAACTGACAAGCCGTCCGGCGTTAGCCGCGGCTTTCCTCGAGGCCGGAGCTGCGCGAGCGAACGCCCGCGGGTTTGCTTGCGGCGCCGCGCGTCCTGCTGGCATCCGCCCGCGGAGAGGGGCTTACGCGGAGCGGGCAGGGAAAGCTCTGCCGTGCTCCCGATAAACTAAGCGCGGAAGTTGCTCAGGGGTAGTTTTTGCGTGTGTCATTGGTACTAGTCCGGCGTGGCGTGATGAGATAGGGACGTTATTATCGCGTTAAGGGTATCGTAATTACTGCAACGGCTTGGAATAAAATATTCCTGTGGTTGCTCGGTAAACGTTGCCCGTTTCTGGATGGCTGCCGGGAGGATGTGAGTGCTTTTGCTCGGAAGGATGAGCTAAATTGAGGGCAAGGTAATAAAAACTTCTCTTTGTTCTCTTGCTCAGCGAACAGAAAAACACCTGCCGTGGGATCTGCGCTTCGGCTTTCAGCAACTCGGAAGCGATGAACGAGCCTCTTCTACGTTACCGTGTCAGCGTGCCAGGAGGTCAGCGAAGAGGAGGAGGCAGGTCGGAGCTGGCGGAGCCCCGAGGCGGGGGGAGCGTCGTGCATCCCCGCGCGGCCGAGGGCGGCCCGGCGCCCCGCTTGGCGGCCTTCCCGCGGCCGCGGCGCCTCCCCGGGCTCTTGAGATCTCTGCAGGCAAATCGACCGTTTCCCCCTTTTTTTTTCCTTTCTGCCTCCCCTTTTTGGGATCCGGACCGGCTGAGGTGACGGGAAGATGAGGGGTCTTTCCGCAGGGCTTGGAGCAGAAAGCCGTTAGGGCTGGGATACGGGCAGAAAAAGAGACACCTATCACACGGGATATTTCCTGTTGGAAATATCTCCCCCCAAAAATTATAAAAGAAAGGGGACAGAAAAAAAAAAAAAAAAAAAACAAGCAGCAAACCAGATTCAAACCAGGTTCAACTCGAACCGGGGAAACGCGACGTGCTGAGCGCGGCCGCTGCCTGCTGCCCGCGCTGCGGGAGCCGGGCGGTAACGTGCGCGAGCGCGGCCAGTCCCGCCGCCCGGCGAAGCGCTTTCAGGGAAACACTCGGAAAAGTGCTTTTCTCCCCGCAATTTAGTTGCAAGAAGGGAATCTCGGAGCGGAGCTTTGGAAACGCCGGTAGAGATAATACAGCGACGCTGTATTTCGGCTTTGCCCGAAACCTTTTCCTTTCTCTGCCCGGAGTCGGCCGCGAGGAGGGACCCCCAGCTCGGGGCCGCGGCGGGGCGGCTCCGCCGGCGGAGGCTGCGGCGGCCCCTCAGCGCCCCGTGGGCTTCGGCGCTCCCGAAATAGCGGCCGGGGCAGCGCGGGCGCGGGCGGCGCGGGCGGCGCGCCGGAGTCACGCGGCCGTTATGCAAGGAAGCAGCCGCCGGGATGAGTGACAGCCCCGGCACGAAGCCCGCGGTCGGGGATGGAGGTGGTGGCGGTGGGGAAAAGTATGCAAAGATGAGTAATAATAATAAGGAAAATCGTTATCGGAGCGAGACGGTGCATAAATTAGGAATTAAGAAAGGAGCTTGGCGATGTGTGAAAATTAGGGCTCACACGGGTCCCCGGGGTGCTGCAATCTGCCGGCTGCGGGACCCCGCGGGTCTTTCCCGGCTCCGTCAGTGCCTGTGTTATTGTGTGCGTGGGGGGGTTGGATCTTAACAAAAAAAATTAAAAGAACAAGAGCTTGGCTGCCTGGGCTGGCAGGGCCGCTCGACCCCACGCAGAGGAGAAGCCGGTTCCCGCGGCCGTCAGCAGGCGCCTAAATCGCTGCCAGCTGCGGGCCGGTCCCGCCGCAGCACCGAGCGCCCAGGGCTGCTGCTCCTCGGCCTAAATTGCAAAAAATAACCCCCATCCCCCCCCCCCCGGGGAAAGGTGTTCCTCCCTGCCAGGAAAAAGACTTTTCGCTTAACCCTTTCCACGCACGAGGCAGGAGAGCGCGGAGCGCGCAGCGGGCGCGTGCGGGCCGAGTGCTCCCCCTGCCTCCCCCTCTCGCACCTCGAAAGCAAGTCCCTGGCCCCTCCGGCGCCACCGCCGCTCGAGGGGACGATGCTGCGTCCCGAGAGCGTCCGCGGCGCCCGGCCGGGATGCACTGCTGCGTCCCAGGAGCATCTGCTCGCCCAGCTGGGCTGCAGCGGCGCAGCCCGGGCAGCGACGCGGCGTCCCGGGAGCGTCCGCCCGCCGAGGCAGGTTGCAGCACTGCGATCCGGGATGCGCTGCTGCATCCCGGGAGCATCTGCTCGCCCAGGCAGGATGCAACGCTGCAACTCGGGAAGCGATGCCCCCCTCCTCCCCCTCCCCGGCACCGGTTTGGGGCTGGAAGCGTCGCTATGGAGACCGGGGAGGTTGGAGATGCCGACGCTGCAGGGATGCTGCTTTGAACCGGGCGCCCACGCCGGGAACCGGCTCTCCGCGGGACCTTGCACGCAGCAAAATCGTGCGCAGGACGGGTCCTTGCACGTGGCCGAGACCGGGCACGTGGCGGGTCGTTGGGCGCAGCGAGACCTTGCACGCGACAAAACTGCGCACGCGACACGTCCTTGCCCGCGGCGGGTCCTCGCACGCGGCGCGCGACCCTGCCCACCGCTAGACCTTGCACGGGGTGAGACGTCGCGTGCGACACGACCGTGGACGGGGCGGCTGCTTGCACGCGACAAGACCTCGCGCCGCTCGACCTTGCGCGCGGCGGGACTCTCGCACGTAGCGGGGAGCTTGCACGCGGCGAGGCCTTGCGCGCAGCTGGGCTCTTGCACGTGGCGGGACCTTTGCACACTTGCGCCCCGCTGCTTTTTGCACGCGGCCGGTCCTAACGCGCTTCCTGCAGCAGCGTTACAGCGAGCACTTACCCCCCTCCAAAAAAATATATATATATATATTCTCTCCCCCTCCCACCCTCACCCCAGTATTAAACTATTCAACTCGGGTCGCTTTTCCCAGGGCCGGCGCGGGTGCCGCGTGCCTCTGAGTCAGCCGGCCGGGGTGGGGGGCCCGGCACCCGCCGCGCTGACTCAGAGGCAGCCGGGCGCCCGGAATAGCGCCCGCCGCCGCCGCGAACCGCCTCGTCCCGCAAGGTGTGAAACCGCCCGCCTCCCTCTCCCTTTTCTTTTTTTGCCTTTTATTTTTCTTTGCGCAAAAAAAAAAAAAAAACTTGCAAACCGCTCTCTTATTTCCCCCCCCCCCCCCCGCTTTTGCTCCCCGCTTCCCCAAGCGGCCGGGGAGGGGGGGTGTTTCCTGGGACTCGTTTCACTCCGGGTAACCGGAGCCCCGGAGAAGGTCGTCGAGGAGCCGACGGGAGGCGGCGGGATTATCTTGCGGCCGCCGCCGGCTCGCCTTACGCTGCCGGCATCATTTATTAAAGAGCTGAGCGGCGGGTTTTGGGTGGTGGTGGGGGGGGGAATTTTGCAAAACGGGGGGATTTGAGGATGCAAAACGCCCTTTTCGGGGTGCAAAACGCCCTTTTCGGGGTGCAGAATGCTTCTTTGGGGTGCAAAGCGTGGTTTTGCTGCCCAACGCCCCGCGGCGATCCTAATCCTTATATCCGCCCGGGGAAGCGGATGCCTGGCCACGGGAAGCTCCTGCGCTGCCTCTTTTACCTCTTTTGCCTCTTTTTGCCTCTTTTTTTTTTTTTTTTTCTTGGTTCGCTTTTTCCCGCGAGCGAGCCGGGCCGACAGCCGCACGCTCCAGCTCCGGGATAACACAGGTTGCACCCGAGCACTGCTCCCACGCCGGCTGGTTTCTCATGGGGAGGGGATTATTATATTTTTTATATATATATAATGTTTGTGTATATGGAAATAGAAATATTAAGGTGAAGGGACGTGACCGGCTTTTGGGAAGAGGCCGGGCAGCGAAGCGGAGCCGGGCTGGGGGGGGCAAAACACGACGTGCCCTCGCCGCTGGCGCCCCTCGCTGCCTTAATGGCATTACCACGGGCCTCGAAAGGGCTGGAGAGCAATTTCCTTTCGGAAAGGAAAATCGCGTCTAATCCAGATTTCGCCCCGGCTTCGCCGCGGGAAGGGCTTAAAAGCTGGCGAAATGGGGTGGCGCAGGGAGAAACGCGCTTTCCTCTCTCCCCTCCCCGCGTGTCCGTGAGGTTTGGGCTCCCATGGGAAAAGGGGTGATCCCGGGCGAGAAAACACGGGAAAAAGCCCTCCTTATCTTATCGGGATGGGTTTTAATTTAGGGAAAAGCTCGGGCACAGCTGCCGCCGGGGGTTTCCCGCGAGCCGAGCGGGGTTTTTCCAGCCCGGACGTTTCCGCTTGTGGGATTTGAGAGGCAAATCGCTGATTCACTTGCCGGCGCCTGCTGCTCTCCAAATCCCAGGAATTGCCCCTGAATCCCAGGAATTGCCCCTGAATCCCAAGGATCCCCCCCAAATCCCAAGGATCGCCCCGAATCCCCGGGCCCGGCGTGTTTCCCGTGGTCCCCAGCGCGCCGCCGGCTCCTGGAGAGGCACCGAGCATAGGAAAACACTTTGTTTTTCTTTCTTATTCCTTCGTTTTTCATTTTTTTATTATTATTATTATTTGCACATTGCAGAAATAGCCCTGTGGAGTGGATCAAAGTGCAACATAGACAATATTTCAGAAAAGGAGAAAAGGGGGGGGAAAAAAACCCCAACCAAACAACCCAGCCATCGCTGAGCGTCAAAAGCAGAAACAACGAGCGGTGCCCTGCTGGCGCGGGCTTCCCTTGCGCTTTTCTTTTTTTTTTTTTCCTTTTTTTTTCTTTCTTTTTTTCCCCCCCCTCTCCCGCACGTCATGCAAAATATTAAAAAATATCTATATAGAAAAGAGAAATCAAAGAAAAATCCCCCCCCCCCCACAGCCCACCCGGAGAGGTCGATAAGAGATACCGAGAGACTCCCCCCAAACGTTGAAAAAAAGAAAAAAAGAAAAAAAAAAAAAAACAGAAAGACCAAAGTGCCACTTCACGGGGGCTCCGAAAAAGCATTAAAATAAGGAAGGGAAAACAGGCTGCCCTTCGGCATCTCCAGAGTATTTGGCACTCTTGTGATTACATTAGATATTTTTTCGTTGTTGATATTCCTTTTTTTTGTTTGTTTGTTTTAAATACAGTCTATTAAAGAGAATAAACTGCCACAATATAAGAAAAAATAAATAATAACCCAACGAGATTACCCACACTACGGACTGCACGGTAGTTAGGAAAAGCCGAGCGGTTCCCTCCCCCCCCCTCCCCCCGCCCCGTCGTACATACAAAACCTGTCGCTTTGCACGAATCCGAGTGGTTCGGAAACAAGGAAAGGCAAGCTTTTAAAAAAAAAAAAAAAAAAAGAAAAACCGGTGTTTTTCCTGGAGTTCACGCCTTCCCAAAAGTTTTCTTCCGCACGCGCTCCATCGCTAACCTTAAAACGTGACTAAAACGAAATATATGTAGAGATAGAGATAACTTTTTTTCCTATATGATTTTTTCCAACATCCAAAGACATCTATATTTTTTTTATGTATATATATGTATATATATAAAAAAAAATAAACGGTACTAACGCAAGCCGTCGCACGTTGCAGCATCCCAAGTGTAAACGGGGCGTCCCTCCGGCCCGGCCGCGGGCAGGAGACGCCACCGGCGCGGGCGCGAGCCCGCCGCCCGCGGGGTTTCGTCGCGCCTGCAGCCCGGCGCGAGCGTCTTGTCTTCTCTTTCCTTTTTTTTGCCCCCCCCCTTGTCTTTTTTTCTTCTCTTTTTAAGTTTTCTTTTGTCTTTTTTCTTTCTTTTTTCTCTTTTTTTATCTTGCTTTTTTATTTTGCTCTTTTTTTTTTCTCTTTTCGCATCGGGGGGTATAAATTAATTAATGATTTTTTTTCTTTTCTTTTTTAGGTTTTCTTCTCCTTTTTTTTTGCCAGGACCGGGTGCCATCGCTCCCTTTCCTCCCCCCGCCCCGGCCCGGCCGGGTGCAGCCCCCAGAGGGGGCACTAGACGCCGGGGGGAGGCTTTTCCGAGAGGTTTTTCAGCACGTCGTCAATCCTGTCGTCTTCGATAACCACTGGAAAAGCGGGAAAAGGCGGCGGTGAATTTACGGCGGCGGTGGCGGTGCCTCCCGGTATTCCCCCTCCCGGCCGAGGGCGCCCCGGGGACAGCGTGGCCGGATCCCCGGGAAATGCCCGGAGTCCTGGAAAATACCTGGGGTCCTTTCCCCTGGCATATACCCAAGGCTCTGGAAATACCCGGAGCCCTGGAAAATACCCGGGGTCCTACAGCATGGAAAATACCCCATGTCCTGCAAAATACCCGGGACCCGGGATCCTTCTTCCTGGGATATACCCGGGCCCTCCGAAACACCCAGTGCCCTACAGCTTGGAAAATACCCGGTGTCTGGGGAGTCCTACAGCCTGGAAAATACCCGGTATCTAGAGGGTCCTACAGCCTGGAAAATACCCGGTGCCCTGCAAAATACCCGGGTCCTACAGCCCAGAAAATACCCAGTGCCCTGCAAAATACCTGGTGCCCCACATCCTGGAAAATACCCGGTGCCCTGGAAAATACCCAGTGCCCTGCAGCCTGGAAAATACCCGGTGCCCTGGAAAATACGCAGGCCCCAGGATCCTTTCTCCTGGGATATACCTGAGGCCCTGCAAAATACCTGGTGCCTCGCAGGCTGGAAAATACCCAGGGTCCTACAGCCTGGAAAATACTCAGTGCCCTGCAAAATACCCGGTGCCCCACAGCCCAGAAAATACCCAGTGCCCTGCGGAATACATGGGTCCTACAGCCTAGAAAAATGCCCAGTGCCCTGGAAAATACGTGGGTCCTACAGCCTGGCAAATACCCAGTGCCCTGCAAAATTACCCAGGGCCCAGGATCCTCTCTCCTGGGGTATACCTGGAGCCCTGCAAAATACCCGCTGCCCTGCAAAATACCCAGGTCCTACAGCCCGGAAAATACCCAGTGCCCTGCAAAATTACCCAGGGCCCAGGATCCTTTCTCCTGGGATATACCTGAGGCCCTGCAAAATACCCGGTGCCCCGCAGCCCGGAAAATACCCGGTGCCCCGCAAAATACCTGGGTCGTACAGCTTGGAAAATACCCGCCGCCGGGGTCCTACACCCTGGGAACTCCCCGGGGCCCCGGGAGCTGCCCAGTCCCCGGGGAGTGCCGGGGGGGGGGTCCTACAACCCGCCCCCCCCTGCCCCCCGGTAGCCCAGACCCCGCGTGCCCCCCGGTAGCCCGGACCCCCCTCCCGCCCCCGGTACCCCCCCCCCCCGGTGCGGGGCCGCTCCGCGCCCACCTCGCTTGCTGCGGCCGATCTGGCCGAGCTTGGGCGGCCGCTTGCCCTGGCCGCCGGCGAACAGGGCGGCGGCGTCGAGGCGGCGGCAGCCGAAGGGCCGCTGCGCCGCGGCGGAGCCCTCGCCGAAGCCGCCCAGCTTGTCCTCGCCGTAGGGCAGCACCTGCGACATCGCGGCGGCGGCGGCGCGGAGCGCGGAGCGGAGCGCGGGGCTCAGTGCGGAGCGCGGGGCTCGGTGCGGAGCGGGATCCGGAGCGCGGCGCAGGGTGCGGAGCGCGGAGCGGAGCGCGGGGCTCGGTGCGGAGCGCGGTGCAAGGTGCGGAGCGCGGTGCAGAGCGCGGTGCTGGGTGCGGAGCGCGGTGCTGGGTGCGGAGCGCGGTGCAAGGTGCGGAGCGGGATCCGGAGCGCGGTGCAGGGTGCGGAGCGCGGAGCGGAGCGCAGGGCTGGGTGCGGAGCGCAGGGCTGGGTGCGGAGCGCGGGGCCGGGTGCGGAGCGCGGTGCGGAGCGGGGCCCGCTCGCAGGCCGCCGCCGCCGCCGCGCTGCTGGCGGCTCCGCGCCCCGGCGCCGCCTGCCGGGGGGCGGCGGCGGCGGCGGGGACCTAGCGCGGGGGGCGGGGGCAGCGCGGGGGGGGGGGGGGAGGGAGGAGGAGGAGGAGGAGGAAGGCCGGGCTGCGCGAGCAAGGCGGGAGGCAGCTCGCCGCGCGGTCCCGTCCCCCCCCCCACCCTCCCGCCGCTGCTGCCTCTGGGGCTGCCCCTCATCCCCCCCCCCCTTGCCCCACACCGCCCCCCGCGCCCCACATCCCCCCCCCCGTGCCCCACACCCCCCCCGCCCCACATCCCTGCTCCGGGCCCCCAGCCCCCCCACCCGTGCCCCACTTCCCCCCCCCCCCGTGCCCCACATCCCCCCCCGTCCCCCGGAGCGGCGGGGGCAGCGCTCATCCCCTCCCTGATGCCGCCAGGGCCGCGGTGGGGGGCACGGAGGTGTCAGCGGCCCCGCTGCGGCCCTCGCGCTCCGGCGTGTCCCCCCGGGCAGCCCTCCCGCAGCCCTTGCACGTCCCTTGCACGTCCCTCTTACATCCCTTGCACATCCATCGAGCATCCCTTGTGCAGCCCTGGCACTTTCCTTGTGCACCCCTTGCACATCCCTCTTGCATCCTTTGCACACCCCTTGCACATCCCTTTTGCATCCCTTGCACATCCATCAAGCATCCCTTGGGCATCCCTGGCATATCCCTTGCACACCCCTTGCATGTCCCTTTTCCATCCCTTGCACATCCATCAAGCATCCCTTGGGCATCCCTGGCATATCCCTTGCACACCCCTTGCACACCCCTCTTGCACATCCCTTGCACACCCCTTGCCCACCCATCCCGCAGCCGTTGCACACGCCTTGCACATCCCTTTTGCATCCCTTGCACAGCCATCGAGCATCCTTTGGGCATCCCTGGCACATCCCTTGCACACTCCTCTTGCATATCCCTTGCACACTCCTCTTGCAGCCCTTGCACACCCCTTGCACATCCCTCACGCCGAAACCCCGTCCGCGCCAGGCTGCCCCGAGGGCTGGCCGCAGCCCCGCCACCCGGCCTGCACCGCTTCGCCCCGTCGCTCCTCGCTCGGGGTTTTGCCCGAATCCGCCCCCCCACCCACCCAGCTCCCCGAGCCATGTGCAACCCCCCCCCCGCCCCGCACGCACACCCCCGAGCTGTCACTCGCTTACATAAGGTTGTGTCTGCGCTCAAGATAGCGCAGGGAAAAAGCTGGAAAACAGGAGGCACCGGGCAGAGCGCGGCTCGCCGGCGGCGGAGTTTGAAACTTCGCCTGACAGCAAGGACCCCCCCACCCACCCTGCCCGGGGGGGGGGTGGAAATTACCGCGGGGGGGGGGAGCGATCGGCGGTAACGGATCGGGCCGCCTCGCGCGGACCGGGATAACGCTCCTGCCTGCGGCGAGGGAGCCGCTCCGGCGGTTCGCGGTTCCCCCTCGCCCGCTCCGAGCGCCGTTTCGCTTTCCCGACGTGCCAGGAGAGAGCGCGGGGGCAGATCCCTGTAATCCCTATTAATGCCATTCCCAAAGGATCTTGCAGGGAGAAGGCTAGGAAAGGCCCCGGGTGTGGGAACGGAAGGGCCAACGATCCGGGCAAGCCGTCAGCGGAGTCCGGGGCTGGAGCGGCGGCGGAGCGACCTCAACGCCAGGGCTCGGCCCCCGGCGGGGAGCAGCAAGCGTCGGAGGCGGCCGCGGCGTCGGGGCCGATCGAGTTGACTTTTAATGGGGGAACAACCCCGTAATCGGTCGTTTAGCCCGGCCGTTGGCGGAAAGCTGCGTTCCCTTCCAAGGCCTGCGGAGCAGCGCCCGGCACGGATGGGCAGAGTCCAAGGCGGATAAAAGGGCTCACGATCCGCTTGGGAATAAGGCAGAGCCCTGCCCTCCTCCGGCCTGAAAACCCCTCGCCGGAGCGCGGTAACGAAACGCGCCGCGGCGCGTGGCCATCCGGCCTCGCGCGTTCCCCGTTTTTCCTTCTTCGGGGTCTTAAAACAGAAATGGGAGACGGGCGTTTTCCTTTTCCACGTGAAAGTTTATTTTGTATCAACTACAGAACAAAAAGGAGGCCAGCGGGATCCGTAAGGACTTGCGTTGTGCTGGATTTTTGGGAGGCAGGGATGCAATTCCCCTCTGTTAATGCAAATCTTGGCCAGTGGCAAGAGAAGGCGATTTGCATTTCTTCAGCATTTAATAGGTTATCAGGGCTCGTAACAGCCAGGAAGGGCAAAGAAAAAAAAGAAAACGCAGCAGATTGGCAAATCTCAAAAGGCATTAAGGAAAAAACGACAGAACTAACGGACTTAACCTTCGGAGGGGCTAGTATCCGGCCCGTGCCCGGCCGAGCCGTTTACCCATCCGAGCGAAGGGGCAGGGGAACACGCACAACTCGGCGCAGGAGTGGCACGACGCTGCCTCCGGGCAAGCCCTGGATAGCAGCTAGGGCAGGATCTCTGGCTAAAACAAGGAATGCTGCCAAACCTTTTTTTTTTTTTTTTTTTTTTTTTTTTTTTTAATAAGTAGGCTGGGGGATGGGAAATGGCTTATCTCGCCCCTATTGCCACCTTCAGGGTCATTTAGATTTAATAACCCAAGACCAACATGCTTTTCGTAAGATAGGTGTGTTTTGTATCCTGGCTCAAGGCCAGATGCAGAAGCCAACTGCAGCATTTTCACTTCCTGATTCTCATTTTATAGCAAGTCTGCTTTTTTCTGACTTTTTTTTTCTTTTTTTAATGCTGCAGGGGAAGGTTTAAGGAAAAAAAAGGCATTTTTTTGTGATAATGGTAAGAGACCTAGGAAGAGACGATGGAAATTCCACTTCCTGCTTGAATTAACCATGGATTTTTCAAACACTTGTGTTCATATAAAACCCCATAAAAGCTCTTTTAAAGCCCCTCCTGCTAAATTAAAGTCCTAGGAGCTAGATGGCAGTGTTGCCTAAATCCTGCAGCCTCTAAGTAGCCACAATATGGCTTTTTCGCGGTGCCTTTGGTAACTTAGGTATTTCCTTGTGGGAAACAAATTGGGGTGATCCCACCGTGCAGGGACTGCAGGCTCAATAAGCGGAAACGCAAACAAATGTGGCGAGTCCAACTCTTAACAAACAAAACCAGCTTGAAACCGCAGGGAAACTAAGACGAGTTCATTTACTTAACAGAGGTGCGGTTTCTGCGAATTGCTCGCTTGGATCAGCCTTAAGACTTTGGAGCGTAATATAAGCCCTATGCACTTATCAGCTGGACCTAATCCTTTTACAACGTGGCTTTTTTTCCTAGCCCATTCGGGTTCCTGCTCCTCTTTCCCCAGTTATGTTTCATTCCCAGCAAAAGAAACCGCCCAAACAGTGCGACAGGCTGGCCAAAGCAGGACTTGATGGGGGAAAAGACCCCTGGAGACAGGGAACCGCGATGCAAAAAGCTCCCCAGCCACAGAAAATTTAACTGTTGTATAAGGGAACCACCCTAGAGATTGCCTGCCTGCAAATGGGGCACTTTCTGGGCTCAGGGAGAGCTTGGTAGCATTCGTGACAAGAGCAAACGTGCCCGCACTCCAGAAAGACGCAGGACTTGGTGTTGCTCAAACAGACGACGCAAGCGTTTTTGACAGTCTCCCCACCCTCCGTGTTCGTCTCGCGCATCAGCCGCTCCTGGGCTTGCCTGAATTCCTCTTGCATTTGCTCGAGGCGCCGCTTCTCTCGGCGGTGCCGGTATTGCTTTCTCAGGATGAAGAAGAGAACGGCGCAAGTAGCGAAGCCAAAAACGACCGTCAGGATTTTCCAGAGTCTGACGTTCGACTCTTGTTTCTGCAGCAAGGCGTCAAAATCCAGGCTGCTGAGATAGTACTGCATTCCCTGCTTGGGGGGCTGCAGTTTGATCGTGTTGTTGTCCAGGACCAGCTCTCCCACCCCTGTCAGCGTGGTTCCCACCTTCAGCATCTGTTCCGTTTCCTGAATGCCTTTGGGACGCTCGCCACTGATGTAGTGGCCTATGACATCGGTGAAGGACTGGATGGAAGGGTGAAACTTCTCGTACACCGTCTCCAGGCTGAGCTCAGCGGCCTCCAGGGGTTTCATCACTCTCACGCTCACGTCAGCGCCGTCCTCGGGAGACACCAGGTCGAAGGGAGTCGTGTTGGTCCTCTGGTGAATGATCTTCTCACAGTCGTTCCTGGGGAAGGAGGGATTACAGAACGCAACAGAGACAAGCGTCAGCAGGAGTTTTGCACTAGCGCTTCCCCCGGATAAAAGGCCGGCCGGGAGCCACAGCCCGGTTTGCAGGGTAAGAGCAATACACGCCCCTCTTCAAGCCTGGTGTGAGAAAGTAGCTAAAACTACGCAGGGAAATAAATACGCTGCCGGCTGGTCCCTGTCTGCCCACCGGCGCGCGATCCCGCTGGAGCTCCAGGAACTCGCAGCCGGATCCAGTGCTGCACTGACACCCCGTCTCGAATTTGCTTAGATCAGACCGAGCTCCCGGCCCGTTCCTAAGCGCGGGCTCTCGGGCACCGCTTGCGTCTGTGTTGTCGCCTGCCCCAACTGGAATTTATCTAGGTGAGACCGACTCTGGAGCGGTTTCTCTCCCTTGGGCGATCCAGCTCTGCGCTAGGCCCTCTTCTCCTATCTCCACCCTCCTGCAGTCTCCCCGGTGAGGAAGAAAGGACATCCACTGTCAGGAGGACAGCGCTCAGACGTATCTAATTCCATCTAATCTCCCAGGTGTGTTTCCAGCTCTGACAAACCACTGCGCAATGAGAAGCAGCGTGTGTCACACAGGCAAACTTAATAGATGTAATCCGATCAGCCGAGGCTTTGTTTAGGCTCAGAGGGTGTAACGATGCTCCAGTTTCAGCAACTGCCTCCGACAAGGCTGCTCTTGCTTCCGCGTCTGGGTACGACGCTAGCACAAGATTTATCACCCAAAGACCTTCTATTACGGCTTCATTTTGCTGGGGAAATGTTATATCGTGACCGGTGCTCAGCGGCGGCAACAGCTTAGAACCACTGAGCAATGCTCTAAGTTGTGTTACTCTAAGCACCAATGACTTTCCTACCTCCCCCAAAAAATCAGTGAGAAGGACGGTAACCAACTCTTACATCAATTTCGGACTTCAGATTCGGGGAAGGAAGGGTCCTGCAGAAGAGGAATTCTTCCCACATGCAAGTAAGTGCTGATTTTATAGCAACACGAGCAAAACTCCCCAACTTAACTGATTCAAAACCATGTGGGAGCCCTGGAAGAAACTGATGGGACACGATTTATATTTGCTTAATGAGTAACAGAGCCCTTTACTTCCAATACCCATCAGCGTAAGGAAGCGCAGGCAGAATTCAAAGCCGAGCACGGCACGTAGGCGACTTCAGGAGCTGCTACTCAACTTCGCGGGCCGCCTCTTGGAGGAAGGATGGAGGTTTTGTAGGCACGCGGATACGCTAACTTGTAGGGCTAAGGAGCGGCACAAAAAGGTGCCGTGGAAGGAACTGAGCCGTTGGACTGCGTGCCCTGCCCAAGAGCCGTTCCTGGGCCGCTCTGCGGGGCAGGAAAGGGGAACCATCCTTCTGGCCACGTTTTAGATCGCTGGTGAATAACTAACCAAGCCCAAAATCGCTGCCCTGCCTTTCCCAGCTCCCGCATGCGAGCTCGGCACCTCGGCTCCGGCGAGGGGAGGCGGAGGACGCCGGCGACGGCGGGCCGGGGCGCGCGTTTACCAGAGGTGGGTGGTGCGGTTCCACACCATCTTGTGCTCCTGCAGCGTCAGCCTCTGCACCACGCCGTGGCAGCCCTCCACGAACTGGCTGCTCAGCGTCTCCTTCGCCGAGCGCACCGCACCTGCGACGGGCGGCAGTTGGGGGGGGATAAAAACAAAGAATAACAGCAAAGGAGGGGTGTGAGGGGTAAATTCCCCCCAGACACACACAAAAAGGGGGGGGGAGGGTTAAATCTCTCCCCTCAAAAAGGGGGTGTGAGGGTTAAATACCTTCTCCTTAAAAAAAAGGAGGTGTGAGAGTCAAATCTCCCCCACCACCAAAAAGAGAGGTGCGGGAGGGTCAAATCCCCCCCAAAAGAGGGGGGTGAGGGTTAACCCCCCCCCCAAAAAAAAGGAGACGTGAGGGTTCCCCCCCCCCCCGTCTCCCCGAGGGCTCTCGGGGCGGCGGGGGCCGGTACCTTGGATGACGGCGTAGGGCAGGCAGCGGCCCGGCGCCTCCCGCAGCGCAGCGCGCAGCTCCGCGTCCAGCCGCAGCTTCCGGGCGCCCTGCGCGGAGCGAAACACCGCGGCGGCTCAGGCCTCGCGTTCCCCCGCCCGCCGCCGCCATCATCCCTTCCCCACCGCCTTCCCTCCCCGCTCCCCGGCCCGCACCTGGAGGCGGCGGGCGGCGCGGGCCTTGTGCCGGTACACGGAGTAGAAGAGCGCCGTGATGGCGGCGCCCGCAGCCAGCAGCGCGGCCTGCGCCGCCGACGGCCGCCCGCCGCCCTCCATGCCGGCCGCGCCGTTACCGCGGCAACCGCCCCCCGACCCCCCTGCGCCGGCGGCGGCGCCGCTTGATGACGTACGCGCGCGGCGCTCTAGCCGCCGCTCTGCGCCGACCATAGAGGCGGGATGGCGCGGGCGGTCCTCCAGGCGAGGCGTGGGGGGAGGGGGAGGCCGGAGCCCCGGTTCTGCCCCAAACTCAACCCCCGGAGGTGGGAGGGGGTCTCAGATCCGAACATCTGCCCCCTCCCCCGGCCTTGGGAGCCCCAATCTCGGCTCCCCACCCCAGCGCTTTGGGAGGGGGGGGGCTCAGCCGCAATCCTGCCCTTTCAGGCCCTTTTGGGGGGGATTTAGCCCCAATCTCAGCCCTTTTGGGGGGGCTCAGCCCCGATCCCGGCCCCACAGATCCTTTTGGGGGGGATTTAGCCCCAATTTCAGCCCCTTTTATGGGGGCTCAACCCCAAACCTGACCATTCAGCCCCTTTTGGGGGGGATTTAGCCCCAATCTCAGCCCCTTTTACGGGAAGCTCAGCCTCAAACCCGGCCATTCAGCCCCCTTTATGGGGGTTTCAGCCTCAATCCCAGGCCCCCCCAAGCCCTTTTAGGGCGTTTCAGCCCCAATTCTGGCCCTCTAGGGTCTTTTGGGGGTGAGATTTAGCCCCAATCCCAGCCTCTTTTTTGAGGGGCTCAGCACCAGTCCTGCCCCCAACACCTTTTAGGCTGTTTCGGCCTCAGTCCCAGTCCCTTAGCCCCTTTTGGGGTGTCAGCCCCAATCCTAGGCTATTTTGGGGGGGGATTTCAGCCCCAATCTCAGGCCCCCCAAGCCCGTTGGGGAGGTTTTAGCCCCAATCCCAGCCCCCCAGCAGCATTTTGTGGGGCCTCCCCCAGTCTTAGGCCCTTTTGAGGGGGGTTTTAGCCCCAATCCTGGTCCCCCCCAGGCCCTTTGAGGCAGTTCACCCCCAATCCCAGCCCCTTTTGGGGGGGGCTTCATCCCCCCTAGGCCTCACCCCCCAACATAGGCAGCCTCGTGCCACCGCAGCCACAATTTTTAAGGAAAAAAAACCCCACCCATCTGCGTGGGAAACCCGGCTTTATTGGGAGGGGGGAGGAGGAGGGGGCAGGACGTGCGCCCAGCGCCGAAGGCCCCCGCGCTCAGCGCCCCGGGGCCGGCAGCGCCCGCAGGCTGCAGCCCCGCAGCTCCCCGGCCAGCCGCAGCACCTCGGCCCGCTGCCGGCGGCCGGGCGCCTTGCCGAAGGCTCCTTCTTCCTCCTCCTCCTCCTCTTCCTCCTCCTCCAGGATGGAGCCGAGGCGAGGGGCGCCGCGGGCGCCGTAGGGGCGCGGGGCGTTGAGCAGCTTGCGCAGGGGCACGGCGGGCACGGCGGCGGCGCCCAGGAGCTGCTGCCGCGCGTGCCGCACGTCGCTCTGCCGCTGCCGCCGCTTGAACTCGTCGAGAGCCGCCGCGGTGGCCTGGCCCAGGCGCCGGGCCACGGCGCGCGCCGCCTCCGCCGTGGGCGCCAGCGCCGCGTGGCACCGCAGCACCACCGCCTTGTTCTTCGCCTGGTGCCGGTAGACCCAGGCGAAGAGCTTGGGGTGGCGCCCGTCGGCGCCGCAGTAGGTGATGCGGTGCAACAGGTACGCGTGGCCCGGGCGCCGGGCGCCCTTCTCGCCGGGCGCCAGGCGGATGCCGTGCGGCCCCAGCGTCAGCTTCATCTTGGTGCCGCCTCCGCCGCCGTCGCTCCTGGCCCAGATCTTGCCCACCGCCTCGTCGGTGCAGCCCTCGCCCTTGGCGTGCAGCGTGGCGGCGTTGCCCAGGTACCGCACGGTGTAGACGGGCTCCTCGCGGTTGAGCTCCACCGTGCGCCGCTTGCTGCGGAAGACGCTGCCCAGGCGCTCCAGCGGGCACTCGGGCAGCAGGTCGGGCCGGGCGCGCATCAGGCTGGCCAGCAGCGAGGCGTAGCCCAGCCCCGGCGCCAGGCTCTTCCCCTTGCCCTCGCGCTCCTTCTCCGCCAGCACGAACTTGCTGCGGCGCCAGGGCAGCATGGCGCCTCCGCCGAGGGCTCCCCCGCCGCCCGCGGCGCTCGCCCTTCCCGCGCCGCCGCTATGGTGCCCCCGCGGCGCTCGCCCTTCCCGCGCCGCGGTGAAGCTCCCGCGCGTCTCGCCCTTCCCGCGCCGCTACGGTGCTCCAGCGGGTCTCGCCATTCCTGTGCCGCGGTGGAGCTCCCGTGGGTCTCACCGTTGCCTGCTGCCGCGATGCTCCCGTGGGTCTCACCGTTCCTGCACCGCCGCGATGCTCCCGTGGGTCTCACTGTTGCCTGCCACCGCGATGCTCCCGTGGGTCTCACGGTTCCTGCACCACCGCGATGCTCCCGTGGGTCTCACCGTTCCCGCACCACCGCGATGCTCCTGTAGGTCTCACCGTTCCTGCACCGCCGCGATGCTCCCGTGGGTCTCACCGTTCCCACGCCATGATGATGCTCCCGTGGGTCTCACCGTTCCCACGTCGTGATGATGCTCCCGTGGGTCTCACTGTTCCCGCACCACCGCGATGCTCCCTTGGGTCTCACCGTTCCCACACCGTGATGGTGCTCCCGTGGGTCTCACCGTTCCCGCACCGCTGCGATGCTCCCGTGGGTCTCACCGTTCCCACGCCGTGATGATGCTCCCGTGGGTCTCACCGTTCCCGCACCGCCGCGATGCTCCCGTGGGTCTCACCGTTCCCACGCCGTGACGATGCTCCCGTGGGTCTCACCGTTCCCGCACCACCGCGATGCTCCTGCAGATCTCACCGTTCCCGTGCCGCGATGATGCTCCCACAGATCTTGCTGTTCCCGCACCGCCGCGATGCTCCCGCAGGTCTCACCATTCCCGCGCCACGATGACGCTCCCGCGGCCGAGCTGCCCCCCTGCCCCCGCTCCGGTTTGGCGAGGGGGGGCCTGCCCTGCCCCGGAGGGGTCTCCCGGCCCCCTGGGGCGCCCTGCTTCCCTGCCCGGCTCCTGGCTCGCCACCCCAGCCGAGGGGGCGGGATGCGGATGCTCTGGCGGCCCTGCGGCGTGGGATTGGGGAGGGGGGGGAGGAACGCGGAGCCGCTGGGCTGCCGCAGCGGAGCCGGCGGTCCGAGACGCAGCCGAGCGCTGCGTGAGCGGCGGCGGCAGCAGCGGGGACTCAGCCCTCCGTGGGCTGCTCCACCTCCCCGGGCTGCGGCAGCGCGTGGGGAGCCAGCAGCCTCGCACCCGGCCCCCTCCCCGGGTGGGAAAAGCCCACCCGGAGCCCAGGCATAGCCACCCCCCCCCCCAAAAACACACACCCACCAAAATGCAAACCCCAAGGCGCTGCGGGGAGCTCGCGGCCCGGCACCGGGGCTCCCCGTCGCTCCAGCCCTTGGCGTCCCCCCCCTTAACCCCGCTCCCTGCAGCGGGAATTAAGGCAGGGTGGGCAGCAGTGATTCCTCTCCCCCCCCCCAAAAAAAACGGGACCGTGGCGGCTCCCGGCCCCCGCACGAGCCGCCCGCCAGGGTTGCTCTTAAAATCCAGTCGTCCCTCGAGGCGTTCGCCGCCGGCCGCGCTGCCGTCGGTGCAGCTTGCGGACGCGGCTGGCTCGTCGCCGGCGGTTTTTCACTTCCTTCCCTTATTTTTTATTGTTGTTGTTGGGTGGTTTTTTTTGTTGTTGTTGTTGTTTTGGTGATATTTGCGAGGACGGTTTAAGGGGGGGGGCTGTTTTAGCCAAGAACACAGCTTTGCTTTTGCTTTTTTCTTTTCTTTTCTTTTTCTTTCTTTTTTTTTTTTTTTTTTTTTTTGCAGGAGGAAATAACGGATTTCGAAGCTGGATGGGCGTCTCCGGGTATTCCTAAGGCACCGGGCAGCGTCTGAGCTGAGCCGTTACGGCCTGGCTGCCTCCAAAGCGGTCGGATCTGACAGGGCCTCTTGCAGCAGATCCGAACCCTCCCCGAAAGCGGGTGTTTGCCAGCCCGGTTATTTATAGCTCCCGCGTTATCCAGGCCCCCCCCCCCACCGCTGCCGCTCCGCGAGCGGTTTTCGTTTGATCCCGCAGCTTTTTGGCGCTTTGACGCGGTGGCGCCTGCGGCTGCCTGCCCGCCGCTCGCTCCCGGCTCGCCGTCTCCGGGAGCTGCCGCTTGCTTCTTGCCGCCGCTTCCCAGGCAGCTCCGCAGAGCCGATTCTTTCCCGAGGTTTTCTGGAGGAGAGCGCCGAGCCGCAGCGAGAGCTGCCGGCCCCGGGGTTGGGTGTTGCTCCTCCCGGAGCAGCTGCGATATCCCCCCCCCCTCCCTGCAATGGCAATATCCTTCCCGTAACGGTAATATTCCCCCTTGCAACCGCAGTTTACCCCTCGCGCTGCAGCCCCGCAGCTGCGCTCTGCCCGCCGCGCTGCGTCCCCGCAGCCCTAGAGCTCTCGCGGGAGGCCGGTCATCCGGCAGCGGGGCAGAAGCCCCGTTCCCCCTCCGATTCCTAATTCCTCCACCCCCTTGGCAATTCCCGGCGTCCGCTCCGTGCTCGCGCAGACCGGGACACCCTGCCCGGGGCGGCGCTCCAGGGCAAAAGCAGCTTTTCAGCCAGGTTCTTCAATGCAGAATTTTTAACTGTTAATTGAGAGGTCTGGAAAAAAAGCTGATTTTTCTTTCTTTCTCCCCCCCCCATATTGTTTTACCTCACTAATGAGGAACTGGCGTTTTTCCATTGTGTTTTCCCGCCCCCGAGGATGTTTTACGACATTTTCCCATTGAGTCATGTAACCGCTTTGCTGCTGGGGAAAAAAAAATAAAAAAAAACGCAGCGATAGTTAATATTTAGCCGATCCCACCAGGACGGTGCCAGACCCCCAAAAAAGAGCCAAAAAGGGTGAAAAATGGTGTTGAGGGTGGCGGGTGGGAACGGAGGAGCGGGAGGGCCGAGTTCCCGCGGTCCCGGCGGCCGGTTCCCGCGGTCCCGGCGCCCCGTTTCCCACGCCGCCGGGGGCGTTCTCCGGCCTCGGGGGAATATTTAACCACGGCGGCGGCGGCAGGGCGGGGCGGGCGGGCAGGGCGGCGGGGTGATGGAGCGGGGCTCCGCGCCGGAGGCCGAGCGCCTGCGGGCGCTGCTGCGGAGCAGCCGGGAGGCCAAGGCGGCCGCTTACTGCCCCTACAGCCGCTTCCCCGTGGGCGCCGCGCTCCTCACCGCCGACGGCCGCATCTTCTCCGGTAAGCGCCCGGGAGGCTCCATACGGAGATATGATTGACTGATTAATTGATTCCCCCCCCCCCCCGGGTAAAGAGGAAAAAAAAAAAGTGTTTCCCCCCCACCACCACTTTTCACCTAGGTTGCAATGTGGAAAACGCCTGCCTCAGCCTGGGGGTGTGTGCCGAGCGCACGGCCATCCAGAAAGCCGTCTCCGAGGGCCACACCAGCTTCAAGGCCATGGCCATCGCCAGGTGAGGGGCCGGTGCCTGCTTCCTCCTAGGGAAAAAAATAAAAAATAAATAAAAATAACCCCCCCGCCTTGGTCGTGCAAGGGCCGGAATCCGGGGTGGGGGGAGGAAAGGAACGGAGCCGCGGCGAGGCGGCATGCGGAGCCCGCCGGCCGGCCTCAGCTTCGCCTCCTCTCCTCGGGCAGCGACCTCGCGGACGACTTCATCGTGCCCTGCGGCGCCTGCAGGCAGGTCATGCGCGAGGTAAGCAGCTGCTCCGGCCCCGGCGAAGCCCCCTGCAAGCGCTCTGCGCGGCCCCCCCAAAGCGCTTCCCGCGCTGCCGCCCGCGGGAAAATTTTCCACGCTGTTCCCATGGTGCCGGGAAAATTTTCTGTGCCATTCCCACAGCGCCGGGAAAATTTTCCGCATTGTTCCCACGGTGCTGGGAAAATTTTCTACGCTGTTCCCGCGGTGCTGGGAAAATTTTCTGTGCCATTCCCGCAGCGCCGGGAAAATTTTTCACACTGTTCCCACGGTGCCGGGAAATTTTCCACGCTGTTCCCGCGGTGCCAGGAAAGGGCTGGTTTTTACCCACGCCGATTTTCTCGCTTTTCCCCCAGTTCGGCAAGGACTGGGACGTGTATCTCACCAAACCCGATGGCACCTACATCGTCAAGAGACTGGAGGAGCTTTTGCCGCTCTCCTTCGGCCCGGAGGACCTGAGGAAGCTGTGATTTTTGGGGGGGGGATGAAGAGGGGGGGACGAAGCTGCACTGGTGCCAGCCGGGCTCGGCGCCCGCTGATCGACCCAGGCGCCGCTTTGGCGCTCGATGATGCCGGATCTGCGGGCCAAGGCCGGTGGCGGCGGCAAGACTCGATACCCGCTTTAAGCTTTGCCTTCTCGCCGCCGCCGCCGGCAAAAGCCGGCTGAATCCGTAAATCACGTCGAGCCCTAAATTTGGGAAAAATGCAAAATGCAAAAAAAGCCGAATTCTTCAATTCCGAATAAGAAGGGGAAGCAAAAAGGGAAAGTTTCATAAATCCCAGGGGTTATTAATAAGCTATAGAGCGTAGCAAACGGGCAATTCAGATTGCACAATTTATCGCAGAGGGCTGTCGTCAGCTCGAGCGCGTCCTTTGCTCGTTGATCGCTGGCTTCCGTGCCTCGCTTTTATGTCTGTGCGAAGGCACGAGTGGGGAGTGGAGGTTTGGGGGCTTTCGGAGGGTAACGCAGCGGGTTTCCGTTCCCAGCGCAATGCCGGGTTGTGACTGCTCGGTTCATTAAATGATGTGCAATGACAAAAATGGATTGATTTTCTATTCTGGATCCGGCAGTACGGCGGAGGGCCAAGCAGCAGCGTGCAGTGCCTGTGCATCATGCAGCGCCCATGCAATGGCCGTGCAGTGCCTGTGCAGCGCCCATGCAATGGCCGTGCAGTGCCTGTGCAACTGGCTGTGCAGTGCCCATGCAATGGCCGTGCAGCGCCCATGTAATGGCCATGCAGTGCCTGTGCAGTGTTCAGTGCCAGTGTGGTGCAGTGCCCATGCAATGGCCGTGCAGCACCCGTGCAATGGCCATGCAGCGCCTGTGCAGCACCAATCCAGTGCCCATGCAATGGCCGTGCAGTGCCTGTGCAGTGTCCATGCAATGGCCATGCAGTGCTCGTGCAGTGCCCATGCAATGGCCATGCAGTGCCAATGCAGTGCCCATGCAATGGCCATGCAGTGCCCATGCAACGGCCGTGCCGTGCTCGTGCAGTGGCTGTGCAATTGGCCATGCAATGCCTGTGCAGTGCCCGTTCAGCACCCGTGCAGCGCCCATGCAATGGCCATGCAGCGCCCATGCAACGGCCGTGCAGTGCTCGTGCAGTGGCTGTGCAGTTGGCCATGCAGTACCTGTGCAGTGCCCATGCAATGGCCGTGCAGTGCCTGTGCAGTGCCCGTTCAGCGCCCGTGCAGCGCCCCGCCCCGCCCCGCCCCCCCCCGCCCGGGCCGTGGCCTCTCGCGCCGCGGTCGCGCGCCCCGCGGCGGCGGCGCTGGTGGCGGCGCGCGGCGTGACGTCACGGCGCCCCGCCCCGCCGCGCCCCGCCCCTCCGGCGGCCGTTGGGGCCGTTGGGGCCGTTGGCCGCCATGGCGCTGCGGCTGCTGCTGGCCCGCGGGCTGCGGCTGCTGCCGCGCTGGGGGCCGCCCCGCGCCGCGCCGCGGCCCCTCGCCGCCGCCGCCGCGCCGCCCCGCTCCCGCCGCTGGTCCTGGCTGCCGGCCGCCCGCGGCCTCCTCGGCGGCGCGGCGGCGGCGGGGCCGGCGCGGCGGGCGGCGGCGGCGGCGAGGGGGGGCCGCGGCGGCGGCGGCCTGGCGCTGGCGCTGGCGCTGGCGCTGCTGGAGCCGCGCGTGGAGGAGCAGCGGCGGGCCGAGGCGGCTTGCCGCCGCATCCAGGTGCGGCCCGCGGGCGGCCGGCCCCGGGCAGCGCCCGCAGGGGGCCGGAGGGGGTCCCCGGCCTTGGGCCATAACCTAAAGAGAGTCGGGGGGGGGGACCTGCCCCGGGCATAGCCCAGAGAGGGTCTGGGGGGGTCCCCGGCCTTGGGCTATAACCTAAAGAGAGTCTGGGGGCGGCCTGCCCTGGGCGTAGCCCAGAGAGGGTCTGGGGGGGTCCCCGGCCTTGGGCCATAACCTAAAGAGAGTCGGGGGGGGGACCTGCCCTGGGCGTAGCCCAGAGAGGGTCTGGGGGGGTCCCCGGCCTTGGGCCATAACCTAAAGAGAGTCGGGGGGGGACCTGCCCTGGGCGTAGCCCAGAGAGGGTCTGGGGGGGTCCCCGGCCTTGGGCTATAACCTAAAGAGGGTCTGGGGGGGGGGCCTGCCCCGGGCATAGCCCAGAGAGGGTCTGGGGGGGGCCTGGCCTTGGGCTATAACCTAAAGAGAGTCGGGGGGGGACCTGCCCCGGGCATAGCCCAGAGAGGGTCTGGGGGGGGGTCCCCGGCCTTGGGCCATAACCTAAAGAGAGTCGGGGGGGGACCTGCCCTGGGCGTAGCCCAGAGAGGGTCTGGGGGGGGTCCTCGGCCTTGGGCTATAACCTAAAGAGAGTCGGGGGGGGGGACCTGCCCTGGGCGTAGCCCAGAGAGGGTCTGGGGGGGTCCCCGGCCTTGGGCTATAACCTAAAGAGAGTCGGGGGGGGGACCTGCCCTGGGTGTAGTCCAGAGAGGGTCTGGGGGGGTCCCCGGCCTTGGGCCATAACCTAAAGAGAGTCGGGGGGGGGACCTGCCCTGGGCGTAGCCCAGAGAGGGTCTGGGGGGGTCCCCGGCCTTGGGCTATAACCTAAAGAGGTTCTGGGGGGGGGGCCTGCCCCGGGCATAGCCCAGAGAGGGTCTGGGGGGGGCCTGGCCTTGGGCTATAACCTAAAGAGGTTCTGGGGGGGGGCCTGGCCTTGGGCTGTAACCTAAAGAGGGTCTGGGGGGGGGGCTGGCCTTAGGCTATAACCTAAAGAGGGTCTGGGGGGGGCTAGCCTTGGGCTGCACCCCGGAGAAGGCCCAGAGGGGTCTCCTGCCCTGCGGCAGCCCCTTGGGAGATCTCTGGAGGCAATTATCAGGGAACCCCCCCACACCCCTCCGAGGGGGCCTCGCTGGGGAGCCCAGAGGTTCCCCCGCCCCTTGGGTACCCCGCAGGGAGGAGGTGGCAGCCTGCCGTGGAGGGGCGGGGGGGAGGTCTCAGACCTGCTCCCCGCAGTGGGGCACCCCGTCCTCTGTGCGCAAGCCCCTCGGACACCCGCCACCCACCACCACTGCTTGCAGCCCCTACGGGTGTCCCTCGGGTGTTGGCAGGGCCCCCAGCGGCCTGGGGGCGTTTCAGGCTCAGGGCCGCGGTGATGGGGGCGGTGAGGCAGCGGGCCTTTTGCCAGGCCTGCCAAGCAGGCTGCCACCTGCCCGTTAGCTGGTAGAAAATACGTTCCTGCAAATGTTCTGCTTTTCTCTGTAGTTTCTCAAGCTACTTTCTCTCCCCCCTTCCTTTTTTCTCTGCTTTCAGCCCCCTTGCTGGGTAATTAAATTTTCTGTCTTCCTGCTCCCCTCCCTTAGCTGTCTCTGAAGCTATTTCCCTTTGCCTCAGGACATGTCCTTAGGGCAGTCAGCGATGTGCTGAGGTTGTAACTCACACAGGAGAGAGCTTGTTTGTGTGTGTGTAGGAGGGATCTGTAGCGTTGATAGAGCTGTGGTCTGCCAGAAACGATGATGTGTCCAGAGGTACTTTCAGATTAAAACTCCAGACGTTCATCTACATTGCTGTGACTTTGTAAGGCGGGTTTTGGGCCTTGATCCATGTTCGTATCCATGCTTCTTCTGAGAGGGATGCTGCTTTCTTCAGTGCTTTTGCCCCTGAACTCTTAATTCCTTTGCTTTGTTTTCCCATGTCTCTTCTGAATTCCTCCCCCAGTTTGTTCTCACCTCACTGATTCACTCTTCTTCTAACTAACCAACTGTCATATTCAGCTGCTGCAAAAGCTTGGGGCGTTGTTTTTCCATCTGTTGTTGCTCTTAATTGGATTTTCTTATAAATGTTATTTTGCTGAATTATTTATAGAAGAGGGGAAAAGTGTTTATTTTTGTGTGTTAGTGTTAGAGAAGTGTTTATTTTTATATTTGTATATTGTTTATTTTGTAGATAAGCAAATGACTCCCCCTTCCCAGCCCTCTTCTATCCATGCATCTCCAGCACCCTTGGAAAGGGCACCTTTGGTAAAGACTTCCTGTCGGGGAGAATTTGTTTCTGACCTAGAATATTTTGCCCACAAAAATATTTTTGCTATAGTTACACGGGTTTGAGTCTTAATGTTTAGGCCTCGGTTGCAATTTTCAAAAAGCACCAACCCAATAGGGCAGCTGTAGCCCATGTTTGGAAAGCTCTCTGAAGTGAACTGGCACTTTCGTGGGTTCTGCTCGCCCTTTCCTAGGGATGACATGAGGGTGCAAAAATACTGAGACCTCTGTAACGTGGGCCTAACAAGCATGGAAGTTTTGCCACTTCATAGCTGTTACAGTTTGCCTTGCTGTAGAATCATTTTTCACCAGAAAACAAAGAAAAAAAAGCGCGTTTACCTATTTTAAGTTAGTCAAGCGTAGCATAAGTACCTCTCAGGCAATGTAGCTGCATCTATACTAGGGCTTTAAAACCCCTCACTAGACATTCTGCCCATAGACCCTTTCTGGTGTAGACCAGCTTGCAGTCTCTTCACTCCTGGGACAGAGAGAACAATTTATTTGATTCCTCATGTTATTGCTAGGCTTCGTGTTCTTGCAGAATCCTGGGCTCCTCAGATTACGCACAAGGTATCATTAAATGCTTGGTTTGTGCTGTAATGCTGAAGATCCATTTCTGCAATTGCTTTAATCGGATCTAAGTGCAGGCTGCTGCTGAAAGGAGCACCTCTAGCCCCGGCTGTATGTTCTCATCTGCTGCTGCCAGCACTGTTTTGTGTAGCTGACTGTGAAAATTTAGTTTTCAGCTAACTAGTTTCCTTGTCTGACTCACTGTGCAGCCACGTGGATGCTAATGCCGACCCCCTGGATGGGGTAGGGATGTCTAGACGGGAGAATGCCATTTTGTGGCAGGATATGCTGTGCTGGATTAACCACATCTTCATTTGGAGTATCTGTGTGCAAGTTTTCAATGCCTTTTCTTGGTGTGTAGTTTACTGTAGATAACATAGCTGGGTGCAGTGGAAGGAGTTTACCTTTCTCCAGGCAGTTGTTGTCCCTGTGGAATATGTGACCGCATAAAACAGCTTAAACAGTAAAATATGTTTTGTCTCAAAGTATTGAATACTTTATTTTTTTCTGTTTTTGTTCCTTTCAGACAGTGTTTGTCAGGAAGAACAAACCACTGAAAGATCCACTGGGCTCTTTCCGCTGGCAGGGCTTCAGACTAGAAGAGTATCTCATTGGCCAACCCATTGGGAAGGGCTGCAGTGCAGCTGTGTATGAAGCAGCTATTCCTTTGTCTTGTGATCGTCAAGGGAGCGTGGAGAGCAACCATCTCGCAGGAGAGGGGCCAAGCATACGGCCGAATCGTGGCTCAGCTTTACAGGGTGCAGGAGAGGAGCCTGGTCACGAACACCGACAAAAAGCGGCTTTTCCGCTAGCTATCAAAATGATGTGGAATATTTCGGTAAGGAGACGATTCTTAATTTATTTGTCTGTCACTTGGAAAGTCTGGGTGAAATGTTTAACGCTTAAGTGTTGAAAGCTCTAATTATTTAGCGTGCGACGAGTATGTCAAAACAAAGCTGCTGGTATATAACATTGGAGCCATAGATTGCTGGCGAACAGTCACAGATTGAGGTCACGAGTGTTCCTCGTCCTTTGGAGTCAGCACCACCGTGATGCTGGAGCGCTGCTGTTGGTTGAGTCATCTGTTATGGAGGTGGCGTTTCTGGAAGTAGTTTTGTTGACGTTACCTGTAATGACAAGCTTTAAGAGCTGGAAGGAAATGGAAAAACACTTGTAACAGTGGTTTAGGAATCAGTGTCCTGAGAAGGCAGAGGATGAAAACAGATTTTCTTCTGTGGAGTGTGGCTTAGGTGTGAAATGGTCAACATTGCTTCTATGACAAGGGGGTAGTTAATTTACCTGCCAGCTCCCCTTACAGTGAAAGAAGTGGGTGAGACCAGTCTTAGTAAGTATTTTTCAGCCCGAGTGACTCTCTGATAATCCATATTCTCAAAATGAATATTCCACACACACACACACACACACACACACACACAAAACATTCGATGTGTTTTTTCCCATTGAAAAGTTTTTTGCATCATCTGATGGGGCAAGTGGATATTCAAGTACAGTCCTCCAAAATGCCAGCATCTGAAATCTCGTAGGTTTGATAAATATACTGGCCTTTAGCTGTGGGCTTTTTCAGTTAGTTTTTAAGTTGAAAATGGCTGTTAATATATAGCTCAACCTGTTCTGCAACACACCAGAGAGTATCAATTAGTAATTTCTGCAAAAAAGCCATGTTTTGTGGTTGAATTAGAGGATAAGTGTAAAGAGACAAATGGCTTTCTGCCTTGAAATAAAGGACTTGCTGCATTCCTGGGGAAATTGCTCGAGTAGTTAATGGCCTTCGCTGTTTTCTTTTTCTGGTTAGAGAAATGTGTCCCTTATATCTAGTCTAAATTGATCTAACTTCAGCCTCCTTGAGATCTAGTGCCAGTTTCTGGATTATCCACTTTCAGTTTGTATTGAGACCGGACGATTTTAGAGCTTAAGGTTTTCAAATCAATGTTGTGTGTAATTGCTGTTGTAGGCTGGTTCTTCGAGTGCCGCCATCCTCAGCGCTATGGGGCAGGAGCTCGTTCCGGCCACAGGGGTTGCCTTAGCTGGAGAGTACGGAGCCGTCTCTCGCCACAGGTACGGTACCGACGACAGCGCGGTGTCGCGATGCGCTAGCTTTATCCGTCTCCAGCCAGCAGTTCGGTTTTGCACCACGCGTGAGGTTTCTGTTACAGTTCTTCAAAAAAGGTAAAACGTAAATTGGGGGATTATCAGTGACTAGGCTCAGGCGCTGTGCGTGTGTGTTTTGTCCAAACGATGGTGCCTCCAGAGCTGCAGTGTACCTTAAACATCGCGCAGCGGAGTGCTTCCGTCTGACTTAGAGATTTTTCTCTGGTGTGCTCTTCTCTAGCACTATTAGGAAATTGCTTAGCAATACTGCTGTTCAGATACTAATTTAACACAAACCTGTTTACTTCGAGGAGCGGTACGGTGGGATCTACTTTGGATCTTGTAAGTGGTCTGATGGGTGACCGTGGCAAGCCACTTTTATTCCCCGAGCCTTGGTTTCCCGATATGTAAAATGCAGCTGTAAAATGCTTTTATATCTGCAGATGAAAATACTGTTTTTGCTGGGAGGAGCCACTTCTGACAAATACTTTAAATGTGTATTCTTGTGCCTTTTAATTACAAAAAATACACCTATAATCTGTAGTAATTAGAATGTATCAAAAAGACAGTCAAATGAAATTTGACCTAACATGAATTTCGCTCTACACAGGGTGCAGAGAGGGAGATGAAAGTTCTGTTCTAGTGCAGGTCACTGCATGTATGAAACTGATGAAAACTGATGAGAAAGAAAATGGAAAATGCCTTAGTTTTTACACTTTCACCTGAGTGAGAAATAAGCAAACAGCATGTATGTGGAAAATTGCATTGCAGCTTAAATTATCCTGAGTTTTGGAATTACTTTTTTGTTCCAAAATCCTTTTTTCTTAAAAAAAAAAAAAAAAAAAAAAAGAAAAAAAAAAGAGAAAAAGAAACAATGGAACCCACAGTCCAGATTGTCTGATTTTAAATTTCAAATACATCTCAGCTGCCAATATGAATGAATAATAAATGCTGTTTGGTATGTTGCTAGCCTAAGAATGCAACAGATAAATAGATACTTGGCATTCAAGGGATGAGAGGAGAGAGGTCTGTTTTGCAGATACATACCTTCATTTCAGTGAACACTTCCTGCTTGTGCCATATACTAGAGCATTTAAATTGATATGCTTAGTGTGAGTTTGACCTTTGGTTTATGCCTAACAGCGTAATCGATTTATTTGTTTTTCTTTAAAGCTGTTGCAGTTCTTTTCTGTGACCAGCTGTGCCTTTGTTAGTAATAGGCAGAGTAGTATGTAAGGGCTAGTAGTGTTTGAATAAAATTACAGATTGCATTTTGAGCGTAACCATTTCCAGCCAAGCTTAGTTTGTAATGCAGGTAGAACACAAGTATTCCCTGTTCAGCCGTTGCATTTTGGAAAATCCAGTTACCACACAGTCTTCCCAACAAGCGTAGGTAAAGTCATGGTCTGAGTACCCTCTGCTGGTGTAACAGCAGACAGCACAGTGCTGATGATGACAATTCAGTGTTTCCTGTGGGAAGGGCCACGGTGCACTTTTAATTCTGGACAAAGTGCTGGGTCCTGCCCGCTTCTGAGGGTGCTTTGCATCAACACTGGAATTGCTGGGCTTGGGTGGTGGTTAGGAAATTGGGAGGGAGCCCGTCCAGTTTGCTGTCAGTATTCTTTATAACGTCGCGGTTTCCAGGGTTGTGAACGTTTGAGTCTGTGCATGACGGTTCTTCTTTTAAACTGTGTTCAGCAGCCTTAGTGCTCTCTGTGGTAGGGCTTTCACTTCAGAATACACATACTTGAAAATGGCTTTGGAATCTTGCTGTGGGAAGACGTGCTGTATTAATGAATAATGAATTCAGAAATAAGGGGTGTGTGTGGTAAAACTGAACAGTAGAGTGATCTGATTTGTGGTAACAATACTTTTGCACAGAAAACCTGTCTTTGGGAGGAAGAAATTGCAGCCTCATCCAAATATAATCCAGGTGATCCGAGCCTTCACATCCTCTGTCCCTTTGCTGCCTGGAGCCTTTGCGGAGTATCCTGATGTTCTGCCGTTAAGCCTGAATCCCAGAGGGATTGGTCACAACCGCACGCTCTTTCTGGTGATGAAGAAGTAGGTGGAGAGAAGTTTGTTACATTACTTAGGACTTTCCCTGAGACTGCCCAGTGGGGCTGTATATTCTGCTGCTACATGGATCCTTGTAAAGATCTGGCCTGGGTTGCTGCCAAAAAGCAGATTGTGCTCTTGGAGATGCCCCTCCTAAGACCTGTTCCAAATCCCTGAGATTTTAACACTTGTTAAATGATGAAGACAAGCTGTTTCTTTTTTAAGAATTACTTAAAATGAATTTAAGAACTGATGAAATTGTCCCCATTTGTCTGCTGTTCTAATTCTGAACTTTGCCCTCTGCTTGTTTTGCTTATATGATCCGTATTAGTAGTCTCTCTCCACTTCCATGCAAAATGTAGAAGCCTCTAAGAATTATCTTAGTGTACCCTGAGACCCTCATCATATTGTATAAGAGGATTATTTTATCTGAAGTTAGACTCATGTGAAAGTACTAGATTTAGGTGGTGGATGCTGTTGCAAAACAAAGGATTTGAGAACAGTGGACAGGGGAGCGGTGTCAAGTTAAGGCTGGGAGGTGGGAAGGCAATTGGAAATTCAGAAAGAATTTGATACATATAAGTGTGCTATATGTCCAGCCAGACACCGTTAAGGTTGAACTGTAAGCAGTAAGCTTCCGGGATGCTAATTCAGATGTTTTCCTTGTGCTGGCTAGTTATCCCTGCACCCTGCGCCAGTATCTGAGGGAGAGCAGTCCGGATGCTTGTCTCGCCACGATGATGATTTTACAGCTGTTGGAAGGCGTGGACCATCTTGTTCGACATGGAATAGCCCACAGAGACTTGAAGTCTGACAACATCCTGGTTGAATTTGATTCTGGTACGTAGATGGCTAATAATAAATGGCAAAGAGTAGGGAACTGATAAAGTTAAGTCATGCACAGAAATCATGTAGCCATGTAGGTATTTGGGGAAGCCCTACCCAGGTATGCATTTGGGAAAAAATGATCATCAGAGCCTTTCAGGGATCTCCATTTTGATTTTTAGCCTACTACTTGCTGTCCTTGTGGTACTTTGGAAGTCATTTATCCTGTCTGTGCCTCAGGTTTTGTATCATTAAAATGGACTTGAAAGGACTGTTGAGTCCAGACTTTTGGCTCTGTCCTTTCTCACTGGCCCCATAGCACAGAGCACTTCTTAAAATCCCACCTCACAGTCAGGTTAATGCTGCATCTTGGGATCATTAAACATCAATTGACAGGTGAGAGAATGGACAGAGTATTAAAGCCAGACACGTTTTCATAATCTTGTTCTCCTGTCATGCTCTTTAAGTAAAATTTTAGTTACCTGAGCTCTTGTTTAGCATGAGTGAGATTCAAATGGACAGCAAATGATAGCAGGAAGCCAGAGCTGTGTAATTAAAGATCTTGGTACAGCAGTTGTGGGAGATTTTCAGAGGTTCTTTCTTTCTTTTCTTGAAGGAAAAGCTTCTCTGAGGCTATGCTGAATGCAGCTAAGAACGATTTAAAACATCAATTTTTCAGTATCAGAACCTGGAGAAGAATTATTCTATTTTTGACTTGTCATCAGGACAACAGCTATTAACTAGTGCAAACACTTTCCAGCCTGCCTTTGCTATAGATAAAAACAAACACAGAATTTAGAAGATTTTTCCATGTTTCCTCCATGCCTTATGAATTTTAATTTCCATGATAACAGCAAAGTTTTGTCATACACATGCCCTATGGGGAAAAGCAATGTCCTCTAAAGAGGAACTGGAAGAATAGATTGTTGTTGTTGTTAAGAAAAGCATTTTTTCACCTAATACTACAGAGGGGGAGCAGGAAAACAGTCTGTGGTTATACTGATTCCCAGGGATATTGAGATTGTTCCTGAAGACTGTCTCTGATGTTGATGTTTTGAGGTATCTGGTATGGCCAGGTACTCCTGAACTGACTGCTAATTCTGCTGACCCTGTGTCATGTGCAGCTGGCTGTCCTTGGCTGGTGATCACAGACTTTGGTTGCTGTTTGGCCGATGAAAACATTGGCTTGAGGCTGCCTTTCACCAGCTCCTATGTGGATCGAGGTGGCAATGGCTGTCTTATGGCACCTGAGGTAAATCCACCTATAGTAACTGTGTTGATAACACTCGTGCTGCTGGCGGATATAAAAGTTTCAGTCCCAGTTGCAGTGCAGGCTGCGAGAGATATGTCGTGAACTTGAAAAAAAAAAAAAAGGTAAGATTAAGTCTAGAAGTAATGAACCACAGGGGGGATGAGTGAACATCGCTTCCTCCGTGAACCTTGCCCCTGTGCACACACCAAGAAATGCAAATGCTGCCTTAAATGGCCTGTACTGATACTTGTTTACATTAATACCTACTGAAAGTCTCTGCGATCAGATCAATCATTTTCTAACCGTTCTTGCTTCTTGGCATACTCATTCATGCGTTGCCCATAGTTTGTTACTGTTTAACTGTTCTCACCTGGCAGTCTGTTAGGGAGGGTCGTCTCCCATAAGGCAGTATAGGAGATGCGTGTTTTGACTTGAGTTACGGTTGTCAAATGTCTCTGCATTAATAGATAAATTAAAACAAAAGTCGACTTTGGAACTGTGCTGAGCAGTTGTCAAACTTGTACTACCTTGAACACCAAAAAATGAAACATCATCAGTCGGTGTTACGAGGCAGTGTTGACTTTACCAATAAAAAGTTTGTTCTGTAGGCCTTTCTCAGGCCTTGTTCTGTGAAGCTGTTAAAGAAGTTTGTGCAGGAGTCCTTGTGTTGTGACACTGCTTATTTTTTGAGTTAAATTCAAGGTGGTTATGAAAATATGGTTCCCTATTATTTCTGTAATGATAATAGAGGCAAAGCATCCGTAACTGTCCAGTCTAACTGGCGTGCCTTGCCTTCTATTGCTTACCATGCAGGTGCAACACTGGTTTTGTCCATACATCTGCTATCTATATCTTAAATCCCTAAGTAAAATATCCCCCAAGACTCTTAAGCAGTGTGTGAGTGCTAGTCAAAGGTAGGAACTAAAGCCTGGAATCAGATGATGGAGATCATCCGTGAGTCCCGGTGAGCTGAGCAGTGCATACCAATAAGAAGTATTTACCCCGGAGATTTAGATGAAACACTGTCAGTTTGTCTCCCTGTATTACAGTGGAAAGGCTGTGTTGACCCTTACTAAATTGTTTTAACAAAATGCCTAGTTAGAGCTGTTTATTGCAACTTCCCCATTTCTGTGGCCTTTTTGCTGCAGGTGGTCACAGCATCACCTGGTCCAGGCATGGTGATTGACTACAGCAAAGCTGATGCATGGGCTGTTGGAGCAATTGCCTATGAAATCCTTGGCCTAGTCAATCCTTTCTACGGCCACGGAGATTCATCTCTGGAAAGCAGAAGTTACCGTGAAGATCAGCTGCCAAACCTGCCTGATCACGTGCCCCTTGAGGTGAAGCAAGTGATAAAAATGCTACTTCAGAGGGATCCCAACAAGGTGAGACACTGCCTTGAAGGAGGAGTCTAACCGGTCTTCTAGAGTATTGTTTGCAGATCATCTGCCTTGCAGGGCTCCAGGTGCATGACTTGTTATCCAGATGTCATTGCACTGTAGATAATGATTGAAGACAAGCATAGATCTTTGCTGAGGTACAGCGTGCTTCTTGCATGGGTTACTGAATAGTTGGCAGGTATCAGTGGTCAAAGGGAGTCAGTGAACAGACAGTGAGTTGGAGGGTTAAGTGCAATTACCTGATAATAACATTTGTGAAGAGCTTTTCTGTTCACAGTGACCCCACAGTGCCTTAGAGGAGGCCTGGGGGCCTTCTAGCATTATATATCCCTGCATGCCTTTGACAGGAGTTCAGCGAGATCAGCTAATTTTCCCTCTCCCTCTTTTTTTCAGAGATTATCTGCTAGAGTCGCTGCTAATGTGCTTCACTTAAGCCTCTGGGGTGAAAGTGTTCTAGCCTCTGAGACCCTGAAGCTTGACCAGATGATTGCCTGGCTTCTCTGCCAGTCTGCGGCTGCTTTGCTTATGGACGGACTGGTGGATAAAAGCAGGGTGGAAACAAAAATGAAGATGTGCTTCTTGGCAAACCTGGAATATGAAGATCTCTGGGCAGCAGCGTTCTTGTTGCTGTCCTGGAGAAACCAGTCTGGGTGAAGGGTACAGTCTGAGGCGTGACTGTGCAGTAGATAAATGGCACTTTCTCAACACACATAGGAATTCGTCTTTTCTATCTGCCTGGAATCCTTAAGTACTTTAGGGAAAAAAAATCTGCAGGCCTGTGTATGTGTTGTGTAAGAGGTTGTGTTTACCTGTAGCAAGCGTTACACACTGTCGTTCTCTTCCTGTTACAAGAAACGCCCTTGCAGCATTACTGGTTTGGTGGGGGTTTGCGGAACTTGCAGGTGTCTCCAGGTGTGTGGTTGGTTTTGTTCACAGGTGGGGGTCTATGGTTGACTGGTAAGTCACAGACTGAATGAAGCAGGTTCCTCTTCAGAAGGTGTGTGTAGGAGGAGGTATTGTATAGCTGCTTTTTACACAGAAACATCGCAAATGGAGGAAGCTGAGCTGGCAAAAGTAGGGGCAATCTTCTTAGGGAAACCGTTGTGAACCCTGCTCTTGTTAAGATTGTATTCCTCTGCAGCCACAAACATATCTTGCTATAGTATGGCAGTCCAAAGGCCTCCTTGCTGAGAGGCTGACCTGTAGGGTGAGCATCAGGAGCTGTTCGCTTCTTGGGACGCGCACAATTAAATACGTAGCTAGCGGTATGGAGAAAGGCAGAAATACGCTGAATACAGAAGCCTGCTGATGCCCGTTTCCAGAGCGTTGTAATTCTGCAGAACCTGGCTGCTGAAGGATCCCAGGCTGAGTCAAGTTGTGTCCAGTTGGGGATAATAATTAAAGTTAAATAGAGCTAAAGAGCGGTGCCTGCCTAAGGAGTTTAGTGAGTTTCTGTTCTGTATTACATGCCCGGCTTTTCTGTTTAACGATGAAGTAATATCCTTTGGTTAGGGAGGGTAAGAGACATCAGTTATAAAATTTAATGATTTTTTCATTAATATGATGGTTTTTGTTTTACATCTATACTTGCTGGTGTTTAAAGAAGCTTGGGGAGAAAGTTGTTTATGCTTGTTGCACAATAAATTGGAGGTTACTTGCTGATACTGAGTGGATTCTCTGCATCTCATTCATCTCGGTTAATCGTATTCAGATTTTAGACTGTGGTGGCGTATGGGTCACTGAAGTGCTGGTTCAGTGATACCGTGCGGGATCGTTCAGCCCTTTCCAGCTGTGCCCCCGGAATACTCCTCCAACTGCAGTTTTCCAAAGAGTAACCCCCCTCCAGCTGGAGGGACGCAGTTCGCACTTTCGGCGTACCTACTTCTTGCTCTCACGGTTGCTAATGTGCTTGCCGCTCTTGCGGTTTCCAGGTGGCTGAGGCTGCGTGTCAGACGGCTGATACCGCTGAGCGAATCGTCACGCCGCGATGGGCTCTCAAGATCTCACGCCTGAGAGTCCTGTCTAGTTCCGCAGTGGTGTAAACCTGCCTGCGAAGGAACGGCCCCGTCGCCTTGACGCTGCAGCAGCTGAGACGTGCCGCCGCCGCCGCGTGTCGTCCTAGCGGACGAACGGCCGACTCGTTCTAACCTTGTTCCTCCTTTTGGAAATACCGTGTGAACGTAGCACGCTGGCGGGGCCGTGAACAAGGATCGGCCAAGAGCACAGAGCCTGGAAAATCATGGAAAATGAGCGCGCAGGTAGGGAAGATCAGAGAAGTAACCTTGCCCAAGGGGCTCTGTCCCAGAGCTGCAGAGTCGAAACCTTTGCTGCCTCTGGAGCGTGCTGCTTTTTGAAGAGTAAATACTGTCACTTTTGCAGTGAATCTCAGCTCTGACCTCTCCTTTCTTTTTTCCTCTGAGTCAGCAAGAGCTGATTAGTGAAGCGAGGCACAGCTCCCACTTGTTTACGTGCTTTTCTTGTAACTGGAGTACAAGGCCTGGAATATAGATGTTTTTAATATAAAATCAAATTGAGCGGAATAGGCTTTCCGATGTGAACATGAGGCCTACTCTGATCTCAAGCGTGCCGTTACTATGCGAACTGTGGTTTGGACTTTGCTGCTTTGCACGCATTTGCTGTGTTAACTGAACTTCCTTTACCCTTGAAAGTATCTCATTTCAAAGTATCTCGTTTCACCTATCTAGGCTTAAAAATAGCCTGATATACCTGTCCCCCTGCATCACCCCATGTTTTAAAATTCCTGTTACTGTTTCTCGTTTGCCTTCGTTTTGTCTGGCTGCGGTTTTGCTGAGGTTAGATGGTTTTTTGGTTAATGGGCCGTTTTTGTGATTCTTCGGCATTCTGGATGCTTTTTGGAAAGTGTGATTAACAAATGCTGGTAATGCAGCAAACGCTGCCTGACTTTCTGAAGATGCTTAAGGTGCCAAAACCTGACCGTTCTCCAGCACATCCCTCGTACCCAGCCACAGTAATGGCTAAACCGGCTCCCAAAAGCCCGACGGAGGCGTCTGAGGTGAAGCCCCTCGCTCCCGAGTGTCACTTCCCGGTGTTTTTTGGGAAGCAGGTGGCGCGGCGGGAAAAGGAGGAAATGAGAAAGATGAGGAGGGGGCAGTCGGGAGCGGGGCGTGAGCCGGGGCTCGGCCCTGCGCCGGGGGAGGCTGGACATCCGGCCGTACTTTGAACCCTCGGAGGCAGCTGGCTCTTCGCCTGGAGCCTGAGCCGAGGCGCCTGGCTCCGCTCCGCACGGCGGCAGGGAGGGTCTGAGCAAGGCGGCGGGATGCAGCGGGTGCTGCGGGCCGTTTGCCGCGCGCCGCGGGGAGCCGGGCTCGGCGCTCGCGAGCTCTCTGCGACCGCCCGGTGGCCGCGGCCGCCCTGCGGCGGGCTCGGGCCCGCGGCTCTCCCCAGCGCCCGTGCCCAGGGGCTCCGGAGCCGGTCTTCGGGGTGTGGGGCCCCTCACCGCTGCCTCTCAGGCTCTGGCTTCAACGTCCCGCCTAGTGCCGAGGTGGTGGCCCGGCCTGCGGGCGTCTGCTCCATGCTGAAGCTCCCGGTTCAGGCCTCGACGGAGGGGCTGGACGCGGCTTTTATCGGCGTCCCTCTAGACACCGGCACGTCCAACCGCCCGGGAGCCAGGTAAGCGCCGGCTGCGGCTGGGGAGGAGAGCCGGCGCTTGGGTCCTGCCCTCCTGCATCCTGCCGGCCCGCGCGGGACGCCGCCTCCTCCTCCCGCGTCCGGAGCGCTCTGCCCAGTGGCTCTTGCTCCGCGATGGCTTCCGGAGCAGTTTGCTCCCGGCAACGTCGCGTCTCGGTCTTTCCCCAGGTTTGGTCCTCGCCACATCCGAGCTGAGTCGGTGATGCTGCGGTGCTGCAACCCCAGCACCGGGGCCGCCCCTTTCGATTCCCTCCTGGTCGCCGACGTCGGGGATGTGAACGTGAACCTCTACAACCTGCCCGACAGCTGCCGGCGCATCCGCGAGCACTACGGGAAGATTGTGGCCTCTGGCTGCGTACCCCTCACCCTGGGTAAGGTGCCGCGCTGGCGCTCCTGCAAACTCGAGTACGATGGGAAACGTGCCTTTGGCACAGTGCCGCGCAGGGACCCGAACGAAAGCGCTTCCCTTCCCTCCGGAAAGCTTCAGGCTTAACCGAGCTGCCTGCGGGGGACGTGGTTTGGTTTGGGCACGTGTCTTCAAGCTGCCAGCAGACCTGGCTTCACGTAACTAAACGAAGCGAGTGCTGCGGCAACGAAGGGGAATTACCATGTGCAGCTCCCGGCCACGTTTGGCTTCCGTGTGTTCGGCATCTATTTATAACCCTTGCCAGGAATGCGGCCCTCGCTGGCGGAGTTGGATTGCGCGTCCCTTTTTAGCCCTCTCGTCCACCCGAGGGAGATGGAGTTTCCTTGTTAGGGAATGAATCCTTGCCGCTCCGTGGCACGGATAAAAGCGCAGTAGAAACGCGGGGAAAAAATTGGCTGGCGAGCAACGCGCATCATCTCTTCCCTGTGCTGTTGCAGGTGGAGATCACACCATAACGTACCCGATCCTGCAGGCCGTGGCGGAAAAGTAAGTCTCAGCCGTGAAAATGTGGAATAAGGAGCAGTGCAAAGTCATTCAAAGGGTTGCCCTGGGGAAAGCGCCGGGGTGGCGCTAACGTCCTGCCCTGCCTCGGCCAGGCACGGCCCCGTGGGGCTGGTGCACGTGGATGCCCACGCCGACACCGGCGACGTGGCCCTGGGCGAGCGCATCTACCACGGGACCCCGTTCCGGCGCTGCGTGGAGGAAGGGCTGCTGGACTGCCGGCGTGTGGCGCAGATCGGCCTCCGGGGCTCCTCCTTCGCTCTCGATCCCTACAAGTACAGCCGGGAGCAGGTAACTGGGGCGGCAGGCGAACGAACGGTGGCCTCCGCGGCTCTTGCTCCGCTTTCTCTCCCGGCCCGGGTGATACGGGAGGGAGAAAGCCACCTGCACGCCATCGATGCGCCCTCGGCTTTGGTAGGGACAGCGACGCCTCTTCCTGCACCTCATCCCGCGCGCTCGGGCTGCAGGAAAAGTCCCCCGCTCCAGCCGGAGCGTGCCGAGCTCTAAATCAGCCGGAGAATGAGCGAGCGCGAGCGAGCGGAGGCTGCAGCAGGCCGCGTCCCCGCAGCTCAGCTCCGGGCTGAGCGCGGGGGTGGTAACGCGGGGCGTCTGCCTCTGGGCAGGGTTTCCGGGTCGTCCCGGTTGAAGAGTGTTGGCTGAAGTCGCTGGCGCCGCTGATGGAGGAGGTGAGGAAGCAGATGGGGGACAAACCCGTTTACATCAGTTTTGACATCGATGGCCTCGACCCCGCGTACGCCCCAGGAACCGGGACGCCTGAGATAGCCGGGCTCACGCCGGCCCAGGTGAGGGGAGACCCGGCTTCGTTTCCGCGTGGAGGGGCGACCTTCTCGCTCCCGCTAAAGGAGCGCAGACTGCTAGCGCTCCTCGCAAAGCCAACGGCCGAGGAGGACAGAGAGTTACCTAGAGATGCATTCAGGAAGGAAAACGTTGAACTGATGCCGTTCGGTCTGTACAGGCAGTGTCATCGCAGGGTTCGCTTTAACCGTATAAGGGGAGAGAAGATCCCGAACCCGTTTGCTGCATCGAACCTGCTTCCTGATCCCAAATCAATTTCCTTCCTAGGGTTTGGAGATTATCCGTGGCTGCAAAGGCCTAAATATAGTGGGATGCGACCTCGTCGAAGTCGCACCGATGTACGATGCCTCCGGTGAGTGCAACGAAAGGCTGCGCGCGTGCTGGCAGGGGACGGCATCCCAAGCTGTTGTTTCGGGGAGATGCCATCTGGCGCCAAAAGCGAACTGGCAGCCTCGGCCGGAGCGGAGCCGCCGTCGGCAGCGCTCGTGGGGGCTGCAGCTCCGGACACAGCCCTGTGCTCCCAGTGCGGGAAAGCTCGGGGGAGCCCAGCCAGCGCCGGGGACGCCAGAGCCGGAGGCGTAGTCCGTCCTGGGGGCTCGGCCGAGGCGGGAGCGCGAGCCCCGCGTGGGCTGCGAACTCGGGCCGCCGCGATTGCCGCGGCGGTGAGCGGGCTGCTGGCCAAGCCCCGGCTGCGTGGGGCCAAGAGGGTTCACCGCCCCGTGGTGCCGGCTGCGGGGCTGGGCGAGCCAGCACGGGAAATGCCCACAGGCAGCCGGGACGGGTGAGACTAAGACGAGCGTAACTGGCTGAATGCTGCGGGTGAAAGCAGCTGCGCACGTGTCACTCACTGTTTTTTTTCCCCTTTTTGTAGGTAACACGGCCCTCCTGGGGGCAAATCTGCTCTTTGAGATGTTGTGTGTTCTCCCCAAAGTGAAAACCGTGTGAGGGCGGTTGCTGCCTCACCCAAGACTTCTTTGCAAACCGTCATGGAAAAACAGAACGGACCAAGGTGCCCTAATGGACCTTGGTCACGGTGGTTGGTCTTCAACGTCCCGTCCTCCGCAGCCAGCTGCCGTTACGGAGCGCTCTGCAGTAAGGAATAAATGCCGTTTACTGCTAGAAAAAGTAATTTCAAGCTTATGTGCTGTAGGTAGCAGATGGAGTTGAACAACCCATTTACTGGTGTCATGCAACAGGAGCCTGCGTGCTGCATCACCTGGGGCCTTCGCCTTCGGGCTCTGCCTGATTCATCCAGGAACCCAGGCAGGATCCTTACGAGCACAGCAGTATTTTAATAACTGTAGCCGCCTGTTTTCCTGATGGGGATAACCAGGCCCTTCCCTTAACCAGCTGCTAGCGTTCAACGCGTAGCTTCACAGTCCCTGGGTTTCTGAGTTCCCACTGAGATGGTATCAGTTTGTATACTGAAACACAAAGCCGCCTCATCACACATTAAAATAGTTTATTTTGGTTGCAAATCTGTAATAGTCTTAAAACAAAACGACATCAGTGCCTGTTCACAAATACAAAAACAAAAATAAAAAAAGACAAGTTTGCCAAATAAGTTAATTCTTCCCCCCCCCCAGTATCAAAAGTGCAAAATATGTACCAATTTCTCAGGCTGCATTAGTGTATTAGTTCCCGGCAGGCTTTCGGTGAATGGAAGAGCGGACTCGGCCAGCCACAGCAGGCTGCTGCCTGCCACCCTTCGTAAAGGGAAGGGTTTTAGCACAACCTCGAAGCCCTCAGCCTGCATCCCTTTGGAAGGATGTTTTGTTTCAGCTTCTAAGTCGTGCGCGCGCTTTTGCTTGGTTTCTCAATAGGAAAGTGCATTAGGACTGAATTTCCTCCCTCTTTGGATTACGAACCACCATGTGCATAACGGAATAGCAAGTGCATTTCACAATGATATGTTATGATAATGGGTTGAAGGCAGCGGGTTAGAAAGTTGCTGGGGGCTCACGGCCTGCAACTGCTGGGAGAGGGTGGCAACACCTCAGGTATAAGCAGCAGCAGAAGGGCCTCTGACTGTGCTCTTTTACGACAAACAAAGCGCCCAGCGCCACGTGAGGGACAGCACAGCTAGCCAAACTGACGCTTTTGGAACAGTTTGCCATTTGCTTCAGCCCAGGAAAGAAGTTTTTTTTTTCATAAAACAGTGATATGAGGGTGCTGCGTTAGCCTGACCTGATTAAAACTAGCGAAGGTCACAGTCACAGCAGCAGCCACAACTAAGTGGGAGCCAGGGACCCATCCAGCCACAGCTGGCAAGGGCAGGTTGCTGCAAGTGTTTCTTGAACAGAACTCACTCTAAAAGGGACATTCACTGTGCTAAAAGAGAAATGGAGTTCAACACCTGTGCAGCACATAAATTGCATTTTGAAGGCCATTAAGCCTCATTTTTTTTTACTCTGGGCAGGGGTGAATTCCCTTGCTGGAGCACGAGGCACTTCTTGGCGTGTTGAGTTTTCTCCTCATTAGCTGAAGAGACAGCAGATGGGTCTATGCTGATCCTCACCTGCTACCAAAGAATAGTTTCCTGCTTTCTGCAAACATCTAAAAATTATATAGTCTTCAACTTGGTGGTTTTTCTACTCAGCTACAGCCTTATTCTAGCCATGTCCTACAAAGCAAGCTTTGGGGAACGTGCAGGAGTGCTACGGCGATTCTTCGAGCCGAATGAAATAAAGCCTCGCAAAGCCAGGCTAGCGGTTTGTTCCCCCCCCCCCCCCCCCCCACGTCAGCAATACGTGTGCGCCTCGTTGCTCTCGGTCTGCAGGTAGCCCTAGCCAGGAGAAGACCTCTTCTTCCGTGCTGGTGGCTTAGGGCTTCTTTCATGCAGCAACGCAAGCTGCAGGTCCGGAGTCCACTGAGCTAAATTTAAGTAACCTCACATAAGGGGTGGCAGTAGTTCTCTTAGCTTTCATGTGTAAGTACATTATACGAGTTGTTGTTGTTACGGTGTCTGTTGGAGGCTGAGGTGTGCCAACCTGCTCCCAGCACAGGGAGGAATGCAACAAGCCAGGATTTGGTGAGCAACTAGGTAATTTGGGCAGTAAAATGACTTCAGCATTCCTAGATCTCAATCATCGGGCTCAGCAGGGATCTCAGAGAAGGGCACATTTATCCGTAATAACTAGCTGCTCTGGTAAGATGGTGGCTAAGAAGGCAAGGGTAGAGCGAGCTTGTAACTAACACCGAATGCTTGAAAGAAGCGCTTTACAGTAAGGTTCGGAGCCCTCACGTAAAGGCCACCCAGCAGAGACTTTTGTAATTTGGCAGTCACGTAGCCTAACAGCAGCTTACTATTGTAGGAGTCCTGGGTTCCTACACAGAGTGCTTGGAAGAGTTTTATACAGAGACGCAGCAAGCAGCAGCTAAGGAACCGGTGTCTCCCCAGGAGTAGTGACAAGGAAGTAAAAGCGCCCCAGCGTTACGGTCCTGGCTGCGACAAGCAACCCTTCTGCTGCGCTTCGTTGTTTGAAGAGCAGAAAGCGAGTGCAAGTCTGCCGCTTCCCACCACTACAGAAGGCCACCCCGTTCCCCGCAGCGCGCTGGAGCACTGTTGCAGCAAAGCATAAACCCAACTCTACAACTGTTCTAACCTTACGCAGACAAAGTGTTTAAAAAACAAAACAAAACAAGGCAGCCTGCATGTTGAGAAACAAAGGTTTGTGGCAAGAATGAAATAGCTGAGATGCTGAAACCAAGCATCTTAAACCCACGCCTAAAACAAAACTAGTTTCACACATAAAAGACGGTCTGATGATACAGCACTTCTGGGGCAACATTTCAAGAATACAATCATTGAAAAATTAAGTTCCTTGATACAAAGAAAGGTTGGTTTGTACTACAGATGTAACGTTGTTTGAAAGGAGTCCAACCCGACTCCCTAGCAGCTATTTAAAGTTTCTGTTACACATCTACTGGCTCATAGCAGCTTATGCCTACAGTCTGAGGACACAGTTAAAGTTATGGCTCTAAGATACATAGTCTAAAATTCACAGAAGCGGAAAGGCATCTGAAAAACGACGTGACAAATGGCTCAACACCTTTACAGTATTTAGGGCTGTGCAAAACCCCTTCCCTCCCTGGGTATGGTTTAGCTGGTGAAGCTGCACGTGGAACTATTACACGAGGAGCATGAAACATGCAAATCGCCTACTAGCCCGCACCACAGGTAAGTCCTAGCTACAGGTTTGCTACGTGGGAGATGCTCCCGACCGTACTCTAGATCACTTACCACAGGGAAAGCCGATAAGTAAGAACGCCCGGCAGGAGGCCTTTCAGAACTGCAGAGCCTGCGAGGGTCTGTAGGGTCTTGCCAGTGTCACACCATGCACCATGGGCTAAGCACAGGGAACGGGAGAGGAACCGCGACCTGACCCGCCTAACAGGTTACGTTCAGTCCGGACAGAGTCACCGCAGCGGAGAAGTTGCAGGTTTTCGTCAGCCAAGGTGAGATGGAACAGAGGTGACTCACGAAGCAGATGTGGCAGGACAAGAAGGGAAAAGAGACTTCTTCTGTCTTCGATAGGACGGCATCCAATGCAAGAACAATTTGGTAGAGGGACCTTCGGTGTGCTTCGTCGCACACCTAGGTTTGAGACACGGGGAGATATTTCTATTCACTGGCCCTAGGAGAGTTCATCTAAAACCTAAGGTCCGTTCATTGTGATTGTTTATTCCTGGAAAGAACTGTTGTCCCTTGTCATCTCCATAAAAAGTTTGTGTGTTAGAATCTCTTTAAAATCCCTCAGTCTAGCGCAGGCCACGAGGGGATATAGAACCTCTGTAAGGAGCCCTCTAGAAGGCGTTCCATCCAAAAGGACAACTTGTGTAATTTGTTTTTAACCGATCTAGATCCTGGACTGCAGGAGGATTTCCCTCTGGCTTCTGGATGTAGTGAGGAATCGTAATCCTCGCACGCTCCTAGCGTCCCCCCCTCGTCCCCTGATCTGTGAGGCTTAAAGAGGCAGAAGTACTTCTTGTGGCCGTTCAGAGCTAGGACGTAGCCCGTGTAGTCACGCTCCAGGAAATGCTTGTCGTACTGATTTGGGATGGGGGCCGCATCCTGCGCAAACTCTAACAGGTACTCCAGCCATTCTCGGTGCTTGTCCAGGCTGAGGAAGGAGAAATGAAGAGAGCTGCTCCTGGGGGGAGAGCAGAGGGGAAGCTGGATTAGCACCGCTCCCAAGCGAGGCTGGATTCCTACAGGACAGGTAAGCGTTTGTAAACAAGGGCAGCTGCAAAGCTGTGTTTCCACTGCTCCTTTTAACCGAGTGCAGCACGCGTGGCAGTTTCCTACTGCGTAGCACGGTCATGCTCTGTATTTGGTGAAACACAGCTACAGTGGAAGTGGCAGCAGTGCCAGACCCTTCCTGCTGCCTTCACCTTCAAGACTTCAAGAAAGGGAGTGCAGTCACTGTAGGCCAGTTTTCAGCTGCTCAGTTTTGCAGCTAACGCATGCAGAGATGTTCCCTCCTGGCAATCACGCTAAAACCACTCCCAGCCTTTCATCTGAGTAACATTACGCAGGTCGTAAAAGAGTAACAGCAGCCCGGGAAAGGGCCCCAACCTACCCTGTGAACGTGTAGACTTCCAGGGCAAACTTCTGCAGGAGAGTGGTTTTGGTAGCGTTAGAGAGGATCAAGACCACGTTCATGTGACCTGGCCTCAGGCGTACCAAGTTACTGTTATAGTTAATGTCCGTTAGCTCCGTCACCTCGACAAAGCCCTTTTTGGGAACCCTGCTGCAATGAAACAATGACTGAGTGAAAGGGGAACACAGAAACCACAGTAACAGAGTGCAGAGAAACAGTGAAAAATAACTCGTCCCTCCCTTAAACAGACCCATCCCTATGCCCTGTAGTTAAAGACAACCAAACCTGCAAAGGCCAGACTGGATCCTCCTCAACAAGTCAGTCAGTCCTTTGTCACTCCGCCATGGAATGACAGTCTAGGACAAGCACACAAGCTTCTAGGGGTCAGCACAGATCGGAGGAATAATTTTTTACAAGAGATGGAAGAGTAGCTGCGTGGCAAGAGACTCGTCTTAAAAAGTCACAGACTTTAGCTGGACTCTCTGAGTCCAAGGTGCAGCCCAGAAAAGCCACCTTCTCTCCTGTGCCAGTGGGACACGAACACTTAATAAAGAAGTTAGAAGGTACCTGTTATTCTCTTTGCTGAAGCTCGTGTCGTTCTTTTCAGTCTTCGTGGTTGCTTCTTCTTTCTCTGGTGGAGGAGAGTCTCTTGCATCGCTTGAGTCACTGCAAAGGAATGTTGGTTTTTTTTTTTTTTTGTTTAAAGGGTAAGTTTGGGTTCAGATGCTATAGGCTGGTCTGGAAGATCCCCAGGACGTTCTGGTGCGCGCTTACCTGAAAGCCTGAACAATAACGGTGCCAAAAAGAATGAAGAGTGCAGAGAAGAGCAAGGACAGCAGGGGCATCATTTCTCGCCTGGGAAAAGATTTGCAAACAGCAGTGAGTTCTGAGAGTTGCACAGTTTCAGGGTGGATTTCAGTTCCTTTCTACCTCAAATAATATCATGCAGTTTCTCTAGAAACTTGGCTCATTTTGGGGGGCCTTAAACATCATCAGGATTTTGGGCACAGTCTTACTCCCACCCAAAAGAGAAAGATGAGGAATGGATACACTTGAAAATAACACTAAGGGGAAAAAATGAAAAACTGATCAGCAAGGCTGGTGCGTTTTCAGGAGCGTAATGTCTACGGGCATACGGCTGACCTCAGCTTCAAGGCCAAAGTACTCAGTAGGTGAAGCAGAAATTAATGACAACATGCTATTACTGCTCTTCACCTTAATCTCAAGAGAATACAGGCCTCTGTGTATTTTGATATGTTCTTAAATCCTCTTAGTATGAGCCTGGGTCTGTTAAACAACTGAACAAGACAACAGCAATCCTACTGTGTATCAGCACTAGTTAACATCCAATCCGTACCAGTTATTATGAAACAAACTGTCCCAGCAGTCTGAGATGTAATCCAGCATGGAGTAAAACCATCGGATTAGAAACATCTGTTAAGATGAGGAAAAAAAAAAAGTTAATGACAAAACTGCTACCCACAGCACTGACATGACCTTCACCCCCAAATCGGTACCCTGCGTGCAAATGAGCGTCAGAGTATGCCAAGAACGCTTCCTTCCATGAACGAGGAACCTAAAATCCTGCCTCAATATTTCAAAATATAAATACTTTCAGCTGATGACCACTAAGGAACTGTCCAAGAAGAGGCAGGGCAGTCGTTACACATCTGGAAATGCAATGCACTTACGGGAGCAAGTTCATCATTCAAGTCTGTCAGGACAGTGTCTGATGAGAGAAGACCAGGGTCTGTCCTCAACTGATCCAGAAGATCCAGCAGGATGAAGTTATCTTCTCTGCTGCCTTGCCAGGCCTCCTCCAAAGCTTTATAGGCAACTTTCCCTGCATTATTACGCCTTTCCAAAATGACCACCTGCACAAACCAATAATAGCAAAAGAAGATACTTTTTTTCAAGAAAGATTTTATGTTTCAAATCACTGTCCAGAAATATGAGTCAGATTAAGACACAACCATTCTTTAATATGAGTATTTTTGAAAGAGAAGCCTGTAGTGGTAGAAAAAATAACAAGCCTAAAAATCTAAGCAATGACTGGTGCAGAAGCCACTCGTAACTAAGAGGAAGCATTTTCAAAGTAAATCAAACAAGCAGCTAACAGAATGATGCAAGTCTGAATGACAGGGGAGAAGAAGGAGCAGAAACAGCAGAAGAAAAAGGCAGTACTCACGGCTGATTTTCCCCGATACTTCTCCTCATCATTCAGCAAGGCGTCTGCAAATTCTGGCTGACGATCATTATAGATATGCACAAACCTCAGGGTGTCTTTTGTGTTGGCCACGGCAAAAGTCAAAAATGCCTCGTAGGTCTCAGCGAACTTATCACCTTCTCCAGTAAGTAAGACCACGCAGTGCCTGACCAACACAATAAAATGGGGGAGTAAGAGCCATTCTAGACACCAGAGGAAATCATCATTCTGCTAGCCAGAACACATCCTGAAGAGCCAGAAAACCTAACTGCTCATTTTCAGGCAGACTTGTGAATGCCTTCTCCTGCCTTCTGTGTGATCACCTTTGCAATCTGGCACCCCTTCCTCATCCCTTCTACCTATAACTTACATGTGCTCTCAGGATATGCCTAGTAAAAGCGCATAAAATATTAAACTATTAATCCAAGGAGCCTTACTTTCGCTGACGATGAGACTTCTTCACAGGACACAGCTCCTGGAACAGCTTCTGGTTGGTGAGCCTGGCTGCCATGAGGAACTTATTCTGGGAAAGGAAGTCGTCGATGAGCTGCTTCTTCATGTCTCGTGCCTAGAGAGGACAAAGAAAGCAGAGATCAGCACTGAGCAGAACAAGGAGAAGAACCTCTCGAGTAGAGCTGTTCTAAAACTCTTCTCTGAAGAGAGAACGCTCCAGCCGTCACTGTGCTCACAGGAGAACCCCGACACATTTCGGGATTCTGACACCAGGAAGTTACCTGCAGTTATCCTCCTCAAGAGGTCAGACACCACAACAGACATCTATGGAACTACCTTCTCGCCCAGTGTTTGCTCACTGCCTTTGCTACAGCCCCAGTTTCTGCTGGGGGTTACTTTGAACTACTCCACTTCTGATACCAAGCCTAGTCAGAAGAGCATCTCTGTCCATTTTATATAAGTTCTCAGGCAGAACTCAGAGCAATACCTGCACAACATCTGCGGGCTTGTTGATCTGCTCCTTGAAGATCATCATGGTAGGAGTATAAACATTGATGTTGTACTGGCTGGACAACTCTTCGGTCCCTCTGAGTCCAACATACACATAACCAAAGGACAAGTAATCTCTGTATGCAAAGGCAGTCAGCTAGATGGGAAGAAAGCATCAGTGCAGTGTGTGTTTACACTACAGGTTAAACAACATTTTCCCCCTCCAAGTGCCTGTAGTAGTTACTTCTCCTCTGCTGCAAGAGCACCTCCCGCTGTTTAAATGTCACTGCACATGCAGTGTAAAAGGTAAAATCCATTCCTTTCCCTACCTGAATTACAGAGTTTGCATGTGCTTAGTCATCATACAGAAAGCCTCAATGGATTTACACCTTTATTTTTACAACCCGATATTTTGCGTCGTAGCAGGGGTTTCTTTGGAAATAGGCTCTCCAATAACTCAAATGAGATCTGATGCTAAATTCTCTCGTTACAAACAAAGGCTAGTACATCCCTCTTCTGCCCTAACTCCAAAACCCACCCACACCTTTACTTCCACTAAGGATACATTGGTGACAAGACAGAGAAACAATTTTGGGGTCAGAGCTGGACCCCAGGTCTTCCCTCAGTAAAGTCAGTCATCTGACTGTGCCGTTTCCAAAGAGCGCAAATTAACTTGCTCTCCATAAACTGGTCAATACTACTTAGAGGCATCGCTCAGCTGCTACTCCCAGCAATATTATGTCCTCTTTTGGAACAGGTGGATTTATTAGTAAGTCAAAAAGCCAGAGAAAGAAATCACATTACCTTGTATAATAATGGCACAAGTGGCATATGATCAAATAAAAGGACATGGGGCTTATTTTCTTTCTTCCAGTTAGACAGAAAGCGGATGTAGTTTTTATCTGTAATCTTTAAACAGAATCAGAGCATTAGCTTCAGCCTCAGAACAGTTAAACACATACATTGCTATATTATTAGGTGTCTGAATCATAACTGAGTTTGAGAAAGCTCTCCAGGGATCTCAGAAAGCTGACTGTGGATTTTTCTTTTAAATGGTCACTTTTGCTTTTTGACTTAGTATATTTATGGAAAAATCAGTCTCAACCTGCACCCACTCTATTAATTAGTCCATCCTCTGCCAATGCTGTTTCAAGTCAATGTTGATGCCACGTTCATTCTCATAACAACTGTTCACTGGGCTATATGAATTCTACGCTGGAAAAACAAGGGTTAACGGGCACCTTTGGGCTCAATCAAACCTGCTCTGTTTCAGCTGTAATAGCTTTTGGATCTGGAGGGAGGAGATAAAAAGGGAGATCACAGCCCATTAGTGGGACAACAGCTGAGAGGAGCTGCCTGCTAGCTCTCTTTTTTGAAGTCTTGGCTGCTGGAGGTTAAGAAGGAAGTCAGGGATTGGGATGGCAGCCCCTCCTTTTGGCTGCTAGAACCTGAATACCAGGGGAGATGCGATGCTACGCAAAATGGCAGTTTCAGGTCCTTTGGGGAACAGCAGCTGTCACTGAAGACCCAAAGGTAAAATGAGGTGAGAGGAATATTGCTGCTGGCAGAGGACAGGCTGCAGGGAGTGCTCTGGGGCCTGACCCTGCTACATCACCCTGAGTCGGGGTGGGAGTGCTACAGGACTCTACCCCAAAAAGCTGTGTAAGGCTCAACTGCAGAGGTCTTTTATTGCAAAGATTGTTTCCTCCCTCAACCTATTGAGGAGGGCTAGCACTCCCAGCTCCAGTTTCAAAGGTCTCATTCTGTTTTGGCACAACCGATGATAATGTAAGAAATTTGTAAAGAATCCTTAATGTGCTGAATGAAACCCAAACAAATGAGAAGGGAAGAGAAGCCTAGCAAGTCTGTAAGGCACAGCAGAATATTCTTAACCTAGGTCAAGCGTGGCAGCTTGCATCTAGGTTTCAAGGGCTGTACTAAACCCAGGTCTGAACAGGTGTGGGTGAGCACCCACTGGGTTACAACCCCAAACATGAGCAAGCGCACAGCTTCCTCAACAGCTCTTGCTGCCATGGGGTGCTGCAGCTGGGAGAGCAGCAGCAGACAGAGCATTTGGGCACGGGGCAACCCCGGTACTCTGACGGACTTTTTGCGAAGAAAAGCGTTACGAAGCTCTCTTGGGCAATTGCTTTGAAACCAATTCTAGGAGTTGTAGCTGTAATTCTTTCCCTCTGTGCCCCAAATGCAAATCACTTCAGTTGCGCCTTCTCGGGCCACCGATCAACTTGGATGCTGAATTCAACAGACTAGCTGCCAAAATAGCTAAAAGACCTGAATATTCAGCAAACATAAGTAACAAAATCATTCTGCGATACTCTTACTAACGCGTACCTTTTCTACGAGATTCCCTGGCAGAAGATTCTCCACAAACTGCCGCAGGTTTTCTCGAACGACAGCGTTGTGGAAGAACGTTATTTTCCCGTTAATCAGCCCTAGAATCGACGGTGTACTATGCGCACCTAGGTGATGGGCAAGGCGTCTCTCGTACCCAGCATGAACGACTCCAATTCCCACTCCTGCAAAGAGAAAGCAAGTTCACGTTGAAGGTCATGGACGATCCAAAGCTGCTTTGAGTGTAAAGGTACGTTCCCTCGTCTGGCGCTCTGCTTGGGAGTTACTCATGCTACATCTCCTCTTAACTCTATATTTTCCTCCTTTTTTACAATCCCTTGAAAACAGCATTTAAAAATCCTAGGTTTATCATGGGAGAGAGAGAGAACAAGCTGTCCTCTTTCATTCTGCCTGCAGGTATTTCACACGATACATGAAAACTCCAAGGCTGAATGCCTTAGGAAGCAGGGACTAGAACACCTTTCTCTCCTGCTGCTCCACTCTTGACTCCATGTACAGTGTGGAAGCACATGCAGCTAAAATCTCCAAGAAAACAAAAAGTTTCACCCTGTGGAGGGGAGGAAAGTTAGAAAATACTTCCTTGAAATGCAAATATTTCCAACATGATACAGAGGTCTTAAAGCTTCCCTTGCAGCCTTAAATTAGATTACATATTCTGTAGGGATCTTATCCGAGCTCAGGGTAAAGAGCAAAACAGCATGTATGCAGCTGGCCTAAACAGGCAGTAGTGCAATTAGCCCTTAGCACTAAACCACTAGCTGTACAGACAGGAGAAAAGGTACCCTGTGATCAACAGCATCTGTCAGCCTGAGGGAATGCTGATGAAAACACCATTGTTAGAAATGAAGAAAAAGCAGGGTTTTCTAATGACTTTCCAACATCCAGCCTCATCAGTTCTGTCGTTACTAACACATGTGGAAGGATTAAGATCATTGATTAAATCCTTGAGGAATGTGACTGGCTAAACTCAGTCCTCCCAAGCTGAGAGCAGTTACTGCAGCTGCCAGACACCTTTGGTGCGGTCCCTTTCTGCAGAGCAAGCGTGCCCATCTTAAAAGGCTTCGCTCTTACCCAGTGCCTCCAGTTCCTGAGCGACTTCCTTCCACACGGGCTCAATGTGGATACAGCTGAAACACCAGTCTGAGGTTATTTTAATGAGGTAAGGTTTCTTGAAACTATCTGGCACAATTTCATTGATGTAATGTGAAAAATGCAGCAAATACTTCTCATCGGAGTTGTCGCGCCTCTCCGAATTAAAGGGGAAATGGAAGAAGGACTCATCAAAATAGAAGCCTTCATGGAAATGATGGAACTGGCGATGCTGATGCTGAGAGTACCCCTGGCTCTCCCCGGCATCTCCATAGCGATCAAAGTTTGCCCTCTTTTCCTCATTGGAGAGAATCTGTGAAGCAGTAAAAACGGTTGACAAGCAAAATCTGGATTGTGCTAAGAGGAAACTAAAATGACATCAATCCCTTATGAAATAACTTAAGCTGCGTAAGGCCTGGATAGAAGGGAAAGCGCTGCCATTTACAGAATATCTATCCCTCCAGTCTCCGGAAAAGTGAACAGTCATGTCACCTCCACCCTGACTACAGTAAGTAAGTGCAAAAAAGAAAAAGTCAAAGAAAAGGAGCATTTCATTCAATAACTCTGTACAAGTTCCTGACAAATATTTCTAGATTCTGAATTTCATGCTTCTGAACAGTAATGCTGTTTTCTGGAGTGATTTTCACCAGTCTACTTGAACATTTGAGGGCTCCTCTAATATCAGAAGGTTGTAAGTGTTATTGAACAGTAAGCAGTGCTATACAGAAACCACATTGGAGTGTGGGGAGGGGGAGGAGGGATGATCTATTTTCAGGGTCTCTGCTTGCCTAAGAAGTATCAGGTCAGGTGCCACAAACTGGAGCAGCTGATTTAGCCTTGTATAAGGAAGCTACAAATAACTACTTATGCAAATAATATTTAGAACTGACTAAAGCTCTGAAGTGACTAAAGTTGCTTACACCATCCCCAGAATACACATATGGGTAATATGGAGAAGACAGCCATCCAGCTCTGCAGCACGCAGTGAATCCCCTCTCAACCTTTGTTTGGTGCTTCTCAACACGAACAAGTCAGACCCATCCATCTGCTCTAGCAAAGTATTTCCAAAAGTTATTCTGAAACTCAGAAACTTTATCTGGACAGAGGCCATACTGGCAGCAACTGGAGGGTCTCCATCAAGGAAGCAGATTAAAAACTTTCTTCTCTTCTCCATCTGCCTTTATAGATAGAGCTGAGTCTTTATCTGTTTATGTGTGCATGAAAAAAGTAATGAAGCAACATTAAAAAGAAGAAAAACCAAAACACTCTAATCTTAAAAACAGCAAAAATCTAGCAAGAAGAGTGTATTACCTCATAGGCTTTGCTAATCTGGATGAATTTATCTTCAGCTCCTGGGTCCTTATTTTTGTCAGGGTGCCTAAAATGCAGAAGCAAAGGAGAATGTATTTTCCCTTTCAGAAAAGGTCAGCAGTGTCTCACAGGCAGGCCCAGCAAGTCGTGGAAGTTGTCAGGCTCACTTCAACTGTAAGCAATATGCAGGCAGTAAGGGCCTTTAGTTGCATGTTTTGCTTAGCGTGTCTGAGGCTTAAATCAGATTTTAGCCCGAGCGCTTGCTTTCCCTGTCCGAACTGAGGCACTGAGAGCCGCGGAGGACGCGAGCTGTGTCTGCCCAAACCTCTCCCTGCGTTTGGATTCCTCACCAACGGCTCAAACCCGAGACAAGGCGGGTTTAATCTCCTTATCAGGCAACACGGTCCTTCCCCGCCAGCTCCAGCAGTGCCTCCCTTAGCTGCTGCCCTACATAATCAGGGCAGCGCAGCTACGAGGCTCTTCCTGTGAAATACGCCCTGCCACAGCGTTAGATAACCTCTCAGGCGACACGAGGAAGGCTCTAAAAGCTGTAGGTGAGAACGTCCGCCTTTAAAGTTTGCGCTCGAGTCCGACAGCGCTTCTGCCTCCCCCCACACACGCCCCCCACACACCCCCTCAACCTCCGTGCCGCCTGACCGGGCTCCGCGGAGGTTTCCGCGCCAGGCCGGGGCCGGGGCCGGGCCCGTCACGCGAGGCGGCCGCGGCGCCGCCGCACGTACCACTCCCGGGCGAGCCGCTTGTACGCCTTCTTGATCTCCGCCGGGCTGCAGTCCCTGCCCACCCCCAGGACGCCGTAGGGGTCGAAGTGCCCCGCCGCGGCCTGCAGGGCCACGAGCAGCCCCAGCGCCGCCAGCCAGCCGAGCCGCAGCCTCCGCGCCATCGCCGCCGCCGGGGCGGGCGCGCGGCGACCGTTAACGGCTCCTCAACGGCCGCCGCTCCCTTCCCCCCCCTCCCCGCCGCCGCCGCCGCCGCCGCGCGTGCCCGCCCGCCCGCCGCTTCCGGCGTGCCCTTCCTTCCCGGCCGCCGTCACCATAGAGACGGCGCGCGGCCGGCTTCCGGCGGCGCGCGGGGGCCGGCGGGATCGCGGCGGCGGCGGCATGGAGGAGGCGCGGCGGCGGGCGCTGCGGCGCTGCCGGGTGCGGCTGGTGGCGGCGCTGCGGGTGGCGCCGCTCTGGGCGCCGCTGGAGGCGCGCGGCGTCTTCACCCGCGCCATGGTGGAGGAGCTGCAGGTGGGCCCGGGGCCCCCTCGCCCCCCCCATCCCAGGGACTGGGGTCCCCATTGCCCCCCCCAAGCCCCAGAGCTGGGTCTGGGGTCCCCGTTGCCCTCCCATCCCAGGCCAGGGGTCCCCACTGACCCCCCCAAACCCCGGGGCTGGGTCTGGGGTCCCCATTTCCACCCCCATCCCAGGCCAGGGGTCCCCACTGACCCCCCCAAACCCCGGGGCTGGGTCTGGGGTCCCCATTTCCCCCCCCATCCCAGGCCTGGGGTCCCCATTGACCCCCCCCCAAACCCCGGGGCTGGGTCTGGGGTCCCCATTTCCCCCCCATCCCAGGCCTGGGGTCCCCATTGACCCCCCCCCAAACCCCGGGGCTGGGTCTAGGGTCCCCATTGCCCCCCCCCCAGCCCCAGGGGTGGGCCCGGGGTCCCCATTGCCCCCCCATCCCAGGCCAGGGGCCCCCATTGCCCCCCCAAACCCCAGGGCTGGGTCTGGGGTCCCCAGTGCCCCCCTCATCCCAGGCCCAGGTTCCCCATTGTCCCCCCAAGCCCCAGGGCTGGGTCTGGGGTCCCCATTGCACCCCCATCTCTGGCCCAGGGTCCCCATTGCCCCCCCCCAAGCCCCAGGGTTGGGTCTGGGGTCCCCATTTCCCCCCTCATCCCAGGCCCGGGGTCCCCATTGCCCACCCCCATCTCTGGCCCAGGGTCCCCATTGCCTCCCCCCCATCCCCAGGGCCGGGTCTGGGGTCCCCATTGCCCCCCCCAAGCCCCAGGGCTGGGTCTGGGGTCCCCACTGCCCCCTCATCCCAGGCCTGGGATTCCCATTTCCCCTCGCCTATCCCAGGCCCGAGGTCCCCATTGCCCCCCGATCCCAGGTCTGGGATCCCCACTGCCCCCCCCCAACTCCATCCCAGGGCCAAGGGTCCTCATTGCCCCCCCACCCCCATTCCAGGGTCAATGTCCCCACTGCCCCCCCCATCCCCAGGGCCAGGCCCGGGGTCCCCGCCGCCCCCTTGCTGGCGTCCTGTGCGGTATCGCGTGACATCGGGAGTCCCGGGGGGGGGGGGGGGGGCCGCGGGGTCGGCCTGCGAGCGCCCCTCGCCCCGGGACGAGCGCCCCACGTCCCGGCTTTGCCCCTCCGCAGAGCGCCGGCACCCGAAGAGAGCAAGCCCGGCAGCTGGTCATCGACCTGGAGACGCGAGGGAAGCAAGCGTTTCCGACCTTCGTCTCCATCCTGCGGGACACCGGGCAGGGTGAGCTCGCAGACCTGCTGAGCGAGGCCTGCGAGCTCCCGCTGGGGCAGCCGGCGGACGTGACGCCCGTCGAACTGGACGTGGGTGGAGAGACGCGCGAGAAAAGTTAGTATTGGCAAAATGGTCGTTTTACTAACGAACGGCAGGATGGGACGGGCTGGAAACCCTATTTCTGTAGAAAAACAACAGGCTGGCTGATAGTCTGCGAAGTCTTGATTTAGTTATATCACAGACTGTAGAGATGATTATGCAGAGTTATGGGGAGCAAGTCCCGCTATCCAGCAGCGGAAGCTTTCAAGCTCGAGCTGCGTGCCGGTGGCGGCGAGAACTTTATTCTCCTTTTCTCTTTGCTTGTAACCTCCGCGCTGCCTTGCTGAGAACGGATCTTTGCCATGTCCTCGCTGTTCCCATCTCAAGCTCTGCTGAATCTGTTTGCAGATCCAGCTCGTACGGTTGTAACGAGAAACGTAGTCTACCGAACCCTTTGGAAAGGAAAGGAAAATGAAGTGATGCCATATCTCCCCCTTGCAAAAACATAGCTTCAGCTCGAAGCGGTTGATTTGGGCTCCCCCGAGAATCCTGGGTTGTCATGTACGTCCGCCTCTTGCGTGACGTTGGAAGAGGCAGAACGTGAGGCCTGACTGTCCTGCGCCGTTACAGGTGCGAGCGCTTTGGAGCGCGTCCCCGTTCCGGTTCAAGACGTGAGCGACAGACTTCGAACGCCTCCTGCAGCGCCCAGGGGTGAGCGGTCTTCCGACGGCCGGAGCTCTCGGCCGCCTCTCGGTTCCCCGGCCGTCTTGGCCACGCGTCTCCAGACGCCTTCCAGCACGGGGAAGGGGGGCAATTCCTCTGTGTAGCTGCTGCGTCTCGGATGACAGCGCAGGACTGATGTTAATCCCACGAAGAACAGGTAAAACATCTCGTTAATGAGTGTGGAAGGCTAAATAATCCTTTCTCTTTTGTGTGTTGTAGGCTCAGCTGTTGACAGCTTGAGGAGGAACTCCGATCTGGTTAGTCCTCTAGTGGTATTTTGCGGGGTGGAGGAGTGTTTTCACTGTATTGAAGTTTTCTTTTTTCCTCTGCCACCCTTCCTCTTGGGATGCTATTTGCAAAGGTGACAGAGGAGCTTGTGCTTAAGAAATTAAAAAGACGAGGAGAAAGGTTTAAGCTATTTGGGTGTTCTTCCTTGTGGGGCAGAGAGTTTACTGCCAGAAAAAGCTTAGTAGGGCTTAAAACACTATTCAGACCAGCCGAGTCCTGCGGCACAGAGCTCCTTTGCTGCTGTGGCTGCCTGGCTCCTTGCCAGGCAGCTCCAGCAGGTAAAGATGAGGTGGCTGTTTTCTTCTGTCACTCGCAGAGTTCAGCTTGCGCTGTTGCGGGGGTGGAACTGGAGGTGAGATGCCCCAGGCAATGCAGGCTTTGCTTGCTGACCAGCAAACAGCACCGAGTTAAATTCTGGTTCGTTTGTCTCAAAGCGTTCTGTGTTACGTAAAGGATTTCTGCTCCGTGGGCGACTAGCGGGAAATGGCCGTGCGACAGCTGGTTCTTGCTTCCTGTTATCTGAACAAGCGCTCTGAGGCTGATGCAACTTTTAACTGGGCAGATCAGCTCAGAGCAGGTCAATCATTAGCCAATTCCTCCTTAGGTTTGCCACAGCTGTAACCCAAATAACCTAACACAGAGCTGAATGCTTTGCCTGAACAGTTTCTAGTAAGACAAGCAGTAATTACCCAACGCACTAACTTGCGTGTTGTCCGTAAAGTGGTGTTTTGACTTTGGTTGTTGAAAATGTAAATAAGGAAAACGACAACGAACGTGTGCCGCGTGCCCCTGTGTGTTCGGAGGCTTGCGGTGAGGCGGGAATCGCTAACACAGACGGGCATTTACAGAGTCGCCTTCCAGCAGCGCACAGCTCGCTCGCGCACGACGCTGAACGAGCAGGTTGGCCGCGTACGCGTTAGGGCTCAAGGCTCGGGCAGCGCGAGCGTTTGCAAAGCCCTCTCAAAACTGCTGTGCTGTAGCTGGTGGTGAATCGTGAGGCTTCCATGAGCTTTTATCTACCTGTTCCCTCGACACCTCGGTAATGTGCCCACGCCGCCAGGCTCTCGTGGTGAGGTTTGCTGATAATGCCTGTAAGACACCCCAAAATCTGAATCTGCTATTGGAGATGCTGTATGTTTTTTGGTTTTTTTTGTTTTTTTTGTTTTAAAAAAAAAACAAACTCTGCCAAGATTGTGCCTGATTTGGCAGGTTTTGTGTTCCCCAGTTGCATTATTACATAATGTACACGTGGAGAACAGAAAAGCTGTGAAATGAGCTCTTGTAAAGACTTTGGTTCAATTTTGTGTTGCATTCCTCTGGATCAGCCAGCAAATGCTCTGAGTAAGAGGATGCTTGATGGAGCCTCTGCTAAAAGTTCTCCTGTGGGCTTGTATGTGCCAGGTTTATGATCTGAAAGCAGATCCTTGCGGATACTGCCTGATCCTCAACAACGTCAACTTCAGCAGAGACTCCGAGCTGTCAACTCGAACTGGCTCCAACATAGACTGTGAGAAACTGGAGAAACGTTTCAAGTCATTGCACTTCAGTGTCCTGACTCGGCAGGATCTCAAAGCTCAGGTAAAGCTGGCGGCATCTAGCTCGCCCAGAGGGGTGAGAAATGAGTATCTGAGAGCGATGAGACCACGATACAGAACGTACCTCTGTGTTAACCGCGCATCGGAAACCCCCACCCGTGGCGCCTAAAGAAATAATCCACTGTCACGTCCTGTTTCGTTTCACGCTGCAATTGCAGAAGGGAAAAGAGCCTTGCAAGTTTACACCCTTCTAGCTGAGTTTTGTTTCCTGAACGTGATTTATAGGGAAATCTGGGAGGTTGTATTTATTTGATAGCTCTGACACAGCCTCTGTTTTATTGTGTCTGTCTGTACGTGACTCATCTGTTACTTGAATTTAAGCAGGGCACTTAGTCACCCGGAGCAGCCACTGAAACTAAAACAAAGCTATTTGCCCCCCACCCCTTTAATCAGAAACAGCACGTTTCATTCGATAAATCACGCGTAAATCCATTACGCCGACGTTGCTGCGTTGTGAGGAATGCAGTGACGAAGGAAATCTGTTTTGGTAAAGCAGCCAACGCTGAATGAGAGCAGAAGTGCACAACAACTTACTGTCAGATGGTGAGTTTTGCTGCCCGTAATTAGGGTGCGTGTTACCCCGCTTCTGCTGGACAGGGAGCAGCATAAACAACCAACTTCCTGTCCCAACTATTAACCTGAATATGTTTGTTGGCTTAAAAGGTGTGGCAGGTGTAAACAGATAGGGAGGAGCGAAAAGGCCTTTTCTTCTTCATCACGAGTTTTCTTGTGTCAGGCTTGAGCAGCGTGCAGAAGCGAGCAAGCCCGCGTGCAAGCACGGTGTTCGCCGATGCCCGGGGAGATCAGCGGGATCCTTGCGAGCGGCGCAGCCACGAGAGACAGCGAAGGATGAGGGCGGTGCCCGGAAGTCAGCTGTGGCCGACGTACCGTTTGCAAACTCTTACCGGGGTGTTTTGCGTGCAGGAAATTGTTTGGGAGCTGCGGAAGCTGGCGAGGCTGGACCACAGCGCCTTGGACTGCTGCCTCGTGGTGATCCTTTCCCATGGCTGTCAGGTGGGTTTGTGGCACTTCTCCCTCCTTTCCCGCTCTGTGGGATGTGGCGCACCCGTTTCCGAGACAGTTCCTGCCTGCCCAGGCCGTTTCCTGGGTGCTCCCACTCCCCGCTGAGGCAAAGGAGGAAGCCTGTGTCCGTGGGCAACCTGGCAGGAAGGCGCAGCGCGCCGCAGCAGAGCAAGACGGGAGCCAAGTGCTCTGTCGTGGCTGATGGGATGGTTGTTTCGCTGCCGCAGTACGTTGCGGTGAGATGTATTTTCCTACCTGGGTGAAAGGAAACGCAGGTTTTTCTGTCCGCCTGATCCAGTGTTGCCTTTCTGAGGATCTCGTGCCCTTCAGGCAGGTGTTGTAAGCTTCTCAAGTCAGGCTATATGATTCAGAACCAAATGACAGCCAAAATAGCAAATGGGGCTAACGATAACCTTCACAGCGTAGTCGCTGACTCCCTCCTGTTTCTTCAACTCTGACCTCCCTGACTGTAACATGAGGGAGTCGTCAGCAGCAGTAAAGACTATTTATCACAAGTTGGAGGCCTTAGTACAAGGAGAGGAAGGCGATTTTTTAGGAGGAGGCAGAATAGGAGTTTGATATTCCCAGAAATCCAAGTTCCCTCGTTTAATGCATTTTAAATGTCTCCTGGGCATGCCTTTGCCTTGACCTGGTGCCTGAATTCTCATGAGTATCGGAACTGAGGTTTAGCCTAGTAACTATGCTAAGAGGAGACAGAAGAGAGAGTGCTCGGTCAGAAACTGGTTCCCTCAGAACTCACCTGTCCTGTTGCATTAATAGGTATCGGATTTTGTTCTTTCAGACAAGCCATATTCAGTTTCCTGGAGGGATTTATGGAACAGATGGAAAAGCCATTCCAGTTGAAAAGATTGTGAACTATTTCAATGGGTCCCACTGCCCGAGTTTGAGAGGAAAACCCAAACTCTTCTTCATCCAGGCCTGTGGTGGAGGTGAATCTTTGTTTTAGCTCTGGTAGTGCTCAAGCTGTCAGTGCAAGCAATGGTGTAACCATGTAAGTGTAAGCGGGTTTGGGGGATTTAGTTAGGCTTTGGCATGTTGTGCTGCTGTCTTTCTCTCCAGCTGACTTCTCTTATTCTTGGCCACATATTGTTACTGCTAACGCAATTTGAGTCTAAGGACTGGGGCATGAGAATCTCCTGGGAGGATAACACCAACTGTCATGTGTTGGAACAACTTGACTGCATTTTAGGAGATGTGGGACAGGAGGCAGGGAGCATTTGCAGCAGATGTGCACACTGACTACGCTGATTGCGTGTTTAGTAAGGTATTTAGTCATGAGGTTAGTTAGGAAGAACAGACTGAGGGCATTCACGTGAATGCTAGATTGCTTCATGGCTCTGACTCAACCAGCATAGCCAAAAAGCAGAAAAGCTTTCTGTTTTGTTGGAGGGCTTTTCTCTCTCTCTCTCCTTTTTTTTTTTTTTTTTTTAATATAGGCTGTGTGGCTGTTTAGTTGTAAGATGAATTTGTGAGGTTTTCCTTTTGCCAATTCTGCAGAGCAAAAAGATCAAGGCTTTGAAGTGGAATCCGATTCACCTGGAGACGAAGCTCCCAGGGCTTCTGCAGAGTTCGATGCAACCCCTTTTCAGGCTTCATCAGGTGCCTTAGACGAGCCCGATGCCGTAGCCAGTCTGCCCACACCCAGTGACATCTTGGTGTCCTATTCAACTTTTCCAGGTGAGGTATTCCATGTGAATCACTTGCCTGGTAAAGACTAATTTGTGCCATAAGCAGCGGCGCTAGACTTGCGCTCGGGCTGTCTTCCTAGTTCTGCACCTAGGGTGTTGGGTAACGTAAGACTACCTTGTTTTTTCCCCACTTTGCCTGCGAAATACGAGCAAAGCTGTAAATAACTTGACGATCTGTAGCAGAAAGCCGCTGAGAGTTGAACAACTGTGTTGTGATTTTATGCGTTGCCATTAGTCGCCGTTAGTCGTGCTACAAGGACAGTGACGATCCACAGGCTCGCGGTGCGCTTTGTAGCCCTTCGTTAACAGCGAGCGAGCCTCCTCTTGTGCAAAGGCGAGCAGGTTTTTAATGTTATTTTACAAGTAGAAGCAATTGAGGCTTAAAGAGCTTTTGACTTGTTTCAGATGATTTGGCAATTGAATAGAAAAGGCCACGATTCATCCCCAAAGTTATGGGACTGTCTCTGTCGGAACCTGCGTTCCAGGCAGTTTCTTTAATTCAGTGAGATTTCTGACTTCAGAAACAACTTTCTCGGCCTTTCTCCTAAGGTTTTGTCTCTTGGAGGGACAGACTGAGCGGCTCGTGGTACGTGGAAACGCTGGACGATGTGCTGGACCGATACGCCCATTCCGAAGACCTGCTGAATATGTTACTGCGGGTAAATATATATATATATATATATATATATGTATATAAAGAGACAAACGTAACGAAGGACGTATTCTGAGCCGTATTCTGTCGAGGTGTTGAGGCCTCCGTTTATAAAACGAGCGATGACTCTGAGCGTTCAGTTTGCGGATGCTCGTTGGAGGTGCAGTGAAGGGGGTCCCTGCAGTTTTCCCCCTACAGCTGTTCTCCTTTGGCATCTGGTGGCAAAGCGACCACTGATTCAGAGCAGGTAGAGCCTGACCTACTCTAAATGGGTTGCTTGAAAAGGGTTCGAGAGTTCCTGCAAGATCCGATCCGCAGCTGTCTCTTGCCCTGCGTTTCTCTCAAGTCCCCTTTGCTTTTGCCAGCAAAAGTGATCCCGTTCTGGAAGAGCTGCTTGCTCTCTCCTCCTCCTTAGGATGGAGGATCCTATTCGCTTCCCTGCGTCGCTGTCGCTCCCTACAAAAGGGTCGCACCGGAGCGTGTGAATCGGAAAAGCGCAGCCCGAGTCTGCAGCTGCTGCCCTCTGTTCTCAGGTGGCGCACGCCGTATCTGCCAAGGGCAGGTACAAGCAGATCCCAGGCTGTTTCAACTTCCTCCGGAAAAAGTTCTTCTTCATGCACAAATGACTTCTGGGCTTCGAGGTCCCTGCCGAACCCGAGAATCGCTTCCCTGAGGCTGGACGAAGCTTGCGCCCGCCGCGACTCGGAATCGGTGCTTCTGGCGGCCTGCGTCCGCGGAGATGTTCGCCTCGAGTAACGGGACTTTGCGAATGCTGCGATTCCCGTGAATCGGCAGTAAGACGCGGGCTGCCGGTCTCCCGCTAGGAAGCGCTGGGGGCGCAGAAGGGGTGTTTGGAGGACTCCCCTGCCCTAGGCCTGGGGCCTGTTTGCAGAGGGCGGCGCCGCCAGCTCGCAGGAATTCAGCGGCGACTGCACAGCGTTTTACTGCAAAACGTGGCTTTTTAGGCTGGTGGTTACGATGTTTGTGTCGTCCGGGTAACGAGTAACTGAGCCGAACACTAGTGTCGGGGGCGGGGGGGCGTTTTACAACGGGTATTTCTCTTTTTCAATAAAACACTGAAAACAAGGAAATGCCTCGTGTTGCATCTGTGTGACTGAGCCCGCACCTCGGCACTGCACTTGGGGGGCAAAGGAGACGAAGAGCCCGGGGGGGCCGGGGCGGTTTGGGGGGGCCCAGCCGGGCCGCGGCGCCCGACGCCCTCGTCGCTCCCCACTGCGCGCCGCGGCCTACTTCCGCTTCCGCCGCGGCGGCTTCCGCTTCCGCTGCGGCTGCTTCCGCTTCCGCTGCCTCCGCTTCCGGGCGCGGGCGTCATGGCGGTGCTGGCCTCCAACCCCAACAACCCCGTGGTCTTCTTCGACGTCTCCATCGGCGGGCAGGTGGGTCGGGCTGCGGCTCCGCGCCCCGGGCGGGCAGCGGAGCGAGGGGCTGCGCGGGGCTTTCGTGGCGGGGGGAGCGGGTGTTCGTGGGAGGTGGTGAGAAAGCAGCTTCCGTGGGGGGGACGTGGGGGGTCTTGGGGGGTCGTGGGGGAGGCGGGGTTCGTAGGGGGCTCGTGGAGGGGGTTGGGGAGTTTGGGAGGTCGTGGGGTTTCGTGGGGGAGGGAGGTTTTGAGGGGGGACGTGGGGGGTTTGGGGGGTCGTGGGGGAGGCGGGGTTCGTAGGGGGGTTGGGGAGTTTGGGGGGTCGTGGGGGAGGGGGTTTCATGGGGGAGGGGCTTTTGTGGGGGTGGTCATGGGTTTTTGTAGGGGGCTCGTGGAGGAGGGAGGGGGGTTTCTGGGGGGCTGTAGAAGGGGTTTGGGAGGGGTCGCAGGGGAGACTGTGGGGAAAGGGAGGGTTTATAGGGGGCTTTTGTGGGGCAGGGGGGTCGTGGGGGAGGGGGATTTTGCCGTGGCTTTTGCGGCAGGGAGGGCTTTAACAGGGGAGGGCGGTTTATGGGGGGGGATAATCAAGGAGGGGGCATCATGGGGGGCAGGGGCTGCGTGGGGAGGGGGCTGCGGTAGGAGGGAGCTGCCCTGGTGCCAGGGGAGGGACGTGGCGAGACCAGTTTTGGGGGTGGCGGGGGGGGGGGGGGGAGGGAGAGGGGGTAGCAGGCTGAGCTGACGCCACCCCCCCGCCCAGGAGGTCGGTCGCATGAAAATCGAGCTGTTCGCTGACGTGGTGCCCAAAACCGCAGAGAATTTCAGGTGAGGGGCAGCCGGCGCCGCCGGCGCGGGCCCCCCGTGGCCTCCCCACCCCACCCCTGCCCGGGGCAGCCCAAAGCCGCAGCGCTCCGGCCCTCCTCCGTTTTCCCTCTGGATCGGAGCGCGGCTCTTCGCGCTCTACCGCTTTGTGCTTTTTTTTTTTTTTTTTTTCTTTTCCAGGCAGTTTTGTACGGGTGAATTCAGGTACGTGCTCAGATTCTCCTTTTACGTAGCGTGAACGGCGCCAGCAGCAGGTCGCGCGGCGGGAGGGTTTGGCGTCGCGATACCCATTTTCCTTCTCATTCGCTCGCAGGAAGGACGGTGTCCCTATAGGCTACAAGGGAAGCACTTTCCACAGGTAATTCCTGCTTTGGTTTAGACGCCTAAATAGCGGCGTGGGGGCCGGGCGTGGTTTTGAGGGCTGCTTCGACGGCGGTGTTAGCCTGGGAGGTATTTTTTCAGTGCGGAGAAGGGGCCGCCGCTGGCGGCTTCTTTCTAGAGCCTCTGCCGGGTCTGTCCTTTCGGGGGTTTGGGATCCCTCTCGGCTATTCCAGAGGGAAACCGTGGCCTTCTTGGAGCTTTGGAGTCGACTCGTGGGGGTCGCTTTGCAGGGCGTCCCCCCCCCCATTCCTGGTGCCAGGTCAGGGCTTATGTCCTTGCACGTATCACCTAATCTCTGTCGTGTGTTTAGCAGCAGGGAGTCCCCAGTTACTTTCTACCAGACAGAAGTTAATATTCAGCACAGATTTTACAGCACAGGTATTTACAGACTAGTGATTTTTTTTTTTGGCTGTGTGAAATAACTCCTTCTTCTGGCATAGTAAGCTGCTTAAGGCGTTTTTTGATGGAGAAATAAGTATCGTTTTACTATTTTTAGGGTAATAAAGGATTTCATGATCCAAGGAGGTGACTTCGTAAACGTACGTACTTCTGTATTTCTTTTGTACTCTTTCTGCCTCGTACAATATGCAACTCTTTCTTCCAAATTAACTTCTGTTTTTAGTGAATTGTCTCAAAATAGAAAAGATTGTTGGTTCCACTGAAGCTCAGCAAGCTTAACAGGTTGCACTGACATTTGTAGCTTATTAATTACAATTATTATGAAGCTACCTGGGGACCGAGGATGGTTACGCTGGGCCCTGACATAGGGGACACGTTCCTGCTCGTAGCTGACGGCCTGAATAAACCACAGGCAGCAGCAGTAAAAGAAGCAGAGACCAGGCAAGCAGAGCAAAAGGTGCAGAGCTGCAAGTGGTAAAGGCAGTGAAGGGAGACAAGATACAGCAGGGCAGAAGGAAAAGGGGGTTGAAGCAAACATTAAATCATCGCAGAAAGGGAAATTACTGTCAGAATAGTAAAATTTAACTGACTGTCTGAGGTACGTGTGTACGTTACTTCTGCGGCTTCCCCTGAAGGCTTCTTCCTTGCAGCACCGTTAAGGCTGCGCTGCTGAAGGGACCCAGCTCAGGTCCTTCTGCTCCGTACGAGAGTCTTCCTGCAACACTGGAGAAAAGGGCAGGGAGGCCTCCGGCACGAGCCGTGCCTTTGCAGACAGGATCCGCTAAAAACCAAACGGAGGGATCGCTTCCCCGTTTGCAGTAAAGTTGTCGAAAATAAGGTGAAATAGCTAAGTGCACTGTCACCCATCTCTTCCCACATGACTGCCTCTGCTTTCCTCGTCGCCCCAGCCTGGGGCCCCATCTCCCCTCTGCTTTTCCCTGGAGCGCCCGGCTCCGTGCTGGGCCTTGCACGGCCTCCACCTCGCTCCTGGAGGCTTGGATTCGACCCTGCCAGGCCTGCGGCGCTGAGCTCGGGTTTGCACCTGACGTAGGGGTGACACATCATGCACTGCGTCATTAGAAACAGATCGCTGCTACTCTTCAGAGATGAAACGTCCGAACGGGCTCACGGGTGGCGTTTAAATGGCAGCACGGCATCAAATTTGGGGCTTAGTTTAACAACGCCCTTTTGTTAGGGGATTTTAAATTCATGCTACGGGACAAACGCTGTCGCTGACTGGGCGCTTTTCTCGTGCAGGGAGATGGCACTGGAGTAGCCAGTATATATCGGGGTCCCTTTGCAGATGAGAACTTCAAGCTCAAACACTCTGCTCCTGGTCTGCTCTCTATGGTAAGCGTGAAACAGTGAAAATCATGAGACTAAAAAGTTTTTGGCACTTTCTCTGTGCCTTTCTGTTGAATGTAGAAGTTATGGGCCACACAACAAAAATCTGTACCATTGGCTTCCAGATTGGAAAGACCAACTGTTAATACTAGCCAGAAGATAACTAAAGGAGTAATGTACTGAGCAACACAAAAGTCCTGATCCTGCAAAAGTCCTTCCATCTTGGAGTTTCCAGGGCAGGCTTGGTTTGATCTGCTTTTAGAACAACTTGATTCTTGCAGATTTTGTACTGCAGCAAGTGGATTTTTTTCCCCCCTCCCCTGATACCACTGTTGAATGCTGACTTGCAGCAAGATGAAACAAACAGATTTGGGAGCTTCAAAGCCATAGCAATGTTACCATGGTATCTTTTGTAATGTATACTTCCTGCTCAACATAGTAGGAGAAACTGCAACTGTTACATGTTGTTTGGTAGGAACCATACACTATTTTTTGCAACAAAAACAACTGGGGCCAGTGCTTAAGTGTGCCTCTCCACAACTGTTTGTTCCCCAGCTCTTCTAGCTGCCCTGCCCTTAAAAACATTTGCTTTGGGCTTTTACCATTTGGATCAGTTATTCATTCAGTTCAAAGCATGGCCCAAAAGGAGGTGTCATGAAACATCTAAGCAAGCAGCGGGAGCGAGGATACCATGACAGTATTTTGGGCTTTATGTTGAAGCACCACGGCTCCAGAATCATCCTGCTGGACCAAACTGGGGGCTGTCCAAGCCGTTCCGAAGCTGGTTAGCGCTAAGGAGCAGATTCTGTCTGACCCATGTCCTGCGCAGCCGTGCAGCTGCAGGACTTGTGCGACTCGCTTGTCAGCACAGGAGCGTGCTCTCGTACAACTTGGTTGGCAAAAGAGCTTTGAAAAATCACAGTGGCCTTAGGAGTTGCAGATATGTTTCCCCAGCAGAGGATGAATGCTCTGGGTCTAGCACTCAAGCGTGAATTGCTCCCCCTCATCACACTGTTCCTGTCAGCCGTGTGCCAATATCATTGTTGGCTTTGTCATCCTGGTAATTCAAACAGAAACCTTTTTATTCTGAGGCCACCTACAAAGTCAGTCAGTAATCACCAGAATGTTGAGCGTTTTTTCAGGAACGTGCTCGAAAGTCTGGGTTTCAGCACACCCTTGTGCTGATCATGCCTTTGTACGAATGTAAGTTGGTGACTTGGCTTTTACAAGCACTGGCGGGACCAGACTTGGTGATGTGCCACGTCCCAGCACAATGTGCTCTCCTGCAGATGTGTATCTTGTTTCCTTTGGTTTGCGTAGCAAGAAGTTAAAAATAACCCCAGGCTAGCTTGAGAACAACAGCTCTTTCCTATCTCTTTCCTATTTGAGATGCCTTCAGCTTTGGGAAGGTCTAATTTTGAGCATTTTTATATTCAACTCCCAGGCAAACAGTGGTCCGAGTACCAACGGCTGTCAGTTTTTCATTACATGCTCCAAATGCGACTGGTTGGATGGGAAACACGTTGTGTTTGGTGAGTACCTGCAGTGCAGGCCTGGTATACCTGCTTGTGGACATCTTCCGTGGCCCAGCTGCTAAAAGAAACACAGACTGCTTGTTCCTTCCCTTTTCCTCATGCAGGCAGAGGTATTTGTGCAGCCAGATGTTGAGATGGGTCACTGTGAAAATGAAACATTTTCCCCCAGGTTAGCTTTAATCCAAATCAGTTCCTGGATCAGTATATCGTGTGACCGTGTAAGTTGTGCCAGTGCAGAGGGATAGATGGGTGACGGAATACCTTCCTCTCTACTGTCAGAGAGTGGGATTGGCCCCAAACTGAGCTTTCGGGGGAGGTTTTTAGATAGTGACCTTTTCAAAACCACGTCTGCTCACTTTTTGTCTACTGCCTCTTGAGTCGGACTTCAAGGCCTGGCGTTAAGCCAACATCCTACTTCTTACCACTACTTCCAATTCTTAAGACTCGCTGAAGTTAGTCATTGTCAATTTTGCATTACTGCAAATGTCATATTGATGGAGATGTAGCTTGTGCTATATTTCAACACAACTGACAAAGGTAGGTCTCAAAACAGAGATTTTTACACACGTGCCATCCTTGGGTTGGGAAAATGCGCTTATTCTGTCCTGAACGCGGAAAATGCTTGAAGAAGGATTGTTTAGAGAGCAGTGACAAAGCCCAGAGCGCCAAATTGCTGCACACTGCACAAGGCTTTTCTGGAAGAACAAGAGTTCATGTAGATGTGATGAACTGGGAGCCGGAGAAGGTGAAAATAGGTCCTATTGAACTGGATATTTTTTCCCATTCTAGGTAAAATCATCGATGGGCTGTTAGTCATGAGAAAAATTGAAGTAAGTTGAATTTGGCTTTTTTCCTCTGAATGTCCACATTGGAAAATAACGTGGGGGAGAAACAAGGATTGTTCTATTCTCTCGCACTGCCTGTGTACAGGATAGCAGGGAATACTAGTGATGGTAAATGGTATTATCAATTGTCATCATAAAATAATAGGAGATCTGTCGAGGCAGAGGCTGTGTCATATAGATTAACTTTAGAAATGCTGTGCCTCTGTGATGGCTACTTTGTTTTTGAGCAGGGATTGTGTTCTCGTGACATTATTTGCAACGCGTTGGGTTTGTTCGTGAAGCTGAATTGAAAAGTTGTTCCCTCAGCAACTCAAACAAGAATGCAGAGCGGATCACTTCTGTGTCATTGCATGGCATTATTCATGGAAGCTAAATCATCAGTTCAGCTCATCTGTGATCAGCATTTCTATGAAAAATTGAACAAGGCCTCTGTTGGGCTTCTAGGAGCTGCAGATAAATACACCCGGGGTGATGGCTGCTACCCTGTTTGGAATAACTTGTGACTGGGTGTGACGGCAGGATAGTCAGTAAATTTAATCAATCAGCACCGTGCTCCCCAGAATAGCCAGTGCTAACTGTACGCGCGCTCTTCTCGTGGGTGAGGAAATGCACCCAGGGGCTCTGATTGCTATCGGAAAATCCGAGAAGCGGGGAGAAAACAGAGCTGAAAACTGTTTGGTATTGAGGCAAGATCTCACGCAAGAAATGAGAGCACGGTACAATCCACTTGCTGCGAGCCCTCTTTTAGGGATTGTTTTTCGTAAGTGAACTATGTTGGGCTTACTCACTAGCTGCCTAAATGGTGTAGTTACACAGTGCATCATACTGCTAATTGGAGGTGTAGCATTGCCAGACTGGAAAAGAAATTACCATGTGGCTGCACATGAAAGAGGTGATATCCCTTGCAGATTCCCTTTGCCAAAAGCACTTCTGTGGGCACTGATGGAAGGAACATGGTGTCCTGCTTTGTAGGATGCAAGTCACCGCAGCGAGGGGCAAATTAAAGAAAATACATCAGAGACTTACATTGTAAGACTTAATAGCAGCCAGGTCCAGCAGGAAGAGTAGTTCAGCTGCCTGATTTTTAGGGATGCTTTGTGCCTATCTCTGATAGCTCCCCAGTCTGTACAAATACAAGTTTACTTTGCTTGCAGCAGCTGTAATTAGTAGCTTTAAAGATTTGAGCCAGAGCAGCCACAAGTGATGTGATGCCTGCTGTTAGCTCATGAGAAGCTCTCCAGTTTTTGCTCTGTTCTTTCCCTCCCTTTCAAAGCATTGAGATCCAGTTTGTATTCCAAACCTGAGTGTACAAAGAGGGTTTGCGGGCTCAGGGCAGGATCCTTTGCCAAAACGTGTGATGGTGCTTATGAGTTACTCAGAGCTGAGTCCAGATTTCCACGTTCCTGATGTTGCACGGACCTCTCCCAGTCAGTCTTCAAGTACCTGTACACTGGCTTCGCTGTGTTTTTATGTGTAACGTTATATATTCGTTTGTTCCCAGAATGTGCCTACGGGTCCAAATAACAAACCCAAGCTGCCAGTTGTGATCTCTCAGTGTGGGGAAATGTAAAGCAATCAAAGGGAAGTGTGGTAAGTGTCTGTCTTTCACGGCACCCGGTGCAATTGAACTGTGGGCAGTTGTGCTCCGCGCTTTTCTCTTGACTTGTTTTTGCATTCATCTGAACCTGCAGGGAGCTGATCTAGCTCACTGAACCACCCCAAAACTCTTCTCTAATAGAGTTATTTTATGCCAGTTCAATTCCCTGAACTGGGTTCCCTCTGAGCTGCCCAAGTACCAAAGGCAGTACAAGGGAGGAACAGGATTTTGCAGCTGCAACCGAGGGGAAGACGGGGTCATGGCAGGCCTGGCTTGGATGAGGTTAGGCTGCCTTGAAGCCTCAACTTCAAAAACCAGTCGATGGAAAGGAGGCTGCAAGTGGAAACAAGCTGGTATTACCCAGGCAGTCTGGGGGGACTGGAGGGGTTCGCTTTGACCTGCAGGCTGTCACGTGGGAGAGGCAAGGACGAAGAAGTGCTGAAGGAAGACCTCCTTGCTCAGCACAGCCATGGGACTGTGCTCTTGCCTCCACTGAAAGGCCAAGAATTATCACGTTTACGTAGTCTCCCCTTAATTCAGAAAAATACTACTGTCCTCACCCAAAGGGTGATATTTTCAGGGTTTATTATGACTCTTCCACTCTGCCTGGCCCTTGGTCAGGCTTCATTTTGAGTAAACTGATAGGCGTGAGACAGAGCTGAGGCTAAGATGCAGTATTCTGCTTCCGTTTGTCCGCCCACTTCACCATAAAAAACCCAGCCATTTAAACAAATCTGTCCAGATTTCAATGCGTCAGGCTGCAGCTTGTCAAAAATCTGCTGTATTAGCCTTTTGGTTGCTGATTTTTCAGATTTCAGCAGGCAGGCAGTGACAGAAGCGACTCCACACAATTCTTGACCTTCCATGAAATGATTTTTCCCAAAGACATCTGGAATTACTCATGAAGATGCATCCCCGCTGCCATAATAAAGGCTTTCAGATCTGCAGCACATCAGAAAGTTGGGAGCTCCTTTTGATGAAGTGACAAGAAGGAATTTACCTGTTCCTCCATTTTCCTGTTCACTTTTGTGGCATTTACATGCCTCTGAAGATGAGGATAACCATAGTAACTAACTCCCTTGCAGATGGGTAGACCCCTGTGCTGGATAGCCTGTAGGGTTGTCCCCTGGCCCAAACCTGTTGATCATTCCTGTTTGAAGCTCCTGTATGTGATCTCTTGTCAACTTTCACTTGCAACTGGAAGCCCCACTTCACTTCTAGGTCTGGGGCTGGTGTCACCTTGCTTGCTTTCTAGCCAGGTCTTGGGAATTGCCTTTCTGCATCCTGCTGCCTCTCACCTGCTTCAGATAGCTAAATCAATTCATTGTCGAGCTCCTTTAAAAGCAGTAGAGGGAAGTGGGCACTGGTGGTCCCAAGGTAGATGCAATGTGTGGAAGGGAGACCTAGGAGGACTTTTGGGTGCCCTAGGTCACATAGACAAGTTTGATGTGAGCTAGTACATGCAGCAAGTACTACTCACTTGAACATTGCTGTAGCGGGACCTGGTGTTGTTGCTGCACAGTCGCGCTGCTCGTAGGATGACTTAGGGATGGCAATCCGGCATTTCAGAGCTGTCTGTTCTTCTTTGTTTCAGTGCTCCTCTGCTGGTGATGAGGCATGTGCTGGCTCTGAGCATTTCCACTTCTCCCACTGCCCCAGTCTTCTCCGCAGGCTAGACCCGCGTTCTTGATGTTCTTCTGAAATTATTTAATAGATGGCATCTATCATGTTTCTTTGGATTATTTTTTTTTTACATGTTGAAATGTAAATAAAGCATTTTGTTAAACGTGCAGTGCATGTCAGTTAACATGCTTGGGAGCAGACTCTTCTGGCTAGCAGGGCTGTAGCATCTTCAGCCACGTGCGTTATTTCTGGCCTATTCCGTAGGGGATGTTCCCCAAGCGTGGTGTTGAGGGGCATTGCTGCTGGGCATTCACAAAATGGGGGAGAAAAGGGGCCTGAAGGCGTGAGAGGAGCACAGCAGAGCCATGCTATACAAGCTCTTTTCCTGTCTGGTAAATAAGGCTGCCTGGCAGAGAGGTTCTTGGCATCCTGGGACTTTCGAGGACCTCTTGCATTCAGGCTTATTGAAGCACAAGAAACAGCTTTGGCACAAAGGCTTCAGCAGTGCGAGTTTGCTGGGCTCAGTAGAGGTACCAAAAGCCAGAGGTGAGTTATGTTGTAAACAAGCATTTGTAAAACCTCCCCAGCACATCCCAATGCTAGGTCAAGGAGATGGTATGTTTTAGGGCGTGTGTTTTAGGAGCAATCACAGCAGGCCTTTGGGCTGGGACCCAGGGAACAATTACGTTTCAGGAGGAGAAATCTGGCTTCCTTATTCCCCTTAGTGGCAGAGCAGGAGGCTGGTGGGAAAACTGCTCATCTCCCTGCAGCAGGCTGAGCTCCAAGGTGAGTTTTCTCATCTGGCGGATGAAATATAAAGGAGGTTGGATAGAGTCTCTTCCGTCACGTGTAACGGCTTCAGCCCATCTCGATGTGCCTCATCGCTCCTTGGGCAGCAGCCGGTTTTATGGTCTTTGCCTAAGGTGCATTGTGCGGGGCTGTCTCGGGGAGGAGCCATCTGCACACTTAGCTTGCGCGTTGCCTGGGCGTATTAGACAGCAGGCAGTAACGTACTGGAGGGCAGATCCTCCAGTACAACTTTGACGTGCTCTTTTATCTCCTGGCTATTTAAAGTCTTTGGAGCAGGCTCTGGCTGTCAGGATTTCTGTGTCCCAATTCCTGGGATTGCTTGGCTGCAGAGGACGTTCGCTCTCCCTCCTCTCCAGCCCAAGGCATCTCACCTTCTCCTACCTGTGGTAAATAAGGTAACGAAGGAAACATAAAGCAAGCCATCCCTTTACTCCCCAGGCCCCAATAAACAGCGTAGGGCTCTTTCCTATGAGTTGAGGGTTTGAAATTCCTCACATGGAGGAGAAGACTGGACCCCGCTAATAGCCATGAGAGAGTGGAGACCAAAGAGATGAACTCACCTGTTGTTCCTGCTTGGGGAACGGGTTCAAACACCTCTTCCTTGTGGGGCTGAGGCACAAACTTAGCTCCAGGCTGCTCAAGGGAGCTCTTTTTGCCAGCTGCAGCACAGAGGGTCGCAGTTCTGGCTGGGGATACTCAAATTCACCATGCCTTTTTCACCAGGGAAACCAGCCTATTTCTGGGCCCAGGCTCAGCAGCGCTTCCACAGCCTGATGTATTTATATCGCTGCGATCAGCTAGTCTCACTTCCCTCATAGCACTGGTCACAGGACTTCCCCAAATTAATATCCAGCAGTGGCAAATCCATCACAACCTCTTTGGAAGTTGTTCCAATGGTTAATTGTATCACCTGTTTAAAAATGCACGTCTGTCTTTGACTCTCAGTGTGTCGAGCTTCAGCTTTCCAGCCCATGGATCTTGCTGTTCCACATCTGCAGGGTGAAAGCTCTCTCAAACGCCGCAGTTTCACGTTTAATTCCCAACGATGAAGTCACCCTTCAGCCATCTCATGCTAAACAAATCCTGGAATCTCTTGCAGTAGAGCAGATGTTTCCACCTTGTGATCACTCTTCTCTCTCTGATCTCCAGCTTAAATTGCGGATATGGCAGTGTTTCTGCCTGGCTCTTGACTCACCTGAGGATCACGTTAGGCTCTCAACCTTGCTGTGTTGCCCCCACCTCAAAAGATTGCCATGTCCTAGAGTAAAGTCACTAGCCATTGGGAAGGCCACATAGGCCCTCATGTCCTCGCAGGTGTCGTCATGGAGATTTGAAAACGTCTTCTAAATCTTTGATAAAACTGGTCAACAGCTCAAGAGTCCTCGTAGGGTCTCTTGCATGCTGGATTCCCATTTGCCATTACGTTTTCAGACATTTTTAAATTGATTATTAATTTACTTTATTACTAAGCATCGTCCTGTTGTGATATCATTCTAGTTTCTTAATCAGGGTGATGATACTGATGCAAATGCTCTGCAGAAGTGTATTGCAATAAAACTCTTCCCTTCCTTGGCAGAGCTGGAGATCTCACAGAGAAGACAAGTTGATCTGATGAGACCTGTGTCCATAAACCCTGCTCAGCTGGCAGTAATTACAGTGCTCTTTTCAAACAGGCCATTAATCAAGCCCTGTATCAGCTGTCCCTTTATTTTTGTCTGGGATTACTGTCAGATCGACCGGTGCTGCCTTGCTGTGCCCCCCACGCGACACTGGTGGTGGTTGTGGTTGTGGTGCTGCTGCAGCGTCAGGATCCGAGGCTCAAGATTTTGGCCTGGGGTGGGGAAAGCGATGCTGAAGTTGTTGGTCCCAGGGGGATGCTCGGCGAAGAAGACGGCTTGGTTTCCCTGGACCTTCCTTCTGGAGAGTCTGACGGACGCTTTCTTGGGTCTCTCCGAGACGCTGAACGGCAAAGACAAGGGATGGAGACAAAAGACGGTCATTTGAGCAAGGCTCCACTAAGATAAAACACCCCGATGCTTTCCCTGCCGGATGAGGTGGCTTCAGTGAAGGCGAGCTGGTCCTTTGAGGGAGATGCTGCCTCCCACATCTTCCTCCTCCTGTGGCCCTGTGAAGGAAGGACCGGATGTTTAGGACAGGGCTAATTAAAAGCAAGGCTGTTGTAAAGAGACCTCTGACCTGAGGCTACAGCCTGGCTCTTAAACGGCTCAATTAGGAGGCATTTACCTTGAGTAACCGTAATCAGACCAGCTCCTTGGAGAGCAACACAAACCCGACCGGGTGCCCGGGCCTTCCCGCGTTGCAGCACGCGAGGCCCGGTCCGTTCCCCTCTCCTCTCGCGGCCCCGGGGAGCGAGCAGAGGGCAACCGACCTCTGCCCGCGGCCTCCCTGCCGTGGAAGGCCCCGCCGGGATCGGGTCCGCGGGGACGCCGGCGGTGGCACTTCTGCCGCCACCGTTGCCCAGGGGCCGAGCGGTGCCCTGGAGCACGCTGTTTCTCCGGGGCTGGATTATAACGCTTTAACTGCCCGTAATTACACGTTGCAAAAAGCTTCGTCATGTCTCCAGATCCGTTATTTTCTACTCTTAATCGACACTTGCAGGCTCGTTTCTCCTGATTATTATTATTAATTTTGGGGGGAGCTGGGATCGCATCCCGCTCCTGCGGGAGGGCTGGAGCTGGGGACAGGCTCGCGCGCTTGCTTTGTCCCACGTTTTTTAAGCCAGGCGAAACGCCGCCGGCGGGTCCTTTGGAGCAAGTGCCGGTGCCATCCCGGGACGGGGTCCGGTCCCGGTCCCCCGGTCCCGGTCCCGCGCAGGGGACGCGGCGCCGGCCGGAGGCGCCCGCGGCCACGTGGTCCCGGCCGCTTCCCCGGCCTGGCCCGGGAGGGGGGCGGGAGCGGCGGCGGCGGCTGCCAATGGGCTCGCGGGGGCGGGGCCGGCGAGGGGGCCGGCAAGAATAGGGAGCCTGGCAGCTCCGAGGCGGAGCAGCCAATGAGCGTGCGGCTCTGGTAAAAAGGCAGGCGGTTTCTCCAATAGGAATTTCAGCGCGGGCTGCGGGGAGAAGGGGAAGGACCAATGAGGTGGCGCGCTGCCGGACGGGCAGGCGGCGCGGCGAATGGGCGCGCGGGGGGCGGGGCGCGCGGGGTGGCTAGCCGGTGCGGGCCGCCATTGTGGTCAGTTCGATCGGTATCGGGAGCGGAGAGCGGAGCTCAGCGAGCCCGGAGCAGGGAGCAGCCCCCCCCCCGCCCCTCGGCCGGCCTCAGTCACCATCAAACCGCGGGAGGCGGCGCAACGCACCTAGTCACCACCACCGTCCGCACCGAACAGCCGCCGCCATGAGCAGCGAGGCCGAGACCCAGCCGCCCGCCGCCCCCATCGCCGCGGCGGCCCCCGCCGCCCCCGCCGACTCCAAACCGAACGGCGGCTCCGGGAACGGCGGCAGCGGCCTGGCCTCGGCGGCGCCTCCCGCCGGCGGGGACAAGAAGGTCATCGGTGAGGAGAGGGCACCGCGGCGGGCGGGGAGGGCCTGGGCCTCGGGCGGCCGCCGCGGCTCCCCCCCCCCCCCCCACCTTCCTCCGGGCTTTTCCCCTCAGAGCGGCGCGCGCGCGACCGTTGGGCCCCTCCCCCCCCTTCCCGCGCGCGACCGTTGGGGGCGCCGCCCCCCCCCTCCCTCCTTCCTCCCGCGCGCGCCGCAGGGCCCCGCGTGGCGGCGGGTGGGGGCGGGGCGGGCGCGGAGCGACTCAAAATGTCCGCCACGCGGGGCCTTTGTGTGAGACCCGCCCCGCCACGTGCCGCCGCCGCCGCGCCCGCGCCCCCGCGCCGCGCCCGCGCCTCACGCCGCTCTGCGCGCGCGTGTTTTCGCAGCAACGAAGGTTTTGGGAACAGTGAAATGGTTCAACGTGAGGAACGGTTACGGCTTCATCAACAGGTGAGGAGGGGCGCGGGGCCGCCCGCCTTGAGGGCCGGCTGCGCGGTTCGGGGCTCCCCCACCCCTCAACCCGCCCCGTCCTCGCCCCTCCGAGGGGTTTGGCTCGAGGCCGGGGTGGGTGGGTGGGTGGGTGGGGTGGAGCGTAACAGGAGCTCGCCTCTCCCCCACCAGCACCCCCGGGAAGCCTGACGAGAGCGGCGGGGTTGCTTCTCACTAGAGCGTGTGCAGAGGGAGATTTTTATTTATTTTCTACGAGCTTTACTTTGACTTGCCCTCTGGGCCGAGCAGACGTTGGACCCAAGATCAAGTGCACTTCTGAGCAGCACGTGCGTGCTGCAGAGCGCTGGGCGGATAGATGGTTCGTGTCTGGCTGTTTTGCGCTGGGGCAGTGAACTCAGAATTCTAATGCTAAGGCCTCTAGATAAGTGACACCTGCATGGTGACACTTAAAAGCAGCAGTTGATAACATATGTCCTACCTCTGTTGCAGAATCTTTCACCTTTATTGTCCTGCTTTTTTATTTTTAAGTGTTTTAAAATACCTTAAGTTTGACAAGAGCCTTGTTCATTTAGTGAATTTATTTTTATAGTGATATCTCTTATACTAAGTGGTTTTTTTTCCTTTTTGCTGTTAGAGTATAGAAGTCTGCTGATTATTAGCACACAAAATGTTTGTTTTAACTTCTGTATAGACTTCAGTAACATCAATGCAAGCAATTATTTGAGACATTTGGTAGCTGCCCTATTGAGGGAACTCTGAATGCATAGGGAAACATGTAAAAACTCATACCTTATGTATCGTGAGACTGGAGTGTGTAACCTTTATATATAATGAGACTAGAGTGTGTAAGATATTCTCAAAAAGCAAATGCCTAAAAGATTCAGGGGTTGAATTAATGAAAAATTTCAGTGTTTAGTTTGAAGTGTTTAGCTGAACTTGTAACATAGCAGTGAGCTGCCTAGTGGTGACTTGGTAGAGGAGTATAGAATTGCTCTACAAATCATTTCTGGAGTGCTTCAGTATGGGTTATTTTGCAGAGGCCACATTATTAAAAACTATTGCTGTTAAACACCTAATACTACTTCCTTTCTTTGGTGGGAAGCATCTGTCAGTAACTCAGCTAATGGGGCAAGCCACAAGGTACCTGTAGTTCCTCCTACAGGTTGTTCTTGTCTTTCCTTTCTAAACAGAAGGCTTTTGGATTGGAATAAGCATTAAATGGGGGGTCTAGCAATCTAGGACTGAAATAAGTTGAGGAAAGATTTAATTAGAGCTGTGAGCCCTCAAAACAAATGTTCCAGAACTTGGTGAAAGACAGGGAAATCTTTATTCAGGGAAGCAAGCATAAATATTAGGGCTTTTATTGGACCTTTTATTTAGGTTTGTTTTAAATACCACCTGTTTAGCTATCTGTGTTACTTTGTGACCCAGTCCTAAATATCTGCCAAGCTGCTTACTTGGTTTTGTGTCTGTAACTGTAAAAACTTGGCTCTGAGTCTGCCCAGTTTAAATAGATCGTTTATGTATAGTATAGGCTGAATGTTAAGTATTGAACAGTTGTCAGTACTACAAGCCTTAGCATCTGTAACATTTGTAACTGCCTATAAAGTCAAAGGGCACAAACTCTGCCTCTAGGGAAGACTTTTTTCCTGTTCCACTCAGTGGTGGAAATGCTCTGTTATGTGAGTCAAGCAAGGAAGCAACAGCAGGTAGTTAAGACATTTGAATAGTTTCCCCACTCATTAATTTGGCAGCTGTTTAATCCCTGAGGTTGCCATTTTAATGAGAAACCCAGCATGATCTCATGTTATTGAGAGATTAGGGCTGCAGTCTGAGAACTGAACTTGAGGATGTTTCCGCAGCTCGGGAATCTCTCTGGCTTGCTCTAAGGAAGAAATTGCAAGAGCTCTTGCTCATCTTTGGCTCAGCTGAGTCTGCTTACAGCTAAAACTCAGCTTTGATAGGGGTGTATGTTAGCTTCAAATACTTCCTGTTGTCTTTTAATGCTAGAAGTGCATTTCTATTCAGAATTTAAAC